>NC_048575.1:80128575-80148575 GCF_013265735.2 Oncorhynchus mykiss | reverse complement strand
GGAGGAAATGAAAGCGTGAGTGTGGGAAGAGAGAGGAGGAAATGAAAGCGTGAGTGTGGGAAGAGAGAGGAGGAAATGAAAGCGTGAGTGTGGGAAGAGAGAGGAGGAAATGAAAGCGTGAGTGTGGGAAGAGAGAGGAGGAAATGAAAGCGTGAGTGTGGGAAGAGAGAGGAGGAAATGAAAGCGTGAGTGTGGGAAGAGAGAGGAGGAAATGAAAGCGTGAGTGTGGGAAGAGAGAGGAGGAAATGAAAGCGTGAGTGTGGGAAGAGAGAGGAGGAAATGAAAGCGTGAGTGTGGGAAGAGAGAGGAGGAAATGAAAGCGTGAGTGTGGGAAGAGAGAGGAGGAAATGAAAGCGTGAGTGTGGGAAGAGAGAGGAGGAAATGAAAGCGTGAGTGTGGGAAGAGAGAGGAGGAAATGAAAGCGTGAGTGTGGGAAGAGAGAGGAGGAAATGAAAGCGTGAGTGTGGGAAGAGAGAGGAGGAAATGAAAGCGTGAGTGTGGGAAGAGAGAGGAGGAAATGAAAGCGTGAGTGTGGGAAGAGAGAGGAGGAAATGAAAGCGTGAGTGTGGGAAGAGAGAGGAGGAAATGAAAGCGTGAGTGTGGGAAGAGAGAGGAGGAAATGAAAGCGTGAGTGTGGGAAGAGAGAGGAGGAAATGAAAGCGTGAGTGTGGGAAGAGAGAGGAGGAAATGAAAGCGTGAGTGTGGGAAGAGAGAGGAGGAAATGAAAGCGTGAGTGTGGGAAGAGAGAGGAGGAAATGAAAGCGTGAGTGTGGGAAGAGAGAGGAGGAAATGAAAGCGTGAGTGTGGGAAGAGAGAGGAGGAAATGAAAGCGTGAGTGTGGGAAGAGAGGAGGAAATGAAAGCGTGAGTGTGGGAAGAGAGAGGAAGAAATGAAAGCGTGAGTGTGGGAAGAGAGAGGAGGAAATGAAAGCGTGAGTGTGGGAAGAGAGAGGAGGAAATGAAAGCGTGAGTGTGGGAAGAGAGAGGAGGAAATGAAAGCGTGAGTGTGGGAAGAGAGAGGAGGAAATGAAAGCGTGAGTGTGGGAAGAGAGAGGAGGAAATGAAAGTGTGAGTGTGGGAAGAGAGAGGAGGAAATGAAAGCGTGAGTGTGGGAAGAGAGAGGAGGAAATGAAAGCGTGAGTGTGGGAAGAGAGAGGAGGAAATGAAAGCGTGAGTGTGGGAAGAGAGAGGAGGAAATGAAAGCGTGAGTGTGGGAAGAGAGAGGAGGAAATGAAAGCGTGAGTGTGGGAAGAGAGAGGAGGAAATGAAAGCGTGAGTGTGGGAAGAGAGAGGAGGAAATGAAAGCGTGAGTGTGGGAAGAGAGAGGAGGAAATGAAAGCGTGAGTGTGGGAAGAGAGAGGAGGAAATGAAAGCGTGAGTGTGGGAAGAGAGAGGAGGAAATGAAAGTGTGAGTGTGGGAAGAGAGAGGAGGAAATGAAAGCGTGAGTGTGGGAAGAGAGAGGAGGAAATGAAAGCGTGAGTGTGGGAAGAGAGAGGAGGAAATGAAAGCGTGAGTGTGGGAAGAGAGAGGAGGAAATGAAAGCGTGAGTGTGGGAAGAGAGAGGAGGAAATGAAAGCGTGAGTGTGGGAAGAGAGAGGAGGAAATGAAAGCGTGAGTGTGGGAAGAGAGAGGAGGAAATGAAAGCGTGAGTGTGGGAAGAGAGAGGAGGAAATGAAAGCGTGAGTGTGGGAAGAGAGAGGAGGAAATGAAAGAGGAATGGAGAGATAACTCACTCTCTGCTTCATGCATGTGATCATGTCTCCGCTGCAGCAGGGGGCAGTAGTGGCTACGATCTTGTCTACAATGCCTCTCATCTCCTGGAACGAGGCCTGAGGCATCTTCTGACTGTACTGGATCATCTTCCTGTTAGAACAGACAGACACACGCGTCAACCAATAAGACTGGCCCAGGGGAAGGCTCTCCTAGCTCTTAGCCAATTAGGACCATAGATTGTTAGATTGTCATGTCTTACTTGGCCTTGAAAATGCGGTCTCCGTATTTGTTGTGGACAATGCACAGGGCCTTCAGTTCATTGACACGGTTCCTGACGAAGTGTTCGAACGTAGGTTTCTGAAAAAGAGAGAGAGTGTTCTCTTTGGCTAAAGTAGGTGCTTTACTTTCCATGCCAATAAAGGTGGTTGAATTAAATTGAGAATGGGAGTGACAGGTAGCCTAGCAGTTAAGTGCATTGGGCTAGTAACCAAAAGGTTGCTGGTTTCGAATCCCAGTGCCGACCAAGTGATAAATCTGTCGATGTCCTAATTGCTCTGGATAAGAGTGTCTGCTAAACGGACACGAATCAGCATCCAAAATGGCAAACTATTCCCTGATAGGTCCCTGGTCAAAAGTAGTGCACTATATAGGGAATAGGGTGCCATTTGGGACACTTCCTGACCTTGGTGTTGAAGCAGGTCTGGGCCTCGGCTTCACTCTTCCCACAGCAGGTAGCCAGAACCTCTCCGTAACTCTTAGTGACAGCCAGGATCACATGAGGAGGTAGCATGGTGTTACGCTTGGAGAACCTGAAGATGAAGCTGCAACACAACACCTTGTCTTGGCTTTAGCTCAGCGTCCCTAACACTGTATTTTAGCTGCCTGGAGGAGACCTATCCAAGGTTCAAACTCAGCGTCGGTCACAACCACAGGAGTTGAGTGGATCCCACTTACCTCTCCACGAAAGCCTTGCGGTCCTTCTTAAAGTCTTCACACTGGTCTGCAGCTGGAGACTCAGATGTGAGGGACAGGTCCCGGGGAATCTACAATTAATCAATCGACCAACACATTACTCAAATGCATCCATAAAGCTCTTTTTACTTCAGCAGTTGACACTGCTTTTACAGTATCCCGGCCTAGACCTCAAAGAGGCACAGTAGCTGGGAAAAGTGTGTTGCTGTCTCACCTAGCTACACTATATATATATATATATATATATAAAATGAGTGGATTCAGCTATTTCAGCCACACCCGTTGCTGACAGGAGTATAAAATCGAGCACACAGCCATGCAATCTCCATAGACAAACATTGGCAGTAGAATGGCCTTACTGAAGAGCTCAGTGACTTTCAACGTGGCAATGTCATAGCATGCCACCTTTCCAACAAGTCAGTTCTTTAAATTTCTGCTAGAGCTGCCCCTGTCAACTGTAAGTGCTGTTATTGTGAAGTGGAGACGTCTAGGAGCAACAACGGCTCAGCCGTAAAGTGGTAGGCAACAGAACGGGACCACAGAGTGCTGAAGCACGTAAAAGTAATCTACAACACTCACTACCGAGTTCCAAACTGCCTCTGAAAGCAACTTCTGCATGAGAAATGTTCGTTGAGAGCTTCAGGAAATGGGTTTCCGTGGCCGAGCAGCCGCACACAAGCCTAAGATCACCATGGGCAATGCCAAGCGTCAGCTGGAGTGGTGTAAAGCTCGCAGCCATTGGACTCTGGAGCAGTGGAAATTTATTCTCTGGAGTGATGAATCATCCTTCACCATCCTGCAGGCCGACGGACGAATCTGGGTTTGGCGGATGATAGGAGAACGCTACCTGCCCCAATGCATAGTGCTAACTGTAAAGTTTGGTGGAGGAGGAATAATGGTCTGGGGCTATTTTTCATGGTTCGGGGTAGGCCCCTTAGTTCCAATGAAGGGAAATCTTAACTCTACCACATAGGGTGACATTCTAGATGATTCTGTGCTTCCAACTTTGCGGCAACAGTTTGTGGAAGGCCCTTTCCTGTTTCAGCATGGCAATGCCCCCGTGCACAAAGCGAGGTCCATACAGAAATGGTTTGTCGAGATTGGTGTGGAAGAACTTGAAAGGCCTGCAAAGAGCCCTGACCTCAACCCCATCGAACACCTTTGGGATGAATTGGAACGCCGACTGCGAGCCAGGCCTAATCAGCCCACCATCAGTGCCCGACCTCACTAATGCTCTTGTGGCTGAATGGAAGTCCCTACAGCAATGTTCCAACATCTAGTGGAAAGCCTTCCCAGAAGAGTGGAGGCTGTTATAGCAGCAAAAGGGGGGACCAACTCCATATTAATGATTTTTGAATGAGATGTTAGACCAGCAGGTGTCCACATATTTTTGGTCATGTAGTGTACCTGTGTCTGTCTGTCTGTCTGACCTCCTCCTAGCATGTGTCCACATACTTTTGATCATGTAGTGTATCTTAAGATGAATCACCTCACCTAGCATCTGCTCAATGACTAAAATGTAAATGTAGAAAACTCACTAGAAGTTTAGTTTATTAATTCAAACAATAATAATAAAACAAGCACACATAAAACTTCAAAAAAGCCAAATATGCACAAAGAAACCAAGAGAGGAACCTGACTCGGAGGGGTGGCCTATCTTACCTTGGCCTTGTGGTCCACGAAGCAGTGGGTTCTCTCAATGGCAGTATTCTCACAGCAGTGCTTCAAATTGCTCTTCTCAACTAAGGTCTCAGAAGAACACACAGCACTCTGGAACAGGTCGGCCTGCACACACATAGTAGTAGTACACCTTTTTAGCCAGAAGAGGGTACTGTTGTATCTGTACAGGACATTCAAATGAAACCATAGCGATAGATAAGAGGACTCTAGAGGGATTCATTTCTTAAAAGGTCCTGATGTTTTTATCTGAATATCAGATCATTTCTGGATAACAATTAAGTATCTTACTGTGATGGTTTTCAATTAAAATGGTTAAAAAGAAACAAAAATAGCTTCTTAGCAAAGAACAATTTCTCAAGCAAGAATTTTGGTAGGACTGTCTGGGTGTGGTCTGAGTGGGGGAGGGGAGAACTGAAAACCAGCTGTTATTGGCTGAGAGGTTTGGAACTGTCTTTCTTAATTGATCTAATAACTAATTTACCGCCTGGTGATGTCAACCATGGAAGGCCAAAACTCCCTCCCACCAAAACAGGATGACATTTCAGGCAGCCTTTTCAAACAGCTCTTGAACTGATTCCAAGGCCATTGAATTCTGAATATTTTGAGCTCTATGGACTTTATCCAACATGTTACTGGGCCCACCTATATCCACAGCCATACTCTGGACCTGGTTGTAACCAAGGGGCTTTCTGCTGGGCCCACCCATAACCACAGCCATACTCTGGACCGGGTTGTAACCAAGGGGCTTTCTACTGGGCCCACCCATAACCACAGCCATACTCTGGACCTGGTTATTACCAAGGGGCTTTCTACTGGGCCAACCCATAACCACAGCCATACTCTGGACCTGGTTATTACCAAGAGGCTTTCTACTGGGCCCACCCATAACCACAGCCATACTCTGGACCTGGTTATTACCAAGGGGCTTTCTACTGGACCTGGTTATTACCAAGGGGCTTTCTACTGGGCCCACCCATAACCACAGCCATACTCTGGACCTGGTTATTACCAAGGGGCTTTCTACTGGGCCCATCCAAAACCACAGTCATACTCTGGACCTGGTAATTACCAAGGGGCTTTCTACTGGGCCCACCCATAACTACAGCCATACTCTGGACCTGGTTATTACCAAGGGGCTTTCTACTGGGCCCACCCATAACTACAGCCATACTCTGGACCTGGTTATTACCAAGGGGCTTTCTACTGGGCCCAGCCATAACCACAGCCATACTCTGGACCTGGTTATTACCAAGGGGCTTTCTACTGGGCCAACCCATAACCACAGCCATACTCTGGACCTGGTTATTACCAAGGGGCTTTCTACTGGGCCAACCCATAACCACAGCCATACTCTGGACCTGGTTATTACCAAGAGGCTTTCTACTGGGCCCACCCATAACCACAGCCATACTCTGGACCTGGTTATTACCAAGGGGCTTTCCACTGGGCCAACCCATAACCACAGCCATACTCTGGACCTGGTTATTACCAAGGGGCTTTCTACTGGGCCCAGCCATAACTACAGTCATACTCTGGACCTGGTTATTACCAAGGGGCTTTCTACTGGGCCAACCCATAACCACAGCCATACTCTGGACCTGGTTATTACCAAGGGGCTTTCTACTGGGCCCACCCATAACCACAGCCATACTCTGGACCTGGTTATTACCAAGGGGCTTTCTACTGGGCCAACCCATAACCACAGCCATACTCTGGACCTGGTTATTACCAAGGGGCTTTCTACTAGACCTGGTTATTACCAAGGGGCTTTCCACTGGGCCAACCCATAACCACAGCCATACTCTGGACCTGGTTATTACCAAGGGGCTTTCTACTGGGCCAACCCATAACCACAGCCATACTCTGGACCTGGTTATTACCAAGAGGCTTTCTACTGGGCCCACCCATAACCACAGCCATACTCTGGACCTGGTTATTACCAAGGGGCTTTCTACTGGACCTGGTTATTACCAAGGGGCTTTCTACTGGGCCCACCCATAACCACAGCCATACTCTGGACCTGGTTATTACCAAGGGGCTTTCTACTGGGCCAAACCATAACCACAGCCATACTCTGGACCTGGTTATTACCAAGGGGCTTTCTACTGGACCTGGTTATTACCAAGGGGCTTTCTACTGGGCCCACCCATAACCACAGCCATACTCTGGACCTGGTTATTACCAAGGGGCTTTCTACTGGGCCAAACCATAACCACAGCCATACTCTGGACCTGGTTATTACCAAGGGGCTTTCTACTGGACCTGGTTATTACCAAGGGGCTTTCTACTGGGCCCAGGCATAACCACAGCCATACTCTGGACCTGGTTATTACCAAGGGGCTTTCTACTGGGCCCACCCATAACCACAGCCATACTCTGGACCTGGTTATTACCAAGGGGCTTTCTACTGGGCCCACCCATAACCACAGCCATACTCTGGACCTGGTTATTACCAAGAGGCTTTCTACTGGGCCCACCCATAACCACAGCCATACTCTGGACCTGGTTATTACCAAGGGGCTTTCCACTGGGCCAACCCATAACCACAGCCATACTCTGGACCTGGTTATTACCAAGGGGCTTTCTACTGGGCCCAGCCATAACTACAGTCATACTCTGGACCTGGTTATTACCAAGGGGCTTTCTACTGGGCCAACCCATAACCACAGCCATACTCTGGACCTGGTTATTACCAAGGGGCTTTCTACTGGGCCCACCCATAACCACAGCCATACTCTGGACCTGGTTATTACCAAGGGGCTTTCTACTGGGCCAACCCATAACCACAGCCATACTCTGGACCTGGTTATTACCAAGGGGCTTTCTACTAGACCTGGTTATTACCAAGGGGCTTTCCACTGGGCCAACCCATAACCACAGCCATACTCTGGACCTGGTTATTACCAAGGGGCTTTCTACTGGGCCAACCCATAACCACAGCCATACTCTGGACCTGGTTATTACCAAGAGGCTTTCTACTGGGCCCACCCATAACCACAGCCATACTCTGGACCTGGTTATTACCAAGGGGCTTTCTACTGGACCTGGTTATTACCAAGGGGCTTTCTACTGGGCCCACCCATAACCACAGCCATACTCTGGACCTGGTTATTACCAAGGGGCTTTCTACTGGGCCAAACCATAACCACAGCCATACTCTGGACCTGGTTATTACCAAGGGGCTTTCTACTGGACCTGGTTATTACCAAGGGGCTTTCTACTGGGCCCAGGCATAACCACAGCCATACTCTGGACCTGGTTATTACCAAGGGGCTTTCTACTGGGCCCACCCATAACCACAGCCATACTCTGGACCTGGTTATTACCAAGGGGCTTTCTACTGGGCCCAGCCATAACCACAGCCATACTCTGGACCTGGTTATTACCAAGGGTCTTTCTATTGACATATCCTCTATTGTTGATGTTGCTTTCTCTGATCATCACTGAGGATGTTTTACCACCTTGTTGCCCATAGCAACAAGGGTAACACTGAACACATTATTAAGAAACTGGCTTTTTCTAACTTGATCACTATTAAATCAGAATAATTAGAGTGTGCTCTTCTCCAACCATTGATAAATCCTAACCCCCTCTTAATTAAACCTATGTGAACTTTCTGCATATTTGCTGCATATTTCAGAGATAAGATAACCAACATTAGCCTGGGTATCAGTCAAGCCAGACCTGATGACACAGACATGTTCAGGGAAGTGATATCACAACTTAAGCCTTTAAAAAAATAACATTTTAGAAGACAAGACCGAGGTACTAATTGTTGGAACCAAAGCCCAGTGAGAGAATCTGGAAGCACATTTTAATTCACAAAGACAAATCATCAGGTAAAAAAACCTAGGTATTATTTTAGATTCTAAACTCAATTTAGAATCATACGTTAAGAATGTGACCAAAAATATATTTTTTACCACCTGAGGTACATTGCCAAGGTGCAGCCGTTACAGAGAGGCTCATCCATGCTTTTATGACATTCAGGTTTGACTACTGTAATGCGTTCCTGTCTGGTCTACCCAAGAAAGCCATTGGTCAACCGCAAAACATACAGAAGGCTGCAGCACGGGTACTGTCCAAGACCAGAAGGAGAGCACACATTAGCACCACAATACATGTCAGACATGCTTTTGAGTTCTGTACCCAGTAGGTCCCTCGGGTCCTCTGGCCTTTTAACTCTCCCAAAGCCCAGGACCAGGAGACATGGAGAGACAGCCTTTAGTTACTATGCCCCCAGCCTCTAGTTACTATGCCCCCAGCCTTTAGTTACTATGCCCCCAGCCTTCAGTTACTATGCCCCCAGCCTTTAGTTACTATGCCCCCAGCCTTTAGTTATTATGCCCCCAGCCTTTAGTTACTATGCCCCCAGCCTTTAGTTACTATGCCCCCAGCCTTTAGTTACTATGCCCCCAGCCTTTAGTTACTATGCCCCCAGCCTTCAGTTACTATGCCCCCAGCCTTCAGTTACTATGCCCCCAGCCTTTAGTTACTATGCCCCCAGCCTTCAGTTACTATGCCCCCAGCCTTTAGTTACTATGCCCCCAGCCTTCAGTTACTATGCCCCCAGCCTTTAGTTACTATGCCCCCAGCCTTCAGTTACTATGCCCCCATCCTTTAGTTACTATGCCCCCAGCCTTTAGTTACTATGCCCCCAGCCTTCAGTTACTATGCCCCCAGCCTTTAGTTACTATGCCCCCAGCCTTCAGTTACTATGCCCCCATCCTTTAGTTACTATGCCCCCAGCCTTCAGTTACTATGCCCCCATCCTTTAGTTACTATGCCCCCAGCCTTTAGTTACTATGCCCCCAGCCTTTAGTTACTATGCCCCCAGCCTTTAGTTACTATGCCCCCAGCCTTTAGTTACTATGCCCCCAGCCTTTAGTTACTATGCCCCCAGCCTTTAGTTACTATGCCCCCAGCCTTTAGTTACTATGCCCCCAGCCTTTAGTTACTATGCCCCCAGCCTTTAGTTACTATGCCCCCAGCCTTTAGTTACTATGCCCCCAGCCTTTAGTTACTATGCCGCCAGCCTCTGGAATATCCTGTCAGAGAACCTGAGGGGGACCAAAGATCTTAAAAGACACCTTTTTAGCTCTGCTTTTCCTTACGGTGCTTTTTAGTCGTTCAGTTTTTGTCATTCTTTAGTTTTTTTAAAATCTTATATTTGTTGTGTAGTACATTTTTCTGCTTTTATTTTCGTTGTTTTTTAATAGTTTTTTTTCCCCCTGTGAAACACATTGCGTTGCGTTCCATGTCTGAAATGCGCTGTATAAATAAAGCTTGATTTGATTTGAACTAATCATCGAGCCCTTTGACTAATTCAATCAGGTGTGCCAAGTAAGGGTTAAAACAAAAATGTTAAACGTCTGACTAAAAACATCAGCCAACTAATGCCCAATTACATACAAACCCCTACCTCTGGTCCCTCCCCTGCCTACCAATGGCCGGGCTGCCTCCTCACCTCCATACCTCTGGCCCCTCCCTCGGGCTGGGCAAGTCCCTCCCTACCTCCCCCCTAATCTGGCCCCTCCCCTCCCTACCTTTAGCACCTACTGCTGGCCGGGCTGGCCCCTCCCCTCCCAACCTCCTACCGCTGGACCTCCCCACCGGCAAGGCTGGCCCCTCCCCTCCCTACCACTGGCCGTGCTGGCCCCTCCCCTCCCTACCACTGGCCGTGCTGGCCCCTCCACTCCCTACAACTGGCTGGGGTGGCCCCTCCCCTCCTTACCACTGGCCGTGCTGGCCCCTCCCCTCCCTACAACTGGCCGGGGTGGCCCTCCTCTCCTTACCACTGGCCGTGCTGGCCCCTCCCCTCCCTACCACTGGCCAGGCTGGCCCCTCTCCTCCCTACCTACCACCTCTGGCCCCTCCCCTCCCGACCCTCTATCCTGTCCCCTACCTACCCTTACATCTGGCCCCTACCTCTGGCTGGGCTGGGCACATCAATGTGATTGGCTTGTGTCAGATAGGGATGAGGAGGTGTGGTTGGGGTCTCTCACCACGTCCCTGTTGCAGTCTTCTAGGGGTTCGTCTGAGCAGCATTGGATGCCCATGGTGAAGGCTTCCGCAACCAGGGGCACCACGTCATCCAACAAACTATCTGGAAGGTTCTGAGCCAGCCCTACTAGTGCCCTACACACACACACACACACACACACACACACACACACACACACACACACACACACACACACACACACACAACACCTGTCACAACTCTCCTTACCCGGCAATAGATAACAGTCAAACTCCAGCCAACAAGTTTAAAAATGTCAAAGGTGAAACCAAATGTCCCAGATAGATAGGCAAACACACACACACACACACACACACACACACGCACACACGCACACACCACACACACACAGTATGCACACACACACACCACACGCACACAGCATGCACACACACACATACACACACACACACACACACACAGCATGCACACACACCCACACCACACGCACACAGCATGCACACACACACATACACACACACACACACACAGCACGCGCACACACACACACACACACACACAGACAGACAGTGAGATTCCGACACTTCACCAAAATATTTACACTACGCTGCTGTTAAACCCCATTTTAAATCAGCAGAGAAATTCCAGATGAACAAAATAGGACAAATCAAATCCATGTAAAAAACAGTATTAAGTGGTTAAAGAATCTGAGGTCCAGGCACTCAGGTGAGTTTGAAAACAAAGGCAGTGATTAAATAAAAGCTTTTTACAGCTTTACTCACGTAGATTTACTCACGTAGATTTACTCACGTAGATTTACTCACATAGATTTACTCACATAGATTTACTCACATAGATTTACTCACAAAGAGTTACTCACATAGATTTACTCACATAGATTTACTCACATAGATTTACTCACAAAGAGTTACTCACAAAGAGTTACTCACATAGATTTACTCACATAGATTTACTCACATAGATTTACTCACGTAGATTTACTCACACAGATTTACTCACGTAGATTTACTCACATAGATTTACTCACATAGATTTACTCACGTAGATTAACTCACGTAGATTTATTCACATAGATTTACTCACATAGAGTTACTCACATAGATTTACTCACAGAGTTACTCACATAGCCTTGAATCCATCTTTCTTGGCCTCTGTGAAGATGGTACAGATCTGATTCTGAGACCGGGCTGATACACACAGCAGCACCAACAGGCTACAGACAGCCAACAACTGCATGATGGAAGGTAAGACTCGCGGACGGAGGGATGGATGGAAGAGGGGATCTAGCGATTGAGCCCAAGAGCAGAGAGACACGGGGCTTCTTTATACTTTTGTAGAATTTTTCAGTTGTCAATCATTAGCTAACCTCTCTCTCTCTTTCTCATTTGAGTCTGTCTGTCACACAGTGGTCTCTCAGTACACACTACTGGTCAGATTAAATGTTTTCTTAGTTAGTTATATGGAAATCCAACCTCCCATATTACACATATTACAAATGATTGCTATTCTTGGAGATGAAAGTGCAGAATCTGTGTGATGTAATTGGGGGGGGGGGGCAGGCTGGGGACACAAAGGTCTGAAGGTACAACGTCCACTCTGCTGTGTCTCCACACTGTCCCCATACAAACCTGCCATGTACCATCTGACCAGTAAATATTTCCACCATGAATCGATCTAAACTGATTGTACCTGTATACAGCCTATAGTAGCCTACAGTGGAACAAGGGTCAATGGTTTACTTATGTCACCTTTATTTATGAGATCCCATTAAAACACAAAGATAAATACAAAATAAAACACAACCATGGTACAAATAACAGGAATAGTACTGAAAGGTGTATGGTATCAGGTGTTATACCCCGTTTTGTAATTCATTAGCAGTAGGCCAATAGATGATGTGCATTGTTACAGCTATTATATATATGCATGCTTTGTCAATAACACTCATGAATGCAACTGTTTATGTAAAAAAAAAAAATGGATAAAATAAAACTCCCGAATGAAACTGTTTATGTCAAATAGCGTTGTGTTCTACTTGTAGCCCTGATCGTCCTGAAAATAAAATGGTCTAACACTTCATTTTGAGGCGGAATACAAGGCGGTGGACATGCAGATTAATGACGATCAGATAAATGAGTAGCAGTCTCGGGCCTGATCGGGTTCATGTGTCCAGGAATAGACCTACACCCCCGTAATCTTACACAAACACCCCCTCTTGGACTGTCAACAGACTTTTAGCCTACACAAATTACACACCCCATGTACATAAACACGTGGACACACAACACCCACACGACATTAGAAAGCACAAAACACGCATTCACACCCGTGCACGCACAAACAAACTGAATGACACCTACACCGACTGTACCAAACATTAGGAACATCTTCCTAATATTGAGTTGCACCCCCTTTTGCCCTCAGAACAGCCTCAATTCGGCAGAACATGGAATTGACAAAGTGTTGAAAGCGTTGCGCAGGGATGCTGACCGATGTTGATTCCAATGCTTTCCACAGTAGTGATGGGACTATTGATACCGGAGCTCTGATGCAGTTTTCAGCGCATTACTGAGCCGAAATAATATACTGACTGATGCTCGTTTCAAAAATAACATTACGACGTGATCAATGACGTCCGAAGTTTCGTTTGATCACGTGTTTAAAAAAAAAAAACCGTTGCAAAAAGCGTCATCACACTGATTTCTTCTTCTTCTTTAGGATTTGTTTTGGCGGATCGCGTCCAATTTAGGCGCATACACCGCCACCTACTGTACTGGTGTGTGAGGCCACTCACGGTCTAACTACATTAAATTCTGGATACCGTAATAGAAAATTTCCTGACAACTATTAGCCCTCTAAAAAACCCACGGCCCATTCCACTATTTAACCCTGTGTAATCAACGGTCTGAAAAGCCATAATAATACCACTTAACACCCACTGCAACTGTTCACACTACTCACATCTCGGATTCTCCCTCCTACACACTGCTGCAAAATGCCCATAAACTTGACACCTAAAACACCATAGTATTTTTGGAACAAAAGCTCTCACACAATAACTTACACTTCCTAATGTAACGGATGTGAAACGGCTAGCTTTCAATCGGTGACATCACTTGCTCTGAGACCTTGAAGTAGTGGTTCCCCTTTGCTCTGCAAGGGCAGTGGCTTTTGTGGAGCGATGGGTAACGATGCTTTGTGGTTGACTGTTGTTGATGTGTGCAGAGGGTCCCTGGTTCGTGCCCGGGTATGGGCGAGGGTGACGGTCTAAAGTTACGCTGTTACAATTGCACCTGCCATTACAATGAATTCACCCTCACTCTCTTCTCGTTCACTTTCCTCCTTTAGCTCTCACAAAAGTTCTTGTACGATCCTCCATTCCATATTCCCTCAAAACATATTCCACTTTTCTCCTTATCTGCCATCTCCTCCTTCAACAGATCTTCCAGAAGGTTTGTGCCTTCCCCCACTCCATATTCATTCATAATATGTTCCACTTTCTTTTTTTTCATCCCCACGTGGTGACCACATCAATTGGTGTCACCTATATTCCACAGATTTCTCCATGGTTTCGGTGCAGTAATGGGGCAGTCACTACCATCATGAGACTTTTAATAATTGTTTTATTCTGTGTTGTTACAGCATTTAACCCACTAAATGCATAGTGCATTTCAAGTAAAGATTGCTTGTGCCAAATTTAACGCCCCTGCTCAAAATCTGAAATAACCTCCTTTTGTAAATCTATTAGCTGCTCCTCTGTGTCTGTCAATAGATCGCTTTCTGCGTGCAGGCAGCTCACTCTGCATGCACTCTGCTCATGGCGGCTCTGAGTGTGTGAGTTTCCATAGCAACAGCTTTGCTTGGGCTGCTCTGCTCATTGAAGAGATACGAGAGAGCTGTTAGCTACGTTTCATCACTCTAAACTCTGACAAACCTCTAGGAACATTATTATTTTCTGTTAGTGATCAATTTCGTGATATCCGAGCCCTACCCGTACCTTAGTTATTGATGAGAAAACAGGCCCTGCCTGGCCCTAACCCGACGTATAATGCCAGGCCCATTCGGGCCCGGGTCGGGTAGCAGAGCTCTACTAGTGAACATTAGAAATCTTCACTGTAAAATTCCAGGTCCTCCAAACTGGGGAAGCATTTGGAATCTTAGTGCGATCTGTTTGATCTGAAACAGATTCACATTAGCTTGAGAATTTGTCGAGCTATGAAGATGTTCTCTCCGAGTTAAGTGTTTTCTAGGCAACAGTAGTCTTGGCAAGCTAACAAGAAAAAAACGTTCTTTTATACTAAATAAATACTGCACTCTCTCAACTAATTTTCTAGATTCATGATAGTGTTGTTAGACAAAGCAAGGAAAGTGAACTTCAAAACGTGATTTAGTTTTATTGGAATTTACAGCTGTTGTTGGTAAATAATGAATCTGCTAGCTTCTTTCTACAACAGCTCTGTCTATGGATTCGTAGAAGCTATTCCTAATACTTTTTCAGTTTTGAAAAGCAGAGAAGTAGAGGACGATTTCATAACCTCTTAAGTTTTGTCTGAATTGTTGGGAGAGTGGTCATAATGGAAGTTATTTGGAAAAAGTTTGGGGAAAATGTGGTAATACAGTTACTAAAACAGCTGTATCGTTAGATTCGTAGGGGATATTTTAGTTCCTCGTACAGATTTGAATAGCAGAAAAGTAGATGTAGATGTCATATGCTCTAACTTTTTTTATCTAAGTTGTTGCAAAGTGGCCAAAGTAGCTGATTTGTGTGAAAAGTTGCATTATTGCATGTGTAGGGAATGGAATGTTGGACGTGATGATGTCACAATGGGGAGCTTTAGTATGTTGAGGAAATGCCATCAAAGTGAATGAAGATCGACCCCCAAAAATATATAACTTTAAAAGTATAAAATATATTAAAAAGTTAAATACCACCAACTCAATCCAGACCAGTCTATACTTTTTAAAGTTTGAAATGCGTTTCTAGTTTAAACGGTGTAGGAGGAGTTGAATAATAACTATAATAAGAAGGAGTATGTCAAAAATGTAAGTGGGGGCTTTCGCTTCGCAAGCCCCACAACTAGCTACTTCACATGTTGATATTGACTTTGGTATTATTGTCTGTAGCTACGTTTGCTAGCTAGCCAGCCAGCCCATAGAGAGAGAGCATTGCATTGTGGGTTTTGTAGTCGACTTGAGCTGCAACAGATTTCCACAACGATTTTCACGTTGCTACCAACCTTATTATAATGACAAAATTAAACATTAGTTCACAAAAAATATTGTTCTCACATATTGGCGTTATGGTACAATGTAAATGATAGGAATGAGTGGTTTTGGGTGTATTTTCCTTTAATGTAAAACAATTATTATCAAAACCGAAATCGAAAACCATGATGGAGAATAATTTATGTCTGTAATAAAACCCTTTTATGGGGAGCCCCTGCCCAGTCATGTGAAATCCGTAGATTTCATAGATAGCCTAATTCATTTATTTCAATTCACTAATTTCCTTATATGAACTGTAACTCAGCAAAATCTTTGAAATTGTTGCGTGATGTGTTTCTATTGTTGTTCAGTATACATCGTTAGCAACCCTAGCGAACACCACTAGTTAGCTATGTCATTAGCAGCACTTGCTAGTTGACTACATCGTTAGCAGTGCTAGCTATTTAGCTACAGCATTAGCAGCACTAGCTAATTTGCTAGCTATGTCGTTACTAACTGCTAACATTGGAGGATGGGGAGAGTTGTCATGTCTGCAGAAGAGTGGGGGCTAGTGGGGGTTGAGGGTCATGTTCATGTCACAGTGAACAATGAGACAGATATTTCACTAATTGTATAAATGTGAAGCATCCGGTTTGCGTTTTCCACTCACTACCAAATATGGTGGTTAGAGGAAGCCCAGTGCGTTTTCCACTCACTACCAAATATGGTGGTTAGAGGAAGCCCGGTGCGTTTTCCACTCACTACCAAATATGGTGGTTAGAGGAAGCCCAGTGGCCGGCAGTGGGAGAAAATGGAGAGAGACAGATTTTGGCCGACATTCTGCTAATTTTGCTCATCTATGACACATTTGATCTCAATACAGTTTTCTGTTTCCAAAACTAAAATCTGTTACCAACAGAGTGGACTATGTTTTGTAGACTTTACCATTTGCCAAAGTGTACAAAAAAAAAAAATAGCACTGTTTAGGAGTGCACGGGCGAATTGAGTTATTGCACACAGAGTAGGTTGTTCCCTAATGGAAATATACAAGAACATGCTAGAACGCGCCACAATAGGCTCTGCCCACTATAATTATGTTGATACCATTGGAAACGACAGGCTGTCTTGGGTTAGTCATAACAAATATTTGGTCATGTTCTGTGAAGTCCCACACATGTACATACGCACTCACGAAGAAGTCTTGTTAAACATCGACCAAGCCTTCAAAATATTTCATGTCATGTGATTAGGGATAGTATGACATTAAGCATTTTGAAGGCTTGTTAGACATTTCGCAGACTTCTTGGTGAGTGTGTATCTACATGTGTGGGATTTCACAGGACTTGACCTTGACCCTCCTACTCTTCTGTGGACATGACAACTGTGATTAGGGATTCCGTTTATCTGGTACTTCTCACCTCTACTGAATTTTCCCCCAAGTTCGAGTGTGTATGTACATGTGTGGGACTTCACATAACATGACTATGACCCTCAAACCCCTCGCCCCCCACTCTTCTGCAGGCATGACAACTTCCCCACCCCCCAATGTTGTTAGCAGTTAGTAATGATGCAGCTAGCTAGCGCTGAAGCAAATTAGCTAGCGCTGCTAACACTGTAGTTAACTAGATAGTGTTGCTAACGTCATAGCTAGCGTTGCTAATAACTAATAGCTAACACTAACCAGTTTTTTGTAACTAATAAAATCAAAGAAACTGAAAAAAAAAGTTAACGAGCGTTGTTAATGCTGAAGCTAGCTAGTGTGGCTAATGTCATAACTAACTTGTTAGCGCTGCTAACTACATAGCTAACTAGCTAGTGCTGCTAATAATGTACCTAACTAGAGTAAGCTACTGTTGCTGACGATGTAGCTAGTGCTGCTGCTTACCACGTAGCTAACTAGCGAGCGCTGCTAAGTTAGCTAGTGTTACTAACGGTGAAACTAGCTAGCGCTGCTGATGTCGTGGCTAACTTGTAAGCTCTGCTAACAACATAGCTAAGTCTATAAGGAATTCGAGCAATACATTGAGACCAGTACACATTCTTCAAATAAGAACGCTGTTAAAACAATCAATATGTGTGCATCTTTCAAGGTCTTTCTATGATCTGTAATTTGTTGTACCCCCTAGCATATGTTAGCATTGTCTGATTGTATACTTAAATTTTCTCTTAAAAAATAAATACAAAAAAAAAAAAACATAGCTAACGACTTAGCTAGCGTTGCTAACTATGTAGCATTTGAATAAATGTCATAGGCAAAACTATTTCTCTGCTTTTTAACAAACTTTGCAGCCTAAAATATTTCGATGACCTTTGGAATATTTGATGCCTTTTAACAAACTTCGCAGCCTATTATTTGTGTGGCAGCATTATCTATGGAACACACAACTGCCCACACCTCCCTGCCAGGCTGCCTGGTACACCAGAAATACATTCATTTCCAATGGAATCTTTCAGCATTGCGTTGCAGTTGCAATGCGTTCTGTGTGGTGCGTACATTGGATTCATCCAACATATGCATCAAACTGTCTGTGGAGACGGCTTGACAGAAATGGTAGCAGCCTCCAGTATTTATGCTGCATTAGTTTATGTGTCGGGGGGGCTAGGGTCAGTTTGTTATGTCTGGAGTACTTCTCCTATCTTATCCGGTGTCCTGTGTGAATGTAAGTATGCTCTCTCTAATTCTCTCTTTCTCTCTTTCTTTCTCTCTCTCAGAGGACCTGAGCCCTAGGACCATGCCTCAGGACTACCTGGCATGATGACTCCTTGCTGTCCCCAGTCCACCTGGCCGTGCTGCTGCTCCAGTTTCAACTGTTCTGCCTGTGATTATTACTATTTGACCATGCTGGTCATTTATGAACATTTGAACATCTTGGCCATGTTCTGTTATAATCTCCACCCGGCACAGCCAGAAGAGGACTGGTCACCCCTCATAGCCTGGTTCCTCTCTAGGTTTCTTCCTAGGTTTTTGGCCTTTCTAGGGAGTTTTTCCCTAGCCACCGTGCTTCTACACCTGCATTGCTTGCTGTTTGGGGTTTTTAGGCTGGGTTTCTGTACAGCACTTTGAGATATCAGCTGATGTACGAAGGGCTATATAAATAAATTTGATTTGATGGAATTACATCAGAATTTTACAAATTATTTTCTGAACAAGTAGCTCCTTTCCAATTTGAAGTCTTTTTTAGAGAGTATTAAAAACAAATGTTCTCCCTCCTACAATGAGTCAGGGGTTTAATAACACTGATACCTAAGCCTAAAAAATAAGTGCTGCTCATCGATAACTGGCGTCCAATTTGTCTTCTTAATAATGACTATAAAACAGCCTTACTACTTGCAAAAATAATTAATGAAGTCCTGGATGCAGTGTCATTGATGAAACACAGTCTGGCTTCATGAGGAACAGACATTTTTTCTAACAATGTCAGACTAGTATTAGACATACTTGACTACTCAGACCTAATAACTGAGGATAGCTTCATATAATTTTTTTGATTTTTATAAAGCATTTGACACAGTAGAGCATCAGTTTCTCTTCCACTCCCTTGAGAGACTTGGCTTTGGGGATTTTTTCTGTAAGGCTATTAAGACTCTATGCAAATGGAAAACAGCTCTATCAAATTGAAATATGGCACCTCACCTAGATTTGAGTTAAAGAGAGGAATTAGGCAAGGTTGTCCTATCTCCCCGTACCTGTTTTTATTAATCACCCAACTTCTTACAAATTCTTTAAATAATAGTCCTGTACAAGGTATTTAAATAAATTATTATAAGCCAGCTGGCTGATGATACTACACTTTCTCTGAAAGACGCTAACCAAATTCCCATAATCGATCAATGTGATACAATCCTTTTCCAAAGCGTCTGGTCTATATCTTAACATTAATAAATGTGAACTCATAGCTGTCAAAGATTGTGTGACACCTTCATATTATGGTATTCCAGTAAAAGAATAACTTCCATATTTAGGCATAACCGTTACCAAGGATCAGAAGTCTAGAGGCTTACTACATTTTAACCCTCTTATTAAAAAAAACCCAGAAGAAACTAAATTAATGGCTACAGAGGGACTTATCTTTAAAAGGTAGAGTCCTAATAACCAAGGCTGAAGGTATCTCTAGGCTAACGTATGGTGCTCTATCTTTATATCTTGACAGTAAAATAAGCAAGGGGATAGACCAGATGCTTTTCAACTTTCTGTGGAGAAACCGTACCCATTACACTAGGAAAACTGTTGTAATGAACACTTATGAGAATGGTGGACTGAATTTTCTGGACATTACTACTTTATTACAGACAAAAAAAGAAACAGGCACGGAGCAGGTCGGTCTCGAACCCTCGGAACTTCTAGCCCGAAGTCCAGCGCGCTATCGACTGTGCCATAAAAGCACGCTCGAGCGGCTGAGTCGATATATAAACCCCCAGGTCGTTA
>NC_048575.1:80121075-80123575 GCF_013265735.2 Oncorhynchus mykiss | reverse complement strand
AGGGCCTTTCGCTATAGGAACTCAGCAGGTCGTGTAACACATTTCATTTTCTCCTATTGCCCTTGTCCTGACATAATACATGTTGTCAGTACAAGTATCTGGGGTTGATTATTAATGCATTTTTGGATTACAATGTATCTGTTCATAGCTAACCATGTGAATGGTGCTCTTGGTGACATGGTGCCCTTGGTGACATGGTGTTCTTGGTGTCCTTGGTGACATGGTGCCCTTGGTGACAATGTGTCCTTGGTGACATGGTGCCCTTGGTGACATGGTGTTCTTGGTGTCCTTGGTGTCATGGTGCCCTTGGTGACAAGGTGTCCTTGGTGACATGGTGCCCTTGGTGACATGGTGTTCTTGGTGTCCTTTTTGACATGGTGTCCTTGGTGACATGGTGCCCTTGGTGACAAGGTGTCCTTGGTGACATGGTGCCCTTGGTGACATGGTGTTCTTGGTGTCCTTGGTGACATGGTGTCCTTGGTGACATGGTGCCCTTGGTGACAAGGTGTCCTTGGTGACATGGTGTCCTTGGTGACATGGTGTCCTTGGTGACATG
The DNA here is from genome assembly GCF_013265735.2 of Oncorhynchus mykiss. Taxonomy (NCBI): domain Eukaryota; kingdom Metazoa; phylum Chordata; class Actinopteri; order Salmoniformes; family Salmonidae; genus Oncorhynchus; species Oncorhynchus mykiss. The sequence goes on along the minus strand of NC_048575.1, from coordinate 80,123,019 downwards.
GTGCCCTTGGTGACATGGCGCCCTTGGTGACATGGTGTCCTTGGTGACATGGTGTCCTTGGTGACATGATGCCCTTGGTGACATGGTGTCCTTGGTGACATGGTGTCCTTGGTGACATGGTGCCCTTAGTGACAAGGTGTCCTTGGTGACATGGTGCCCTTAGTGACATGGTGCCCTTGGTGACATGGTGTCCTTGGTGACATGGTGCCCTTGGTGACACGGTGCCCTTGGTGACATGGTGTCCTTGGTGACATGGTGCCCTTGGTGACATGGTGTCCTTGGTGACATGGTGTCCTTAGTGACATGGTGTCCTTGGTGACATGGTGCCCTTGGTGACATGGTGTCCTTGGTGACAAGGTGCCCTTAGTGACAAGGTGTCCTTGGTGACATGGTGCCCTTGGTGACATGGTGCCCTTGGTGACAAGGTGTCCTTGGTGACATGGTGTCCTTGGTGACATGGTGTCCTTGGTGACATGGTGCCCTTGGTGACATGGCGCCCTTGATAACATGGCGTCCTTGGTGACATGGTGTTCTTGGTGTCCTTGGTGACATGGTGCCCTTGGTGACATGGTGTCCTTGGTGACATGGTGCCCTTGGTGACAAGGTGTCCTTGGTGACAAGGTGTCCTTGGTGACATGGTGCCCTTGGTGACATCGTGTTCTTGGTGACATGGTGTCCTTAGTGACATGGTGTCCATGGTGACATGGTGCCCTTGGTGACATGGTGTCCTTGGTGACATGGTGTCCTTGGTGACATGGTGCCCTTAGTGACAAGGTGTCCTTGGTGACATGGTGCCCTTGGTGACATGGTGCCCTTGGTGACAAGGTGTCCTTGGTGACATGGTGTCCTTGGTGACATGGTGCCCTTGGTGACATGGCGCCCTTGATAACATGGTGTCCTTGGTGACATGGTGTTCTTGGTGTCCTTGGTGACATGGTGCCCTTGGTGACATGGTGTCCTTGGTGACATGGTGCCCTTGGTGACAAGGTGTCCTTGGTGACATGGTGCCCTTGGTGACATGGTGTTCTTGGTGTCCTTGGTGACTAGGTGTCCTTGGTGACATGGTGCCCTTGGTGACATGGTGTTCTTGGTGTCCTTGGTGACATGGTGTCCTTGGTGACATGGTGCCCTTGGTGACAAGGTGTCCTTGGTGACATGGTGTCCTTGGTGACATGGTGTCCTTGGTGACATGGTGTCCTTGGTGACATGGTGTCCTTGGTGACACGGTGCCCTTGGTGACATGGTGCCCTTGGTGACATGGCGCCCTTGGTGACATGGTGTCCTTGGTGACATGATGCCCTTGGTGACATGGTGTCCTTGGTGACATGGTGTCCTTGGTGACATGGTGCCCTTAGTGACAAGGTGTCCTTGGTGACATGGTGCCCTTGGTGACAAGGTGTCCTTGGTGACATGGTGTCCTTGGTGACATGGTGTCCTTGGTGACATGGTGACCTTGGTGACATGGCGCCCTTGATAACATGGTGTCCTTGGTGACATGGTGTTCTTGGTGTCCTTGGTGACATGGTGCCCTTGGTGACAAGGTGTCATTGGTGACATGGTGCCCTTGGTGACATGGTGTCCTTGGTGACATGGTGTCCTTGGTGACATGGTGTCCTTGGTGACATGGTGTCCTTGGTGACATGGTGCCCTTGGTGACATGGTGCCCTTAGTGTCAAGGTGTCCTTGGTGACATGGTGCCCTTGGTGACATGGTGCACTTGGTGACATGGTGCCCTTGGTGACATGGTGCCCTTGGTGACATGGTGCCCTTGGTGACATTATTGCTAAGTGTAAAGCCATGGGTGTCCTACCTTTCTAATGTTTCACTAATCTTTTTTATATGACCTATTATTACATATTGGGGCATCAGCATGGGGACATCAGTGTGGGGACAGTAAAAAAAATCTGTCTTTCTGCCCCGGTAGACCGTCATTGTAAATACGAA
>NC_048575.1:80058575-80116075 GCF_013265735.2 Oncorhynchus mykiss | reverse complement strand
AGGTGATTGACATGTGTGTGTGGGCAGGTATCGAGGTGATTGACATGTCTGTGTGTGTGTGCAGGTATCGAGGTGATTGACATGTGTGTGTGTGTGCAGGTATCGAGGTGATTGACATGTGTGTGTGGGCAGGTATCGAGGTGATTGACATGTCTGTGTGTGTGTGCAGGTATCGAGGTGATTGACATGTCTGTGTGTGTGTGCAGGTATCGAGGTGATTGACATGTGTGTGTGTGTGTGTGTGCAGGTATCGAGGTGATTGACATGTCTGTGTGTGTGTGCAGGTATCGAGGTGATTGACATGTGTGTGTGTGTGCAGGTATCGAGGTGATTGACATGTCTGTGTGTGTGTGCAGGTATCGAGGTGATTGACATGTCTGTGTGTGTGCAGGTATCGAGGTGATTGACATGTCTGTGTGTGTGCAGGTATCGAGGTGATTGACATGTCTGTGTGTGTGTGCAGGTATCGAGGTGATTGACATGTCTGTGTGTGTGTGCAGGTATCGAGACAGTGGGGAAGAACGTGCTGGTGGCTGGACGCTCTAAGAATGTAGGCTTGCCCATCGCCATGTTGCTTCACACAGACCGCAACCACCAACGCCCTGGAGGTACGACACTGTGTGTGTGTGTGTGTAAGACTCTGTAATACAGGTAATTTGCCAGGAACGGTATATTTAATGTACCCCGCCTGGGAGTGTTTGCGTACATTGATGTTGCACCACCGCGGTTTCCCCCGTTAGGAAGCTGTTTATTACAAAAGGGCTTCAAGTGAAGGAAATGATGAATAAAATAAATTAATAAAATATCTCTGCACCTATTGTTCCAACAAGAACTGTTGCAATGCATGTACACATTCTTGGAAGAGAGGAAGTGGTGGAGGTGAGAGGAGAGAGAGGGGGTGGAGGGGGGAGAGAGAGGTGGAGGAGAGAGAGGGGAGAGAGAGGTGGAGGAGAGAGGGGAGAGAGGAGAGGGAGAGGGGGTGGAGGAGAAAGAGGAGAGAGGGAGGGGAGGGTGGAGGAGAGGGAGGGTGGAGGAGAGAGAGGGGGTGGAGGTGGAGGAGAGGGGGTGGAGGAGAGAGAGGGGGTGGAGGTGAGAGATAGAGAGGGGGGAGAGAGAGAGAGTGGAGGAGAGAGGGGAGGGTGGAGGAGAGGGAGGGGAGGGTGGAGGAGAGAGGGGGAGAGTGGGAGGGGAGGGGAGAGAGGTGGAGAGGGAGGGTGGAGGTGAAGGAGAGAGGGGAGAGGGAGGGGAGGGTGGAGGAGAGAGGTGGAGAGGGAGGGTGGAGGAGAGAGGTGGAGAGGGAGGGTGGAGGAGAGGAAGAGAGAGGGGAGAGCGAGAGAGGTAGGGTGGGGTGGAGGAGGAGGAGAAAGGTGGAGAGGGAGGGAGGAGGAGAGAGGGAGGGTAGAGGTGGAGGAGAGAGGTGGAGAGAAGTGGAGAGGGAGGGTGGAGGAGAGGAAGAGAGAGGGGAGAGAGAGAGAGGTAGGGTGGGGTGGAGGAGGAGGAGAAAGGTGGAGAGGGAGGGAGGAGGAGAGAGGGAGGGTAGAGGTGGAGGAGAGAGGGAGGGTAGAGGTGGAGGAGAGAGGGAAGGTGGAGGTGGAGGAGAGAGGGAGGGTGGAGGTGGAGGAGAGAGGGAGGGTGGAGGTGGAGGAGAGAGGGAGGGTAGAGGTGGAGGAGAGAGGGAGGGTAGAGGTGGAGGAGAGAGGGAGGGTAGAGGTGGAGGAGAGAGGGAGGGTAGAGGTGGAGGAGAGAGGGAGGGTAGAAGTGGAGGAGAGAGGGAGGGTAGAAGTGGAGGAGAGAGGGAGGGTAGAGGTGGAGGAGAGAGGGAGGGTAGAGGTGGAGGAGAGAGGGAGGGTGGAGGTGGAGGAGAGAGGGAGGGTGGAGGAGAGAGGGAGGGTAGAGGTGGAGGAGAGAGGGAGGGTAGAGGTGGAGGAGAGGTGGAGGAGAGAGGTGGAGGAGAGAGGGAGGGTGGAGGTGGAGGAGAGAGGTGGAGGAGAGGGGGAGGGTAGAGGTGGAGAAGAGAGGGAGGGTAGAGGTGGAGGAGAGAGGGAGGGTAGAGGTGGAGGAGAGAGGGAGGGTAGAGGTGGAGGAGAGAGGGAGGGTAGAGGTGGAGGAGAGAGGGAGGGTGGAGGAGAGAGGGAGGGTAGAGGTGGAGGAGAGAGGGAGGGTAGAGGTGGAGGAGAGAGGGAGGGTAGAGGTGGAGGGTAGAGGTGGAGGGTAGAGGTGGAGGGTAGAGGTGGAGGGTAGAGGTGGAGGGTAGAGGTGGAGGAGAGAGGGAGGGTAGAGGTGGAGGAGAGAGGGAGGGTAGAGGTGGAGGAGAGAGGGAGGGTAGAGGTGGAGGAGAGAGGGAGGGTAGAGGTGGAGGGTAGAGGTGGAGGGTAGAGGTGGAGGGTAGAGGTGGAGGGTAGAGGTGGAGGGTAGAGGTGGAGGAGAGAGGGAGGGTAGAGGTGGAGGGTAGAGGTGGAGGAGAGAGGGAGGGTGGAGGAGAGAGGGAGGGTGGAGGAGAGAGGGAGGGTAGAGGTGGAGGAGAGAGGGAGGGTGGAGGAGAGAGGGAGGGTAGAGGTGGAGGAGAGAGGGGGCCACCTGTCGTCCTATATATGGTCGTAGAAATAAGTGGGTGAGGGAAGTGGAATGGTGCACCATGCTGGTGATGAGACGATACTGTGGGAGGGTATAATACTGTGTGGATATATTATAGGGTATAATACTGTGTGGATATATTATAGGGTATAATACTGTGTGGATATATTATAGGGTATAATACTGTGTGGATATATTATAGGGTATAATACTGTGTGGATATATTATAGGGTATAATACTGTGTGGATATATTATAGGGTATAATACTGTGTGGATATATTATAGGGTATAATACTGTGTGCATATATTATAGGGTATAATACTGTGTGGATATATTATAGGGTATAATACTGTGTGGATATATTATAGGGTATAATACTGTGTGGATATATTATAGGGTATAATACTGTGTGGATATATTATAGGGTATAATACTGTGTGGATATATTATAGGGTATAATACTGTGTGGATATATTATAGGGTATAATACTGTGTGGATATATTATAGGGTATAATACTGTGTGGATATATTATAGGGTATAATACTGTGTGGATATATTATAGGGTATAATACTGTGTGGATATATTATAGGGTATAATACTGTGTGGATATATTATAGGGTATAATACTGTGTGGATATATTATAGGGTATAATACTGTGTGGATATATTATAGGGTATAATACTGTGTGGATATATTATAGGGTATAATACTGTGTGGATATATTATAGGGTATAATACTGTGTGGATATATTATAGGGTATAATACTGTGTGGATATATTGTAGGGTATAATACTGTGTGGACAGCTGTTAAATGAAACAACCCAATGAACTGCAAGCATCCCTCTCTCTCTCACACACACACACACACACACACACACACACACACACACACACACACACACACACACACACACACACACGCTTGAGGAATTTCTATCAACTGTGAACCTGTTTCTACTAGTTTTGACAGAAACTCACTTTAATTTGGACTCCTCACCAAATTGCACACACACACTCCCTCTCTCTCTGTCTCTCTGTCTCTCTCTCTCTCTCTCTCTCTCTCTGTCTCTCTCTCTCTCTCTCTCTCTCTCTCACACACTCCCTCTCTCACACACTCCCTCTCTCACACACTCCCTCTCTCACACACTCCCTCTCTCACACACACCCTCTCTCACACACACTCCCTCTCACACACACTCTCTCTCTCAACACACACTCTCTCTCTCTCTCTCTCTCTCTCTCTCTCTCACACACACACACACTCCCTCTCTCTCACACACTCCCTCTCTCACACACTCCCTCTCTCACACACTCCCTCTCTCACACACACTCCCTCTCTCACACACACTCCCTCTCACACACACTCACACTCTCACACACACCGCCTCTCACACACACTCCCTCTCTCACACACACTCCCTCTCTCACACACACTCCCCCTCACACACACTCCCCCTCACACACACTCCCTCTCACACACACTCCCTCTCTCTCTCACACACTCCCTCTCTCACACACACTCCCCCTCTCACACACACCCCCTCTCTCTCACACTCACACTCTCTCACACACTCCCCCTCTCACACACACTCCCTCTCTCTCACACACTCCCTCTCACACACATTCCCCCGCTCACACACACTCCCTCTCTCTCACACACACTCACTCTCTCACACACTCCCTCTCTCACACACACCCCCTTCTCTCACACACTCCCTCTCTCTCACACACTCCCTCTCTCACACACACTCCCTCTCTCACACACACTCCCTCTCTCACACACACTCCCTCTCTCACACACACTCCCTCTCTCACACACACTCCCTCTTTCTCACACACACACCCTCTCTCACACTCTCTCTCTCTCAACACACACTCCCTCTCTCTTTCTCTCTCTCTCTCACACACACACACACTCCCTCTCTCACACACTCCCTCTCTCTCTAACACACTCCCTCTCTCTCTCACACACTCCCTCTCTCTCTCACACACTCCCTCTCTCTCACACACTCCCTCTCTCTCTCACACACTCCCTCTCTCTTTCACACACTCCCTCTCTACCACACTCCCTCTCTCTCACACACTCCCTCTCGCTCACACACTCCCTCTAACACACTTCCTCTCTCACACACTCCCTCTCTCACACACTCCCTCTCTCACACACTCCCTCTCTCTCACACACTCCCTCTCTAACACACTCCCTCTCTCTCTCACACTCCCTCTCTAACACACTCCCTCTTTCTCACACACACTCCCTCTCTCACACACACTCCCTCTCTCACACTCTCTCTCTCTCAACACACACTCCCTCTCTCACACACTCCCTCTCTCTCTAACACACTCCCTCCCTCTCTAACACACTCCCTCTCTAACACAGTCCCTCTCTAACACAGTCCCTCTCTAACACAGTCCCTCTCTAACACACTCCCTCTCTAACACACTCCCTATCTCTCACACACTCCCTCTCTCTCACACACTCCCTCTCTCTAACACTCTCTCTCACTCACTCCCTCTCTCTCTCTCTCTCTCTCTCTCTCTCATGCGAGCACACACACACACACACACACACACATGTATATACACTCAAACACAACGCACACCCGCACCACATCAGGTATCAATCTAGTCGTTTACCATGCCGGGTCTTGTCTCTCATTCCTGACCTTTGTAAGATTTATTCCCCCCACACACGACACACACACACACACACACACACACACACACACACACACACACACACACACACACACACACACACACACACACACACACACACACGACACACACACACACACACACACACGACACACACACACACACACACACACACACACACACACACACACACACACACACACACACACACACACACACACACACACACACACACACACACACACACACACACACACACACACACACGACACACACACACACACACGACACACACACACACACGACACACACACACACCCGCTCTGGGACTTGGCTTGGTTGTTGACCCCACCCTGCTCTGGAATGCCTGGCCTGGGTCAAGGTACCTAGGATAGGTCCAGGGTGAGGTTGGCTGGCCTGGGGCATGGTACCTAGGATAGGTCCAGGGTGAGGTTGGCTGGCCTGGGTCCAGGTACCTAGGATAGGTCCAGGGTGAGGTTGGCTGGCCTGGGTCAAGGTACCTAGGATAGGTCCAGGGTGAGGTTGGCTGGCCTGGGGCATGGTACCTAGGATAGGTCCAGGGTGAGGTTGGCTGGCCTGGGTCCAGGGTGAGGTTGGCTGGCCTGGGGCATGGTACCTAGGATAGGTCCAGGGTGAGGTTGGCTGGCCTGGGGCATGGTACCTAGGATAGGTCCAGGGTGAGGTTGGCTGGCCTGGGGCAAGGTACCTAGGATAGGTCCAGGGTGAGGTTGCCTGGCCTGGGTCAAGGTACCTAGGATAGGTCCAGGGTGAGGTTGCCTGGCCTGGGTCAAGGTACCTAGGATAGGTCCAGGGTGAGGTTGGCTGGCCTGGGGCATGGTACCTAGGATAGGTCCAGGGTGAGGTTGGCTGGCCTGGGGCATGGTACCTAGGATAGGTCCAGGGTGAGGTTGGCTGGCCTGGGGCATGGTACCTAGGATAGGTCCAGGGTGAGGTTGGCTGGCCTGGGGCATGGTACCTAGGATAGGTCCAGGGTGAAGTTGGCTGGCCTGGGTCAAGGTACCTAGGATAGGTCTAGGGTGAGGTTGGCCTCCCTGGGTCATGGTACCTAGGATAGGTCCAGGGTGAGGTTGGCTGGCCTGGGGCATGGTACCTAGGATAGGTCCAGGGTGAGGTTGGGCCTACTGCAGCCAATGGGCCTTTATAGAGTAACTTAGAGAAATATACGGTCATCACAACAGAGGAAAAGGTTAGTTCACCAGAGAAAGGAGTTAATGACACCCCAGTCCAAAATGTTTGACAAATAGACAGATTCATTTGGCATATTATCAATCCTATTATGTCAGAGACAGGCAGACGGACTGGCAGACGGACTGGCAGACGGACTGGCAGACGGACTGGCACACGGACTGGCAGACGGACTGGCAGACGGACTGGCAGACGGACTGGCAGACGGACTGGCACACGGACTGGCAGACGGGACTGGCAGACGGACTGGCAGACGGACTGGCAGAAGGACTGGCAGACGGACTGGCAGACGGACTGGAAGACGGACTGGCAGACGGACTAGCAGACACAGACAGACTGACTGGCAGACAGACAGACTGACTGGCAGACAGACAGACTGACTGGCAGACTGACTGGCAGACAGACTGGCAGACAGACACAGACAGATTGGCAGACAGACTGGCAGACGGACTGGCAGACGGACTGGCAGACAGACAGACACAGACAGACTGACAGGCAGACAGACAGACTGACTGGCAGACAGACAGACTGGCAGACAGACACAGACAGATTGGCAGACAGACACAGACAGATTGGCAGACAGACTGGCAGACGGACTGGCAGACAGACAGACACAGACAGACTGACAGGCAGACACAGACAGACTGACTGGCAGACAGACACAGACAGACATCCTAAACCCTCTCCTCTCCTCCTAGGTGATGCCACGGTAACCATCGCCCACAGGTGCACCCCCAGAGAGCAGCTGAAGGAACTGACCCGTCTGGCCGACATCATCATCGCAGCTGCAGGTACCCCCCTCCCCCACACACACACACCCTCTCTCTTTCTTTCAATTCAAGGGGCTTTATTGGCATGGGAAACATGTGTTAACATTGCCAAAGCAATTGAAGTAGATAATATACAAAAGTGAAATAAACTATAAAAATGAACAGTAAACATTACACTCACAGAAGTTCCAAAACAATAAAGACATTACAAATGTCATATTATGTCTATAAGCAGTGTTGTAACGATGTGCAAATGGTTAAAGTACAAAGGGGAAAATAAATCAACATAAATATGGGTTGTATTTACAGAGGTGTTTGTTCTTCACTGGTTGACCTTTTCTTGAGGTAACAGGTCACATCTTGCTGCTGTGATGGCACACTGTGGTATTTCACCCAGTAGATATGGGAGTTGGATTTGTTTTCTAATTCTTTGTGGTTCTGTGTAATCTGAGGGAAATATGTGTCCACCTCATAGCCTGTCTTCTCTTGAGAGCCATGTCTGCCTACGGCGGCCTTTCTCAATAGCAAGGCTATGCTCACTGAATCTGTACATAGTCAAAGCTTTCCTTAAGTTTGGGTCAGTCACAGTGGTCAGGTATTCTGCCACTGTGTACTCTCTGTGTAGGGCCAAATAGCATTCTAGTTTGCTCTTGTTTTTTTGTTAATTCTTTCCAATGTGTCAAGTAAATATATTTTTTTTTCTCATGATTTGGTTGGGTCTAATTTTGCTGCTGTCCTGGGGCTCTAGAATTTAACGTCTCTTTTCTGGATTTTGATAATTAGTGGGTATCAGCCTAATTCTGCTCTGCATGCATTATTTGGTGTTTTACATTGTACACAGAAGATATTTTTGCAGAATTCTGCATGCAGAGTCTCAATTTGGTGTTTGTCCCATTTTGTGAATTCTTGGTTGGTGAGCGGACCCCCAGACCTGACAACCATAAAGGGCAATGGGCTCTATGACTGATTCAAGTATTTTTTAGCCAGATCCTAATTGGTATGTTGAATTTTATGTTCCTTTTGATGGCATAGAAGGCCCTTCTTGTCTCTCAGATCGTTCACAGCTTTGTGGAAGTTAACTGTGGCGCTGATGTTTAGGCCAAGGTATGTATATTTTTTTGTGTGCTCTAGGGCAACGGTGTCTAGATGGAATTTGTATTTGTGGTCCTGGCGACTGGACCTTTTTTGGGACACCATTATTTTGGTCTTACTGAGATTTACTGTCAGGGCCCAGGTCTGGCAGAATCTGTGCAGAAGATCTAGGTGCTGCTGTAGGCCCTCCTTGGTTGGTGACAGAAGCACCAGATCATCAGCAAACAGTAGACATTTGACTTTGGATTCTAGTAGGGTGAGGCCGGGTGCTGCAGACTGTTCTAGTGTCCTCGCCAATTCGTTGATATATATGTTGAAGAGGGTGGGGCTTAAGATGCATCCTTGTCTCATCCTACGGCCCTGTGGGAAGAAATGTGTGTGTTTTTTGCTCATTTTAACCTCACACTTGTTGTTTGTGTACATGGATTTTATAATGTCGTATGTTTTTCCCCCAACACCACTTTCCATCAGTTTGTATAGCAGACCCTCGTGCCAGATTGAGTCGAAGGCTTTTTTGAAATCAACAAATCATGAGAAGACTTTGCCTTTGTTTTGGTTTGTTTGGTTGTCAATTAGGGTGTGCAGGGTGAATACATGGTCTGTTGTACGGTAATTTGGTAAAAAGCCAATTTGACATTTGCTCAGTACATTGTTTTCATTGAGGAAATGTACGAGTCTCCTGTTAATGATAATGCAGAGGATTTTCCCAAGGTTGCTGTTGACACATATAGTTAATGGGGTCAAATATGTCTCCACTCTTGTGGATTGGGGTGATCAGTCCTTGGCACCAGATATTGGGGAAGATGCCAGAGCTAAGGATAATGTTGAAGAGTTTTAGTATTAGCCAATTAGAATTTGTCGTCTGTATATTTGATCATTTCATTGAGGATACCATCAACACCACAGGCCTTTTTGGGTTGGAGGGTTTTTATTTTGTCCTGTAACTCATTCAATGTAATTGGAGAATCCAGTGGGTTCTGGTAGTCTTTAATAGATGATTCTACGATCTGTATTTGATCATGTAAATGTTTTTGCTCTTTATTCTTTGTTATAGAGCCAAAAAGATTGGAGAAGTGGTTTACATCTTCATTTTGGATAGATAATTCTTCGTGTTGCTGTTTGTTTAGTGTTTTCCAATTTTCCCAGAAGTGGTTAGAGTCTATGGATTACATTGAGCTGATTTCTGACACGCTGTTCCTTCTTTTTCCGTAGTGTATTTCTGTATTGTTTTAGTGATTCACCAGAGTGAAGGCGTAGACTCCGGTTTTCTGGGTCTCTATGTTTTTGGTTGGACAGGTTTCTCAATTTCTTTCTTAGATTTTTGCATTGTTCATCTCTCTCCCTCTTTCTCCTTCCCTTCTCCCTTGTCTGTAACATTGCTGCAGGTGAACATTTTAAAAAACGACTGAAGTATGCCTGGTGATTGCCATGCCAGCCAGTGTCATGTCCACACAGAACTAGTGTGTGTGTGTGTGTGTGTGTGTGTGTGTGTGTGTGTTTGAGGATCAACGTTTAATATTAGCTGTACATGTTGCGGTTAGCGACTTGTGTGTGTGTGTGTGTTCATTTCCTGTGTGTGTGTGTGTGTTCATTTCCTGTGTGTGTGTGTGTTCATTTGCTGTGTGTGTGTTCATTTCCTGTGTGTGTGTGTGTTCATTTCCTGTGTGTGTGTGTTCATTTCCTGTGTGTGTGTTCATTTCCTGTGTGTGTGTGTCCTCTAGGTGTGCCTGGGCTGATCACAGTAGACATGGTGAAGGAGGGGGCAGCGGTTATCGATGTGGGTATTAACCGTGTCCAGGACCGGACCACAGGAAAACTACGGCTGGTGGGCGACGTGGACTTTGAAGGTACAGAACTGGATTTAAAGCCTAGTGGTTATAGCAGGTAGCCTAGTGGTTGTAGCAGGTAGCCTAGTGGTTAGCGCAGGTAGCCTAGTGGTTAGAGGCAGGTAGCCTAGTGGTTAGAGGCAGGTAGCCTAGTGGTTAGAGGCAGGTAGCCTAGTGGTTAGAGGCAGGTAGCCTAGTGGTTAGAGGCAGGTAGCCTAGTGGTTAGAGGCAGGTAGTCTAGTGGTTAGAGGCAGGTAGTCTAGTGGTTAGAGACAGGTAGCCTAGTGGTTAGAGACAGGTAGCCTAGTGGTTAGAGGCAGGTAGCCTAGGGGTTAGAGGCAGGTAGCCTAGTGGTTAGAGGCAGGTAGCCTAGTGGTTAGAGGCAGGTAGCCTAGTGGTTAGAGGCAGGTAGCCTAGTGGTTAGAGGCAGGTAGCCTAGTGGTTAGAGGCAGGTAGCCTAGTGGTTAGAGGCAGGTAGCCTAGTGGTTAGAGGCAGGTAGCCTAGTGGTTAGAGGCAGGTAGCCTAGTGGTTATAGCAGGTAGCCTAGTGGTTATAGCAGGTAGCCTAGTGGTTAGAGGCAGGTAGCCTAGTGGTTAGAGGCAGGTAGCCTAGTGATTAGAGGCAGGTAGCCTAGTGGTTAGAGGCAGGTAGCCTAGTGGTTAGAGGCAGGTAGCCTAGTGGTTAGAGGCAGGTAGCCTAGTGGTTAGAGGCAGGTAGCCTAGTGGTTAGAGGCAGGTAGCCTAGTGGTTAGAGGCAGGTAGCCTAGTGGTTAGAGGCAGGTAGCCTAGTGGTTAGAGGCAGGTAGCCTAGTGGTTAGAGGCAGGTAGCCTAGTGGTTAGAGGCAGGTAGCCTAGTGGTTAGAGGCAGGTAGCCTAGTGGTTAGAGGCAGGTAGCCTAGTGGTTATAGCAGGTAGCCTAGTGGTTATAGCAGGTAGCCTAGTGGTTATAGCAGGTAGCCTAGTGGTTATAGCAGGTTGCCTAGTGGTTGTAGCAGGTAGCCTAGTGGTTGTAGCAGGTAGCCTAGTGGTTAGAGACAGGTAGCCTAGTGGTTAGAGGCAGGTAGCCTAGTGGTTAGAGCGTTGAACTAGTAACCAGCAGGTAGTCTAGTGGTTAGAGGCAGGTAGCCTAGTGGTTAGAGGCAGGTAGCCTAGTGGTTAGAGGCAGGTAGCCTAGTGGTTAGAGGCAGGTAGCCTAGTGGTTAGAGGCAGGTAGCCTAGTGGTTAGAGCGTTGGACTAGTAACCAGCAGGTAGCCTAGTGGTTAGAGGCAGGTAGCCTAGTGGTTAGAGGCAGGTAGCCTAGTGGTTAGAGGCAGGTAACCTGGTGGTTAGAGTGTTGGACTAGTAACCAGCAGGTAGCCTAGTGGTTAGAGTGTTGGACTAGTAACCAGCAGGTAGCCTAGTGGTTAGAGTGTTGGACTAGTAACCAGCAGGTAGCCTAGTGGTTAGAGCGTTGGACTAGTAACCAGCAGGTAGCCTAGTGGTTAGAGTGTTGGGTCAGTAACCAGCAGGTAGCCTAGTGGTTAGAGTGTTGGACTAGTAACCAGCAGGTAGACTAGTGGTTAGAGCATTGGACTAGTAACCAGCAGGTAGTCTAGTGGTTAGAGTGTTGGGTCAGTAACCAGCAGGTAGCCTAGTGGTTAGAGTGTTGGACTAGTAACCAGCAGGTAGCCTAGTGGTTAGAGTGTTGGACTAGTAACCAGCAGGTAGCCTAGTGGTTAGAGCGTTGGACTAGTAACCAGCAGGTAGCCTAGTGGTTAGAGGCAGGTAGCCTAGTGGTTAGAGTGTTGGACTAGTAACCAGCAGGTAGCCTAGTGGTTAGAGTGTTTGACTAGTAACCAGCAGGTAGCCTAGTGGTTAGAGTGTTGGACTAGTAACCAGCAGGTAGCCTAGTGGTTAGAGTGTTGGACTAGTAACCAGCAGGTAGCCTAGTGGTTAGAGTGTTGGACTAGTAACCAGCAGGTATTCTAGTGGTTAGAGCGTTGGACAATTAACCAGCAGGTAGCCTAGTGGTTAGAGCGTTGGACTAGTAACCAGCAGGTAGCCTAGTGGTTAGAGGCAGGTAGCCTAGTGGTTAGAGTGTTGGACTAGTAACCAGCAGGTAGCCTAGTGGTTAGAGTGTTGGGCCAATAACCAGCAGGTAGCCTAGTGGTTAGAGTGTTGGACTAGTAATCAGCAGGTAGCCTAGTGGTTAGAGTGTTGGACTAGTAACCAGCAGGTAGCCTAATGGTTTGAGTGTTGGACTAGTAACCAGCAGGTAACCTAGTGGTTAGAGTGTTGGACTAGTAACCAGCAGGTAGCCTAGTGGTTAGAGTGTTGGACTAGTAACCAGCAGGTAGCCTAGTGGTTAGAGCGTTGGACTAGTAACCAGCAGGTAGCCTAGTGGTTAGAGCGTTGGACTAGTAACCAGCAGGTAGCCTAGTGGTTAGAGGCAGGTAGCCTAGTGGTTAGAGTGTTGGACTAGTAACCAGCAGGTAGCCTAGTGGTTAGAGCGTTGGACTAGTAACCAGCAGGTAGCCTAGTGGTTAGAGGCAGGTAGCCTAGTGGTTAGAGTGTTGGACTAGTAACCAGCAGGTAGGCTAGTGGTTAGAGTGTTGGACTAGTAATCAGCAGGTAGCCTAGTGGTTAGAGTGTTGGACTAGTAACCAGCAGGTAGCCTAATGGTTAGAGTGTTGGACAATTAACCAGCAGGTATCCTAGTGGTTAGAGTGTTGGACTAGTAACCAGCAGGTAGCCTAGTGGTTAGAGCGTTGGACAATTAACCAGCAGGTAGCCTAGTGGTTAGAGGCATTGGACTAGTAATCAGCAGGTAGTCTAGTTTTTAGAGCGTTGGACTAGTAACCAGCAGGTAGCCTAGTGGTTAGAGCGTTGGACTAGTAACCAGCAGGTAGCCTAGTGGTTAGAGCGTTGGACTAGTAACCAGCAGGTAGCCTAGTGGTTAAAGGCAGGTAGCCTAGTGGTTAGAGTGTTGGACTAGTAACCAGCAGGTAGCCTAGTGGTTAGAGCGTTGGACTAGTAACCAGCAGGTAGCCTAGTGGTTAGAGGCAGGTAGCCTAGTGGTTAGAGTGTTGGACTAGTAACCAGCAGGTAGGCTAGTGGTTAGAGTGTTGGACTAGTAACCAGCAGGTAGCCTAATGGTTAGAGTGTTGGACAATTAACCAGCAGGTATCCTAGTGGTTAGAGTGTTGGACTAGTAACCAGCAGGTAGCCTAGTGGTTAGAGGCATTGGACTAGTAATCAGCAGGTAGTCTAGTTTTTAGAGCGTTGGACTAGTAACCAGCAGGTAGCCTAGTGGTTAGAGTGTTGGACTAGTAACCAGCAGGTAGCCTAGTGGTTAGAGTGTTGGACTAGTAACCAGCAGGTAGACTAGAGGTTAGAGCATTGGACTAGTAACCAGCAGGTAGTCTAGTGGTTAGAGTGTTGGGTCAGTAACCAGCAGGTAGCCTAGTGGTTAGAGTGTTGGACTAGTAACCAGCAGGTAGCCTAGTGGTTAGAGTGTTTGGTCAGTAACCAGCAGGTAGCCTAGTGGTTAGAGTGTTGGGTCAGTAACCAGCAGGTAGCCTAGTGGTAACCGGAAGGTTGCTAGATCAAATCCCTGAGCTGACAAGGTAAAAATCTGTCATTCTGTCCCTGAACAAGGCAGTTAACCCACTGTTCCCTGGTAGGCCGTCATTGTAAATAATGATTTGTTCTTAACTGACTTGGCCTAGTTAAATAAAGGTTAAAAAAAATTAAAAAATAGAACAGGTTAGCATTTATTTTCATGAATGTTGTACTGGATGGAGGCAGCTCTGCAGAGAGGTTCATTAGCTGGCATTGCCACAAAGTCATAAAATCTGATTTTAAATCTAACCTTAACACACTGATAACCCTAATGCCTAACATTAATATTGTTCAAATTTCTAAATGAAATGTTTTTACTTTGTCATTATAGGTTATTGTGTGTAGATAAAAAAAAAAAAATTATTTAAGCAATTTTATAATAAGGCTGTAATGTAACCAAGTGTGGAAAAAGTCAAGGGGTCTGAATACTATTGGTAATGTACTGTGTCCTCGTCAGAGACCTGAATGATAGATGTGTTAACTCACCTAGTTAAATGACTAGGCTTTAGCTCAGGAGCATTATGGGTATTAGGGGATGACCCAGGGTTCAAACGCACTGGGTTGTTTTCCCTCGTGTGTCTCTGAAGGGGGGTGAGTTAGTTAGGCTTTAGTTCAGCGGGGCTAACACAGGTTGTTTTTGCTTTGTGTCTCTGTAGGGGTGAAGGAGAAGGCGGGGTTTATCACGCCAGTTCCTGGAGGGGTGGGGCCTATGACGGTCGCAATGCTGATGAAGAACACTGTTGCTGCTGCCAGATACGCACTGACGCACTGACACACACACACACACTGATGCACTGACACGCACTGACGCACTGACACACACACACACACTGACACACACACACACACTGATGCACTGACACGCACTGACACACACACACACACACACTGACACACACTGACACACACACTGACACACACACACACTGACACACACACACACACTGGCACACACACACTAAAACTCACACACAATGGAACAGATGCTGAGACACACACTCCAAGCAGAGCCATACCAAGCACGTTAAAACACTCCGTACATCCAGGGGTGTTTGTTGCTTTTTTTCATGTGTTTTAGTTTTTTATTCAAGTTATTTAAAGTTATTTATTTTGAAGCTCTTTATCTGAGAGTTTTTATATGTGTGTTCTTTCTACCGAAGCCGTTTAGTGTTTAACGTTACTGAAAAATATTGCGGCTGGTTCAACTGGAAGAACAAAACAAACAATAAAACTCTCTAACCTGGTGACTCTGACTGGACCCATCCTCACACTATGGAGTATTTATAATCTCTGTGTTACTCTGTTACTCTCAGCGTGACTCTGTGTTATTCTGTGTTACTATGTTACTCTGTGTTACTCTCAGCGCTACTCTGTGTTACTCTCAGCGCTACTCTGTGTTACTCTCAGAGCCGCTCTGTGTTACTCTGCGCTACTGTGTTACTTTGTGTTACTCTCAGAGCCACTCTGTGTTACTCTCAGAGCCACTCTGTGTTACTCTCAGAGCCGCTCTGTGTTACTCTGAGCCACTCTGTGTTACTCTCAGAGCCACTCTGTGTTACTCTTAGAGCCGCTCTGTGTTACTCTGAGCCACTCTGTGTTACTCTCAGAGCCACTCTGTGTTACTCTCAGAGCCGCTCTGTGTTACTCTGAGCCACTCTGTGTTACTCTCAGAGCCACTCTGTGTTACTCTCAGAGCCGCTCTGTGTTACTCTCAGAGCCGCTCTGTGTTACTCTCAGAGCCGCTCTGTGTTACTCTCAGAGCCACTCTGTGTTACTCTGCGCTACTGTGTTACTCTGTGTTACTCTCAGAGCCGCTCTGTGTTACTCTCTGTGTTACTCTCTGTTACTCTCTGGGTTACTCTCTGTGTTACTCTCTGTTACTCTCTGTGTTACTATCTGTGTTACTCTCAGCCAGGGTTGACACCATTTAGGCGTTTGTTTGGTCGATAGGCTGTTGGTCAACCGAGATTTCTTTAGTCAAGCAGGAAACTATATCTATACATCATGGTGTACAAGACGTCTGATTCAGGCTGAGTGGATTAATTCATTGTGGCTCTGGGGATGGAACAGCCCATCAGTCTGAGAAGTGCTACTGTAATTGTATATTGTTATATTACATTAGATGGACAAAGGTGCAACACCAATAAAAATAATATTAGTATATTATATAAATTATATAAATTATATTAGTATATTATATAAATTATATAAATTATATTAGTATATTATATATATTATATAAATTATATTAGTATATTATAGTATATTATATAAATTATATAAATTATATTAGTATATTATAGTATATTATATAAATTATATAAATTATATTAGTATATTATATATATTATATATATTATATAAATTATATTAGTATATTATAGTATATTATATATATTATATAAATTATATTAGTATATTATAGTATATTATATATATTATATAAATTATATTAGTATATTATATATATTATATAAATTATATTAGTATATTATAGTATATTATATAAATTATATAAATTATATTAGTATATTATATATATTATATATATTATATAAATTATATTAGTATATTATAGTATATTATATATATTATATAAATTATATTAGTATATTATAGTATATTATATATATTATATATATTATATAAATTATATTAGTATATTATATATATTATATATATTATATAAATTATTTTAGTATATTATAGTATATTATATATATTATATATATTATATAAATTATATTAGTATATTATAGTATATTATATAAATTATATAAATTATATTAGTATATTATATATATTATATATTATATAAATTATATTAGTATATTATATATATTATATATATTATATAAATTATATTAGTATATTATAGTATATTATATAAATTATATAAATTATATTAGTATATTATATATATTATATATATTATATAAATTATATTAGTATATTATATATATTATATATATTATATAAATTATTTTAGTATATTATAGTATATTATATATATTATATATATTATATAAATTATATTAGTATATTATATATATTATATATATTATATAAATTATTTTAGTATATTATAGTATATTATATATATTATATAAATTATATAAATTATATTAGTATATTATAGTATATTATATAAATTATATAAATTATATTAGTATATTATAGTATATTATATAAATTATATAAATTATATTAGTATATTATATATATTATATATATTATATAAATTATATTAGTATATTATATATATTATATAAATTATTTTAGTATATTATAGTATATTATATATATTATATAAATTATATTAGTATATTATATATATTATATAAATTATATAAATTATTTTAGTATATTATATATATTATATAAATTATATAAATTATATTAGTATATTATATATATTATATAAATTATTTTAGTATATTATAGTATATTATATATATTATATAAATTATATTAGTATATTATATATATTATATAAATTATATAAATTATATTAGTATATTATAGTATATTATATAAATTATATAAATTATATTAGTATATTATATATATTATATATATTATATAAATTATATTAGTATATTATATATATTATATAAATTATTTTAGTATATTATAGTATATTATATATATTATATAAATTATATTAGTATATTATATATATTATATAAATTATATAAATTATATTAGTATATTATATATATTATATAAATTATATAAATTATATTAGTATATTATAGTATATTATATAAATTATATAAATTATATTAGTATATTATATATATTATATATACTATATAAATTATATTAGTATATTATAAATATTATATAAATTATATAAATTATATTAGTATATTATATATATTATATATATTATATAAATTATATTAGTATATTATATATATTATATATATTATATAAATTATTTTAGTATATTATATATATTATATAAATTATATAAATGATATTAGTATATTATAGTATATTATATAAATTATATAAATTATATTAGTATATTATAAATATTATATAAATTATATAAATTATATTCGTATATTATAGTATATTATATATATTATATAAATGATATTAGTATATTATAGTATATTATATATATGATATAAATTATATTAGTATATTATATATATTATATATATTATATAAATTATATTAGTATATTATATATATTATATATATTATATAAATTATATTAGTATATTATATATATTATATAAATTATATAAATGATATTAGTATATTATAGTATATTATATATATATTATATAAATTATATTAGTATATTATAGTATGTTATATATAAATTATATAAATTATATTAGTATATTATATATATTATATAAATTATATAAATATATAAATGATATTAGTATATTATATATATTATATAAATTATATAAATTATATTAGTATATTATATATATTATATATATTATATAAATTATATTAGTATATTATATATATTATATATATTATATAAATATATAAATGATATTAGTATATTATATATATTATATAAATTATATAAATGATATTAGTATATTATATATATTATATAAATTATATAAATGATATTAGTATATTATATATATTATATATATTATATAAATTATATTAGTTAATTAAAAGTATGTTATATATAAATTATATAAATTATATTAGTATATTATATATATTATATAAATTATATTATTTTGTAACAAAGGCACGTTCTCCGTGGTTGAATAGTGGTCGCTGTGCACAGTTCGGAAACACATCAGTGTGCTGCTGAATTTGCGCCTTTTCCTTTTTCCTAGACCATGTTGCTATGTGCATAATAGCAACATTAACCAGCATATTGTTGTTGAGAGCAATGGCCCAGAATGAGGAGATGAGAAAACAGCCCTTTCCTTATTGTCTAAGAAAAGTGAGGAGAGAGGAAACCCAGAACTTAAATTAAATCTATAATCAATAACCTAACTATTAAATGTGCCTGGCTTAATAAATCATCAATATATCTCCAGAAATAAGACAGATCCTGCTTCTGTTGCCTGTTTGAGTGTTTGTTTATTAGCCTACTGATTCCGTGAGCACCAAGCCTCACGCAACCACATGTCAAGTAAATAATTTAAAAAATATTTGTTTATTTAAAATTTTTTTTTAAATGTAATCTTAGCTGTATTAAAGGCTTTACACAATTTTGTATTCGTTAGTACAGCCTCTGATATTATTTATAATTTATTTAGTGTTTACACTGTTCCAAATTGTGGGGAAATTGTATATTTCTAATAATAATAACGTTCCCTTTTCTTGATCTTATTGTTGTTTATTTATTTATTATTACGATAATAAGTAACGTCATTATCATTAGTAGGCTGAGTATAGCAGCCTTGTAATAACCACCATCGAGCACATCTTGTTTAGTCTTAATACCGTAACTTACTTAGGGCTATATTTCAATACTTACAGTGGGGAGAACCAGTATTTGATACACTGCCGATTTTGCAGGTTTTCCTACTTACAAAGCATGTAGAGGTCTGTAATTTTTTTTTTTTATCATAGGTACACTTCCAACTGTGAGAGACGGAATCTAAAACAAAAATCCAGAAAATCACATTGTATGATTTTTAAGTAATTCATTTGCATTTTATTGCATGACATAAGTATTTGATACATCAGATGATGATGGCATCATCATGATTCTACCTTGTCTTTTTTTTAGTTTCCAGTTGTCTTGATAGCACCATAAATCCAGAGAATTCCATACTTTGATGTTTCATGTTCTGAATTCTGTTGCTGTACATTTCAAAAGTGCTAAACAAATATATTATATTGACCACGTCTGTCCTAGTTCGCTCATTAACGTCTTAATCAAAAATACGGATTGTCTCTTATCTGCTTGTCGTCCCCTTATGCCATAGTCTGTACATCTCAATTGTCCGTAGAAACCTACATTTGTTTAAACAAGTCATCCATATCAGCTTTGTTTTTAAAGGCAGTAAATGAGGCTGAATTAACTGTTTCGCTGCCAGACAAGGCTCAGCTGATAGCCAGGTGTAGCAGAGGTAAGGTGTTGGGACTCAGCTGATAGCCAGGTGTAGCAGTGGTAAGGTGTTGGGACTCTGCTGATAGCCAGGTGTAGCAGAGGTAAGGTGTTGGGACTCTGCTGATAGCCAGGTGTAGCAGAGGTAAGGTGTTGGGACTCTGCTGATAGCCAGGTGTAGCAGAGGTAAGGTGTTGGGACTCAGCTGATAGCCAGGTGTAGCAGTGGTAAGGTGTTGGGACTCTGCTGATAGCCAGGTGTAGCAGAGGTAAGGTGTTGGGACTCTGCTGATAGCCAGGTGTAGCAGAGGTAAGGTGTTGGGACTCTGCTGATAGCCAGGTGTAGCAGAGGTAAGGTGTTGGGACTCTGCTGATAGCCAGGTGTAGCAGAGGTAAGGTGTTGGGACTCTGCTGATAGCCAGGTGTAGCAGAGGTAAGGTGTTGGGACTCTGCTGATAGCCAGGTGTAGCAGAGGTAAGGTGTTGGGACTCTGCTGATAGCCAGGTGTAGCAGAGGTAAGGTGTTGGGACCCTGCTGATAGCCAGGTGTAGCAGAGGTAAGGTGTTGGGACTCAGCTGATAGCCAAGTGTAACAGTGGTAAGGTGTTGGGACTCTGCTGATAGCCAGGTGTAGCAGAGGTAATGTGTTGGGCCTGCTGTTGGGACAGCTTTATGTAGGCACTAACAGTTTGTGGGCACCGTTTGGCACCGTTATAGTGAAATTAATGTATTGTTTAGTGTTGTGTTGTGGCTTTGCTGGCATCCATCCCCCAAAAAATGTTTTTAGTTTGCCCCAGCAAGATCGACATGCTAAAATCATAACTGAAGGCAACATATCCTAAAGACAGGACAGGCCAAAGTAAAATGGACATTATGGACAATCACAACTATTGTCCAGTAGTTTCACCCCATTGTCATGATCAGTGGTTTTAGCAAATGTATTTATATAGCCCTTCTTACATCAGCTGATATCTCAAAGTGCTGTACAGAAACCCAGCCTAAAACCCCAAACAGCAAGCAATGCAGGTGTAGAAGCACGGTGGCTAGGAAAAACTCCCTAGAAAGGCCAAAACCTAGGAAGAAACCTAGAGAGGAACCAGGCTATGAGGGGTGACCAGTCCTCTTCTGGCTGTGCCGGGTGGAGATTATAACAGAACATGGCCAAGATGTTCAAATGTTCATAAATGATCAGCATGGTCCAATAATAATAAGGCAGAACAGTTGAAACTGGAGCAGCAGCACGGCCAGGTGGACTGGGGACAGCAAGGAGTCATCATGCCAGGTAGTCCTGAGGCAAGGTCCTAGGGCTCAGGTCCTCAGAGAGAGAGAAAGAAATAGAGAATTAGAGAGAGCATACTTAAATTCACACGGGACACTGGATAGGACAGGAGAAGTACTCCAGACATAACAAACTGACCCTAGCCCCCCGACACATAAACTACTGCAGCATAAATACTAGAGGCTGAGACAGGAGGGGTCAGGAGACACTGTGGCCCCATCCGATGATACCCCCGGACAGGGACAAACAGGAAGGATATAACCCCACCCACTTTGCAATGCACAGCCCCCACACCACTAGAGGGATATCTTCAACCACCAACTTACCATCCTGAGACAAGGCCGAGTATAGCCCACAAAGATCTCCGCCACGGCACAACCCAAGGGGCTGCGCCAACCCAGACAGGAAGATCACATCAGTGACTCAACCCACTCAAGTGACGCACCCCTCCCAGGGACGGCATGAAACTCTATTTGAAGTGCATTTAAAGTTCCATTTGATTTAGTCCTTTAACTTAAATTACCAAACACAATTCAACATCCCTTTTGAAACACAAGAAATAGCCTGATAACTTGTCGACATTATATGCTCGGATTCACCTTCTCCAACTCAACCAAAAAAATAAAAGTTAAAGAATGGGATTGAGCCAGTGACTCAGATGAAATTGTCCAAGCAGTAGATACAGTGCCTTGTGAAAGTATTCGGCCCCCTTGAACTTTGCAACATTTTGCCACATTTCAGGCTTCAAACATAAAGATATACAACTGTATTTTTTTGTGAAGAATCAACAACAAGTGGGACACAATCATGAAGTGGAACGACATTTATTGGATATTTCAAACTTTTTTAACAAATCAAAAACTGAAAAATTGGGCGTGCAAAATTATTCAGCCCCTTTACTTTCAGTGCAGCAAACTCTCTCCAGAAGTTCAGTGAGGATCTCTGAATGATCCAATGTTGACCTAAATGACTAATGATGATAAATACAATCCACCTGTGTGTAATCAAGTCTCCGTATAAATGCACCTGCACTGTGATAGTCTCAGAGGTCCGTTAAAAGCGCAGAGAGCATCATGAAGAACAAGGAACACACCAGGCAGGTCCGGGATACCGTTGTGAAGAAGTTTAAAGCCGGATTTGGATACAAAAAGATTTCCCAAGTTTAAACATCCCAAGGAGCACTGTGCAAGCGATAATATTGAAATGGAAGGAGTATCAGACCACTGCAAATCTACCAAGACCTGGCCGTCCCTCTAAACTTTCAGCTC
Organism: Oncorhynchus mykiss; assembly: GCF_013265735.2. NCBI lineage: Eukaryota > Metazoa > Chordata > Actinopteri > Salmoniformes > Salmonidae > Oncorhynchus > Oncorhynchus mykiss. Next base: position 80,093,720 of record NC_048575.1, on the reverse strand, counting down.
ATACAAGGAGAAGACTGATCAGAGATGCAGCCAAGAGGCCCATGATCACTCTGGATGAACTGCAGAGATCTACAGCTGAGGTGGGAGACTCTGTCCATAGGACAACAATCAGTCGTATATTGCACAAATCTGGCCTTTATGGAAGAGTGGCAAGAAGAAAGCCATTTCTTAAAGTTTGCCACAAGCCCCTGAGAGACACACCAAACATGTGGAAGAAGGTGCTCTGGTCAGATGAAACCAAAATTGAACTTTTTGGCAACAATGCAAAACGTTATGTTTGGTGTAAAAGCAACACAGCTTATCACCCTGCACACACCATCTCCACTGTCAAACATGGTGGTGGCAGCATCATGGTTTGGGCCTGCTTTTCTTCAGCAGGGACAGGGAAGATGGTTAAAATTGATGGGAAGATGGATGGAGCCAAATACAGGACCATTCTGGAAGAAAACCTGATGGAGTCTGCAAAAGACCTGAGACTGGGACGGAGATTTGTCTTCCAACAAGACAATGATCCAAAACATAAAGCAAAATCTACAATGGAATGGTTCAAAAATAAACATATCCAGGTGTTAGAATGGCCAAGTCAAAGTCCAGACCTGAATCCAATCGAAAATCTGTTGAAAGAACTGAAAACTGCTGTTCACAAATGCTCTCCATCCAACCTCACTGAGCTCGAGCTGTTTTGCAAGGAGGAATGGGAAAAAATTTCAGTCTCTCGATGTGCAAAACTGATAGAGACATACCCCAAGCGACTTACAGCTGTAATCGCAGCAAAAGGTGGCGCTACAAAGTATTAACTTAAGGGGGCTGAATAATTTTGCACGCCCAATTTTTCAGTTTTTGATTTGTTAAAAAAGTTTGAAATATCCAATAAATGTCGTTCCACTTCATGATTGTGTCCCACTTGTTGTTGATTCTTCACAAAAAAATACAGTTTTAAATCTTTATGTTTGAAGCCTGAAATGTGGCAAAAGGTCGCAAAGTTCAAGGGGGCCGAATACTTTCGCAAGGCACTGTACTTTAAATGTTGATGTTTTGGATGCGTTCTAATCCCAAACACAATTCAATATTACTGTTGTAATCCCGTATATAGACTAAAGTTAAGTCTATCTGACAAACTAATGTGACATTTACCCTTAAAATGAGTAACACATGGTTCACATTAAGGCCCGCTTTATACGATCGCAGAAGAAGAAATGCATAGTTACAGTAACTATGCACTTCTTCTTCTGCGATCGTATATAAGGCGTGTCTGTCTCAGGTCGTCGCAGGTCGATGACAATCTTCTCAATAGCTGTAATGATCTGTCAGAATCTCAGACAGCATTGATCACTTACTTCCACCACGTACTTTCATGTCATCTCAACTGTTATCCAGATGATTTGGTTTCTGCTATTAGATGAAGACCAGCGAAATCACATTCATCTGTTGTATAAATAAACAAAATACCTGACATTGTATTTCCATTGGAATTGGCTGTACTTTTAAATGGTTGAAAACGCAGTGGTGACGACTAAACCTGAAAAAAATCTGACGTCTTTTTCATTGGAAATTGGTTGCGCTGGTAGATGGCTAAACACATAGCGATGACAGATTAGAAATTCAGGGAGAGAGGGAGAAAGAGTGAGTGGAGGGGAGAGAGAGGGAGAAAGAGAGAGTGGAAGGGAGAAAGAGGGAGAGAGGGAGAAAGAGAGAGTGGAAGGGAGAAAGAGGGAGAGAGGGAGAAAGAGAGAGTGGAAGGGAGAAAGAGGGAGAGAGGGAGAAAGAGAGAGAGGGAGAAAGAGGGGAGAGAGGGAGAAAGAGAGTGGAAGGGAGAAAGAGTGAGTGGAAGGGAGAAAGAGAGAGAGAGAGGGAGAAAGAGTGAGTGGAAGGGAGAAAGAGGGAGAAAGAGTGAGTGGAAGGGAGAAAGAGGGAGAGAGGGAGAAAGAGAGAGTGGAAGGGAGAAAGAGAGAGAGAGGGAGAAAGAGTGAGTGGAAGGGAGAAAGAGGGAGAGAGGGAGAAAGGGAGAGAGAGGGAGAAAGAGAGAGTGGAAGGGAGAAAGAGAGAGAGAGGCAGAAAGAGAGAGAGGGAGAAAGAGTGAGTGGAAGGGAGAAAGAGTGAGTGGAAGGGAGAAAGAGAGAGTGGAAGGGAGAAAGAGGGGATAGAGGGAGAAAGAGAGAGAGAGGGAGAAAGAGTGAGTGGAAGGGAGAAAGAGTGAGTGGAAAGGAGAAAGAGTGAGTGGAAGGGAGAAAGAGTGAGAGAGGGAGAAAGAGTGAGTGGAAGGGAGAAAGAGGGAGAGAGGGAGAAAGAGTGAGTGGAAGGGAGAAAGAGAGAGTGGAAGGGAGAAAGAGTGAGTGGAAGGGAGAAAGAGGGGAGAGAGGGAGAAAGAGAGAGAGAGGGAGAAAGAGTGAGTGGAAGGGAGAAAGAGTGAGTGGAAGGGAGAAAGAGTGAGTGGAAGGGAGAAAGAGAGAGTGGAAGGGAGAAAGAGAGAGTGGAAGGGAGAAAGAGAGAGTGGAAGGGAGAAAGAGAGAGTGGAAGGGAGAAAGAGTGAGTGGAAGGGAGAAAGAGAGAGTGGAAGGGAGAAAGAGAGAGTGGAAGGGAGAAAGAGAGAGTGGAAGGGAGAAAGAGTGAGTGGACGGGAGAAAGAGAGAGTGGAAGGGAGAAAGAGAGAGTGGAAGGGAGAAAGAGAGAGTGGAAGGGAGAAAGAGTGAGTGGAAGAGAGAAAGAGAGAGTGGAAGGGAGAAAGAGAGAGTGGAAGGGAGAAAGAGAGAGTGGAAGGGAGAAAGAGAGAGTGGAAGGGAGAAAGAGAGAGTGGAAGGGAGAAGGAGAGAGTGGAAGGGAGAAAGAGGGAGAAAGAGGGGAGAGAGGGAGAAAGAGGGGAGAGAGGGAGAAAGAGGGGAGAGAGGGAGAAAGAGGGGAGAGAGGGAGAAAGAGGGAGAGAGGGAGAAAGAGGGGAGAGAGGGAGAAAGAGGGGAGAGAGGGAGAAAGAGAGAAAGAGGGGAGAGAGGGAGAAAGAGGGGAGAGAGGGAGAGAGAGGGGAGAGAGGGAGAAAGAGGGAGAGAGAGGGAGAGAGAGGGGAGAGAGGGAGAAAGAGGGGAGAGAGGGAGAAAGAGGGAGAAAGAGGGAGAAAGAGGGGAGAGAGAGGAGACCAAGAAGGAATGGGCATGGACACACTTCATTAAGTGTGAACTCCAGATGCTGTGTGGGCTGACAACACGTGTGTGTGTGTGTGTGTGTGTGTGTGTGTGTGTGTGTGTGTGTGTGTGTGTGTGTGTGTGTGTGTGTGTGTGTGTGTGTGTGTGTGTGTGTGTGTGTGTGTGTGTGTGTGTGTGTGTGTGAGTGAGTGAGTGAGTGAGTGAGTGAGTGAGTGAGTGAGTGAGAGTGAGAGTGTGTGAGAGTGAGAGTGTGTGTGTGTCTGTGTGAAAGTGAGTGAGTGAAAGTGTGTGTGTGTGTGAGAGTGAGTGAATCCTCTCCTGCCCCCTGGGACTGCAAACCTGTTTAATACCTGGCCAAGAGGCTTCTGCCTCTGCATGCAGGTAACCGGGGGCAATGGGACAGGAAGTGATGCGGGGGAAGCAGCCGAGCGTGCCATTTGTGGAAAGGGAATATTCTTTACCCCATAATTCTGGTTCTCCCATTGGTTGTGCAAGTCGTGACAGGGATTAAAGGAGTATAAAGCACACCAGACTTTCACTGTAATCCACACACCTGAGGAAGAGACAGTCTGAGGACGGCCACACTCTTAGAAAACCACAAGATGTCAGGACCGAAACAGACAGTAACCGGTGAGTGCCCTGCAACCTGTCTGGTCTGTCTGGTCTGGTCTGGTCTGGTCTGGTCTGTCTGTCTGTCTGTCTGGTCTGGTCTGGTCTGGTCTGTCTGTCTGTCTGTCTGTCTGTCTGTCTGTCTGTCTGGTCTGGTCTGGTCTGTCTGTCTGTCTGTCTGGTCTGTCTGTCTGTCTGTCTGTCTGTCTGTCTGTCTGTCTGTCTGTCTGTCTGTCTGTCTGGTCTGTCTGTCTGTCTGTCTGTCTGGTCTGGTCTGGTCTGTCTGTCTGTCTGTCTGGTCTGTCTGGTCTGTCTGTCTGTCTGTCTGTCTGTCTGTCTGTCTGTCTGTCTGTCTGTCTGTCTGTCTGTCTGTCCGTCCGTCCGTCCGTCCGTCCGTCCGTCCGGTCTGTCTGTCTGTCTGTCTGTCTGTCTGTCTGTCTGTCTGTCTGTCTGTCTGTCTGTCTGTCTGTCTGTCTGTCTGTCTGTCTGTCTGTCTGTCTGTCTGTCTGTCTGTCTGTCTGTCTGTCTGTCTGGTCTGGTCTGGTCTGGTTGTCTGTCTGTCTGTCTGTCTGTCTGTCTGTCTGTCTGTCTGTCTGTCTGTCTGTCTGTCTGTCTGTCTGTCTGTCTGTCTGTCTGGTCTGGTCTGGTCTGGTCTGGTCTGGTCTGGTCTGGTCTGGTCTGGTCTGGTCTGGTCTGGTCTGGTCTGTCTGTCTGTCTGTCTGTCTGTCTGTCTGTCTGTCTGTCTGTCTGTCTGTCTGTCTGTCTGTCTGTCTGTCTGTCTGTCTGTCTGTCTGTCTGTCTGTCTGTCTGTCTGTCTGTCTGTCTGTCTGTCTGTCTGTCTGTCTGTCTGTCTGTGTGTGTGTGTGTGTGTGTGTGTGTGTGTGTGTGTGTGTGTGTCTGTCTGGTCTGTCTGTTCGTTCTTTAGCACAGCACTAACACACCTGACGAAACTACAGAACTTACCAACAAGCCCTTCATCAGGTCACCCAGGTACGTTAGTACTGGGATAGAGCAGAAATGAGTGTCCCTTTGGGGACCCCTCAGAGAACTGAGACAACCCAGACAGATCTGTATATAGTATGGGATGGATTTATCTATAGAGATATACTGTAGTAGGCTATACATCATTGAACTGTATGGCTTTCAATCTACACAATGTATTATGGTCCCTCCCACAGGAGGCTGTTGAGGGGAGGACGGGCTCATTATAATGGGCCGGAATGGAGAGAAAATGGAATGGCAACAAACACCTGGAAACCATGGAAACCATGTATTTGGAATGGTATCAAAATAGATCACAGATTCCGCTCCAGCCATTACCACGATCCCGTTCTCCCCAATTAAGGTGCCACAACAAAAAAAAAAGCACCTTTTTTGAAACTTGACTATCTGACAACACTTTACAAAAGCAACCTTCAGTCTAGCCTAGTCACTATCTGACAAGTGGTCTGGACCAGGCGCTGGCTTTCACCGGTCCAATCACGTTAGATCAGGAAGTATTGAGGTTCTTTGAGAATGTTTGTCTGTTAGAAGAATTTCAGAACAACGTTCTAGAAGAGATCATATGTAATGAGAGCAGTTCTAAAAATGTCTGTGGACAAACAGTCATCATCATCATTCTCCTCTTCCCCCCCCCCCCCCCCCCCCCCCCATCTCTCCGTTCCACAGCCTTCTCCACCACTCTGGTTGCACTGTGGCTCATCCTCTCCACCGTGACTCGGTCAGCAGAACCTTCAGACAACCTTCAACCAACACAACGGACACTCAGCCTGGACCTTGCAGAGCCCACGAACACTACACTACCTGTAAATGGTGAGTTTCAACGGCTACTTTTAAGAGGCTGCGTTTACACAGGCATCCCAATTCTGATCTGTTTGCCCAAATATGTTGCAAACAGATCAGATCTGAATGGTCAAAAAGAGTGCCTGTAAAAACAGGCATCCTGAATAAACTGGAAGGCCCTCCTTTCGTCGATGGTTTGGAAAATGGTTGCCACAGGCTTCCAACAAAACAGAGCCTTCCAGTTTGTTCAGGATGCAGATACCTGTTTCCAAAGATCACCCGAGCCCCACCTTAACTAGACCGAGTGTAAAGGTTAAGGGCTTTTAGAGTTAAGCATCAAATCAAATGTTATTGGTCAGATACACGTGTGTTTTTCAGATGTTATTGTGCGTGTAGCCAAATGCTTCTGTTACAAGAACCGCGTGTGCGTGCGTGTGTGTGTGTGTGTGCGTGCGTGCGTGTGTGTGTGTGTGTGTTTTACCCTGAATGCACTATGCTTTTTTTTTGTTGAAGTAGGGACAATGAAGCTATTTTCTGATTGGCTGATTGCAGGTAATGATGCGGAGGAGCCTCGTGTTCTCAGGATGTCAAAACACTGTAGAGACGAAGATGCTGACTACTGCCTGAACGGACAGTGCATGTACCCACCTGACAGCGATACCCCTGCCTGCACGTAAGAACAGACAGACAGACAGACAGACAGACAGACATGTATCCACCTGACAGCGATACCCCTGCCTGCACGTAAGAACAGACAGACAGACAGACAGACAGACAGACATGTACCCACCTGACAGCGATACCCCTGCCTGCACGTAAGAACAGACAGACAGACAGACAGACAGACATGTACCCACCTGACAGCGATACCCCTGCCTGCACGTAAGAACAGACAGACAGACATGTACCCACCTGACAGCGATACCCCTGCCTGCACGTAAGAACAGACAGACAGACAGACAGACAGACATGTACCCACCTGACAGCGATACCCCTGCCTGCACGTAAGGACAGACAGACAGACAGACAGAGAGATGTGTTTAGAGGGAAGTAGCCTACAGGGACAGACAGACAGACAGACAGACAGACAGACAGAGACAGACAGACAGACAGGACACACAAACAGACAGACAGACAGACAGACAGACAGACAGACAGACAGACAGACAGACAGACAGGACACACGAACAGACAGTCAGACAGACAGACAGACAGACAGACAGACAGACAGACAGACAGAAATAACTAAAAATGTCTCTCTGTGTGTAGGTGTGACGTGTCCTATAGTGGCCCTCGCTGTGGTCTGTTGACCCACCAGGCGACGCAGTGCAAGTTTGCCGTAGCAGAGGAGGTGATTGGCATCTGTGTGGGCGTGGCCTTGCTCGTCTGCTGCCTCGCTGTCGTTCTCTACTGCTGCATCAAGAGAAGGTACACACACACACACACACACACACACACACACACACAGAGACCGACACACTGCCTGTCAGGGGCTAGAGAAGCATGGGAAGAGAGAAGGAGGAAATGAAAGAGAAGGAGAAAGATGAAGAAATTGTGACAGTTTCAACAGGGTCGTGTTGAATTCCTCACTCTATCAGATAGAAATGTAATGAGTAGAGCTGACATAATTCCTTACTCTATCAGATAGAAATGTAATGAGTAGAGCTGACATAATTCCTCACTCTATCAGATAGAAATGTAATGAGTAGAGCTGACATAATTCCTTACTCTATCAGATAGAAATGTAATGAGTAGAACTGACATAATTCCTTACTCTATCAGATAGAAATGTAATGAGTAGAGCTGACATAATTCCTCACTCTATCAGATAGAAATGTAATGAGTAGAGCTGACATAATTCCTTACTCTATCAGATAGAAATGTAATGAGTAGAGCTGACATAATTCCTTACTCTATCAGATAGAAATGTAATGAGTAGAGCTGACATAATTCCTTACTCTATCAGATAGAAATGTAATGAGTAGAGCTGACATAATTCCTTACTCTATCAGATAGAAATGTAATGAGTAGAGCTGACATAATTCCTTACTCTATCAGATAGAAATGTAATGAGTAGAGCTGACATAATTCCTCACTCTATCAGATAGAAATGTAATGAGTAGAGCTGACATAATTCCTTACTCTATCAGATAGAAATGTAATGAGTAGAGCTGACATAATTCCTCACTCTATCAGATAGAAATGTAATGAGTAGAGCTGACATAATTCCTTACTCTATCAGATAGAAATGTAATGAGTAGAGCTGACATAATTCCTTACTCTATCAGATAGAAATGTAATGAGTAGAGCTGACATAATCCCTTACTCTATCAGATAGAAATGTAATGAGTAGAGCTGACATAATTCCTTACTCTATCAGATAGAAATGTAATGAGTAGAGCTGACATAATTCCTTACTCTATCAGATAGAAATGTAATGAGTAGAGCTGACATAATTCCTCACTCTATCAGATAGAAATGTAATGAGTAGAGCTGACATAATTCCTCACTCTATCAGATAGAAATGTAATGAGTAGAGCTGACATAATTCCTCACTCTATCAGATAGAAATGTAATGAGTAGAGCTGACATAATTCCTTACTCTATCAGATAGAAATGTAATGAGTAGAGCTGACATAATTCCTTACTCTATCAGATAGAAATGTAATGAGTAGAGCTGACATAATTCCTTACTCTATCAGATAGAAATGTAATGAGTAGAGCTGACATAATTCCTTACTCTATCAGATAGAAATGTAATGAGTAGAGCTGACATAATTCCTTACTCTATCAGATAGAAATGTAATGAGTAGAGCTGACATAATTCCTTACTCTATCAGATAGAAATGTAATGAGTAGAGCTGACATAATTCCTTACTCTATCAGATAGAAATGTAATGAGTAGAGCTGACATAATTCCTTACTCTATCAGATAGAAATGTAATGAGTAGAGCTGACATAATTCCTTACTCTATCAGATAGAAATGTAATGAGTAGAGCTGACATAATTCCTTACTCTATCAGATAGAAATGTAATGAGTAGAGCTGACATAATTCCTTACTCTATCAGATAGAAATGTAATGAGTAGAGCTGACATAATTCCTTACTCTATCAGATAGAAATGTAATGAGTAGAGCTGACATAATTCCTTACTCTATCAGATAGAAATGTAATGAGTAGAGCTGACATAATTCCTTACTCTATCAGATAGAAATGTAATGAGTAGAGCTGACATAATTCCTCACTCTATCAGATAGAAATGTAATGAGTAGAGCTGACATAATTCCTTACTCTATCAGATAGAAATGTAATGAGTAGAGCTGACATAATTCCTTACTCTATCAGATAGAAATGTAATGAGTAGAGCTGACATAATTCCTTACTCTATCAGATAGAAATGTAATGAGTAGAGCTGACATAATTCCTCACTCTATCAGATAGAAATGTAATGAGTAGAGCTGACATAATTCCTTACTCTATCAGATAGAAATGTAATGAGTAGAGCTGACATAATTCCTTACTCTATCAGATAGAAATGTAATGAGTAGAGCTGACATAATTCCTTACTCTATCAGATAGAAATGTAATGAGTAGAGCTGACATAATTCCTTACTCTATCAGATAGAAATGTAATGAGTAGAGCTGACATAATTCCTTACTCTATCAGATAGAAATGTAATGCGTAGAGCTGACATAATCCCTTACTCTATCAGAGGAGATAGAAGCAGAGCAAGTTGGCCAGCAGATAGCCTAGTGGTTAGAGCATTGGGCCAATAACTGAAAGGTTGCGGGTTTGAATCCCTGAGCTGATAAGGTGAACATTCTGTCGATGTGCCCTTGAACAAGGCACCCTAACTGCTTCTGTAAGTCGTTCTTCTAGACATTCGAGACAGAACTGTCATTTGGAAACAAACCCCATTCTGTGGGCTGTATTTAGCCTCTTATATAGATGACACCGGGGAATAGAGTGATTTCTTTACTTTGTTTAACTTTTTATAATTTTCTGTCTCTTTTGTGTTTCTTCCTCCACTTCTGTCCCTCTCTTATTCTAGGTGTGAAAAAAAACATCTCCCCTATAAGACCTACGGTGGCTCGGAGAACTCAGTTTAGTTTGATCCCTCTGTTTCTTATTCATCACCATCATCATCACAATATCTTTCCATAACAAAATAAGGCTATTTATTGAAATATCTAAAAAATAAGTTATTATTTTTTTTAAAAATGTTAACATGTATTTAATATTTTTTTTGTAATAAATGTTTTTAAATCGAATGACTATTGTTTGAAGATTTTGTTGCATGTTCTATAAAGAAGTCAACGTCCTTATGGTCCCTAACACCATGGGTTAGCGCTACACGCCCTGTGATAACTTGTTACCTCATTTCACCACTAGAGGTCAGAGTTTTCTTGTTCTGAAATTCCAGCCTATTGAAAAGTTTCCTAAAACAGCCGCGGGACACGATCAGGTCACAATGAAAGGAAATCAAGTCTATGTCACAGATGGCAACTTGTTCCCTATAGAAGGCCTGTTGCTAACAAGCACCCTTTGTCCTGATTGTGTCCACATCCTGATTGTGTCCACATCCTGATCATCACTGCATTGTGTCTGGTATAAAGAGTTCTGAATGGTCAAAACCATGTCAATCATTGACAGGTAGAACCATTGACTTGGCATCAGTAATTGAAATTAAAAAAAGTCAAATCCATATTATTTTTTGAAAGACTATCTGTGAAATAATTTGCATAGTGGTGTGAGTTGGGGAAAGAGTGGGACATTATAAACTGGGACAGCTTAATGCTGACGACTTTATTTCTTGGTCTGACGAGAAAAAAATCTAAACTATCGTCACTAAACTTTTTTTTTCTGTTTTAATGTTGAGGTTATAAAACGGTCATAAATTCTGATATAAATAAATTCTGATATAAATCAATTCTGATATAAATAAATTCTGATATAAATCAATTCTGATATAAATAAATTCTGATATAAATCAATTCTGATATAAATCAATTCTGATATAAATAAATTCTGATATAAATAAATTCTGATATAAATCAATTCTGATATAAATAAATTCTGATATAAATAAATTCTGATATAAATAAATTCTGATATAAATCAATTCTGATATAAATAAATTCTGATATAAATCAATTCTGATATAAATCAATTCTGATATAAATCAATTCTGATATAAATCAATTCTGATATAAATCAATTCTGATATAAATAAATTCTGATATAAATAAATTCTGATATAAATCAATTCTGATATAAATCAATTCTGATATAAATAAATTCTGATATAAATAAATTCTGATATAAATCAATTCTGATATAAATAAATTCTGATATAAATAAATTCTGATATAAATAAATTCTGATATAAATGTTCATACTATATGTACTGGTGCATCAAATACATAAAGTTGCCAATATTATTTGTCAATTGTTAAAGTCTCGTTTTTTTGTTGGTCCACTTTACCAGCCAAAACTTGCTAAAGTGGGACAATTATATGTATATATATTATTTTTTTTCCCCATGAAGGAAATTCAGTTCACACTGGGGACACCCCTGTACTTAGGTTAGGCAAGGCTCCGGTTCTTCTTCGTCTGCTTCCTCTTCTTCTTCTACTTCTGTCCTGTTCTATTCTGTCTTCTTCTACTTTTATTAGTGTTGCTATTTGAGGGAATTCAGAATAAGTAGAATCTGATCTAGGTTTTGTAGCGTCTAAACATTGTTATTAAAATGTGTCTCTTATCTATCCACGGTGTCTGTGTTGTGATCAGATTAGCTGATGTCTCCCTGTAGGGTGAATTCGGGAATAAAGTGGGACACTTTTTTAGCATTTCTGTCTTCTGTAAACCTCTTTCGAAACATCTAATCAACATGTTATCACAACACACGATACATTTCTGAAATCCTCAAGATGTTTCCTAATCACACAACGACATCAAAAGCTAAATGGGATGTTTCCTAATCACACAACGACATCAAAAGCTAAATGGGATGTTTCCTAATCACACAACGACATCAAAAGCTAAATGGGATGTTTCCTAACATTGATCAACATCAACACCAGTTGATCTAACCTGCTGTAATAAGGGTGTACCAGTTGATCTAACCTGCTATGATAAGGGTGTACCAGTTGATCTAACCTGCTATGATAAGGGTGTACCAGTTGATCTAACCTGCTATGATAAGGGTGTACCAGTTGATCTAACCTGCTGTAATAAGGGTGTACCAGTTGATCTAACCTGCTATGATAAGGGTGTACCAGTTGATCTAACCTGCTATAATAAGGGTGTACCAGTTGATCTAACCTGCTATAATAAGGGTGTACCAGTTGATCTAACCTGCTGTAATAAGGGTGTACCAGTTGATCTAACCTGCTGTAATAAGGGTGTACCAGTTGATCTAACCTGCTATTAGGGTGTACCAGTTGATCTAACCTGCTGTAATAAGGATGTACCAGTTGATCTAACCTGCTGTAATAAGGGTGTACCAGTTGATCTAACCTGCTGTAATAAGAATGTACCAGTTGATCTAACCTGCTATGATAAGGGTGTACCAGTTGATCTAACCTGCTGTAATAAGGGTGTGTACCAGTTGATCTAACCTGCTATAATAAAGGTGTACCAGTTGATCTAACCTGCTGTAATAAGGGTGTACCAGTTGATCTAACCTGCTATAATAAGGGTGTACCAGTTGATCTAACCTGCTATGATAAGGGTGTACCAGTTGATCTAGCCTGCTGTAATAAGGGTGTACCAGTTGATCTAACCTGCTATAATAAGGGTGTACCAGTTGATCTAGCCTGCTATGATAAGGGTGTACCAGTTGATCTAACCTGCTATAATAAGGGTGTACCAGTTGATCTAACCTGCTATAATAAGGGTGTACCAGTTGATCTAACCTGCTGTAATAAGGGTGTAGCAGTTGATCTAGCCTGCTGTAATAAGGGTGTACCAGTTGATCTAACCTGCTATAATAAGGGTGTACCAGTTGATCTAACCTGCTAAGATAAGGGTGTACCAGTTGATCTAACCTGCTATAATAAGGGTGTACCAGTTGATCTAACCTGCTATGATAAGGGTGTACCAGTTGATCTAACCTGCTATGATAAAGGTGTACCAGTTGATCTAACCTGCTGTAATAAGGGTGTACCAGTTGATCTAACCTGCTATAATAAGGGTGTACCAGTTGATCTAACCTGCTATAATAAGGATGTACCAGTTGATCTAACCTGCTATGATAAAGGTGTACCAGTTGATCTAACCTGCTGTAATAAGGGTGTACCAGTTGATCTAACCTGCTGTAATAAGGGTGTACCAGTTGATCTAACCTGCTGTAATAAGGGTGTACCAGTTGATCTAACCTGCTGTAATAAGGGTGTACCAGTTGATCTAACCTGCTGTAATAAGGGTGTACCAGTTGATCTAACCTGCTATAATAAAGGTTTACCAGTTGATCTAACCTGCTGTAATAAGGGTGTACCAGTTGATCTAACCTGCTGTAATAAGGGTGTACCAGTTGATCTAACCTGCTGTAATAAGGGTGTACCAGTTGATCTAACCTGCTATAATAAGGGTGTACCAGTTGATCTAACCTGCTATGATAAGGGTGTACCAGTTGATCTAACCTGCTATAATAAGGGTGTACCAGTTGATCTAACCTGCTATGATAAAGGTGTACCAGTTGATCTAACCTGCTGTAATAAGGGTGTACCAGTTGATCTAACCTGCTATGATAAGGGTGTACCAGTTGATCTAACCTGCTGTAATAAGGGTGTACCAGTTGATCTAACCTGCTATGATAAAGGTGTACCAGTTGATCTAACCTGCTATGATAAAGGTGTACCAGTTGATCTAACCTGCTGTAATAAGGGTGTACCAGTTGATCTAACCTGCTATGATAAGGGTGTACCAGTTGATCTAACCTGCTATAATAAGGGTGTACCAGTTGATCTAACCTGCTATGATAAAGGTGTACCAGTTGATCTAACCTGCTGTAATAAGGGTGTACCAGTTGATCTAACCTGCTATGATAAGGGTGTACCAGTTGATCTAACCTGCTGTAATAAGGGTGTACCAGTTGATCTAACCTGCTATGATAAAGGTGTACCAGTTGATCTAACCTGCTATGATAAAGGTGTACCAGTTGATCTAACCTGCTGTAATAAGGGTGTACCAGTTGATCTAACCTGCTGTAATAAGGGTGTACCAGTTGATCTAACCTGCTATAATAAGGGTGTACCAGTTGATCTAACCTGCTATAATAAGGATGTACCAGTTGATCTAACCTGCTATGATAAAGGTGTACCAGTTGATCTAACCTGCTGTAATAAGGGTGTACCAGTTGATCTAACCTGCTGTAATAAGGGTGTACCAGTTGATCTAACCTGCTGTAATAAGGGTGTACCAGTTGATCTAACCTGCTGTAATAAGGGTGTACCAGTTGATCTAACCTGCTGTAATAAGGGTGTACCAGTTGATCTAACCTGCTATAATAAAGGTGTACCAGTTGATCTAACCTGCTGTAATAAGGGTGTACCAGTTGATCTAACCTGCTGTAATAAGGGTGTACCAGTTGATCTAACCTGCTGTAATAAGGGTGTACCAGTTGATCTAACCTGCTATAATAAGGGTGTACCAGTTGATCTAACCTGCTATGATAAGGGTGTACCAGTTGATCTAACCTGCTATAATAAGGGTGTACCAGTTGATCTAACCTGCTATGATAAAGGTGTACCAGTTGATCTAACCTGCTGTAATAAGGGTGTACCAGTTGATCTAACCTGCTATGATAAGGGTGTACCAGTTGATCTAACCTGCTGTAATAAGGGTGTACCAGTTGATCTAACCTGCTATGATAAAGGTGTACCAGTTGATCTAACCTGCTATGATAAAGGTGTACCAGTTGATCTAACCTGCTGTAATAAGGGTGTACCAGTTGATCTAACCTGCTATAATAAGGGTGTACCAGTTGATCTAACCTGCTATAATAAGGGTGTACCAGTTGATCTAACCTGCTATAATAAGGGTGTACCAGTTGATCTAACCTGCTATGATAAAGGTGTACCAGTTGATCTAACCTGCTATGATAAGGGTGTACCAGTTGATCTAACCTGCTATTAGGGTGTACCAGTTGATCTAACCTGCTATGATAAAGGTGTACCAGTTGATCTAACCTGCTGTAATAAGGGTGTACCAGTTGATCTAACCTGCTATGATAAAGGTGTACCAGTGTATCTAACCTGCTATGATAAGGGTGTACCAGTTGATCTAACCTGCTGTAATAAGGGTGTACCAGTTGATCTAACCTGCTATGATAAGGGTGTACCAGTTGATCTATGCTGCTATAATAAAGGTGTACCAGTTGATCTAACCTGCTATGATAAGGGTGTACCAGTTGATCTAACCTGCTGTAATAAGGGTGTACCAGTTGATCTAACCTGCTGTAATAAGGGTGTACCAGTTGATCTATGCTGCTATAATAAAGGTGTACCAGTTGATCTAACCTGCTATGATAAGGGTGTACCAGTTGATCTAACCTGCTGTAATAAGGGTGTACCAGTTGATCTAACCTGCTATGATCAGGGTGTACCAGTTGATCTATGCTGCTATTAGGGTGTCTAACCTGCTGTCCCAGTCTACCAAACGTCAACTGAAAATATGGTTTTGACTCAGTGTACACAAATGGGTGTGTCACATTTAGTTTTTGATGTCGTTGTGTGATTAGGAAACATCTTGAGGATTTCAGAAATGTATCGTGTGTTGTGATAACATGTTGATTAGATGTTTCGAAAGAGGTTTACAGAAGACAGAAATGCTAAAAAAAGTGTCCCACTTTATTCCCGAATTCACCCTACAGGGAGACATCAGCTAATCTGATCACAACGCAGACACCGTGGATGGATAAGAGACACATTTTAATAACAATGTTTAGACGCTACAAAACCTAGATCAGATAAGCTTTGTGATTGGGTCATATCGATCAGATTACGAAACTCAAATGTTAGCCAAGGTGTAAACGGGGCTATGTTTGGCCAGGGCCTAGTCTAGAGCTCTGGTCAAAAGTAGTGCACTACATAGGGAATAGGGTGCCATTTGGCTATAGGCCCTGGTTAAAAGTAGTGCACTACATAGGGAATAGGGTGCCATTTGGCTATAGGTCCTGGTTAAAAGTAGTGCACTACATAGGGAATAGGGTGCCATTTGGCTATAGGTCCTGGTTAAAAGTAGTGCACTACATAGGGAATAGGGTGCCATTTGGCTATAGGTCCTGGTTAAAAGTAGTGCACTACATAGGGAATAGGGTGCCATTTGGCTATAGGCCCTGGTTAAAAGTAGTGCACTACATAGGGAATAGGGTGCCATTTGGCTATAGGCCCTGGTTAAAAGTAGTGCACTACATAGGGAATAGGGTGCCATTTGGGATTCATTCCAAAGTCATCAAAGATTTGGCGACGAAGTTGGATGTTAAACGTACAGAAATGTCAATCAAAAATAACTTAGAGCCCTAATGACTCCGTTCTCACCAAAAAGGACAACAAAGAATCTAAGCTATTGTATTTTGATTTATTCAGTTATTTTATTTATTTATTTCCTGGTTCCCAGACCAACCCTGGTCCTCTACATACCACAACAAGCCGGGATAGACCGTTTTTTTAATGTTAATGATGAACTGTTGAATGGCCGGTTCGGCGTTAGTTTTTCCTTCCCCTGTTCCCTGAAATGATGCGTAGGCCATAGATGTTTATGACTAATAAAACCTTCTATAGACATCTATGAATAAAAGGATGTTGCTTGCCCATTATGGCTGTCCACACCCCTATATTAAAGCAAACCTGTTTTTTTTTAAACAGTTTCTCCCTGTCAGGAATCATAGACCTAAAATGTTTTTTTTTAAACAGTTTCTCCCTGTCAGGAATCATAGACCTAAAATGTTTTTTTTTTTTGCTCGTCTGGTCTTGAGTTGTAAAACCAGATAAAGCTATTGGTGAAAAAAACATAGATTTGAAACATCTATTTGACAGGTTGGAAATGCCGGTAATCAATCACGATAGGAGTACCTGTCTACCTGCATAGGATTGTCTTGCATGACGCACTTAAAAGCGTTCCATCCTCCCTGTCTCTGTCTTACCTCTCTATTTCTGTCCACTAAAGAGCGATGACAAACCCACAATCGCCCATCCTGCTCTCATTTATCGCTGAGTTGTTGGCTTTAGTTGTTCCTTTAAATTAGAAATTTAGTCTCAGATGAATTGATAAGTAGCTAATCAGCTGCGTAAATGTAGAATGTCCTTTGGAGAGGCGCGAGATAGAGAGATTGATATACAGTCCATTCTGAAAGTATTCAGACCCACTTCTTCCACATTTTGTTACGTTACAGCCTTATTCTAAAATGGATTTAAAACATTTTTTTATCCCTCATCAATCTACGCACACTACCCCATAATGACAAAGCAAAAACAGTTTTTTAGATTAGCTCACTTTGCAGCCCACCTTCCAGCTCACACTCTCAAACACATAGATCCCCCTGAACGCAGCTCACTCTCCAGATCCCAATCACAGGAATTCTGATCACCTGTTCACACACCTGTATGTCATTAAGACACACTATTTAGTTCAGTTCTTTGCACCCAGTCACTGGGAGGTATTGTTTGTATTGATACACATTCTAGTTTCTGTATTAGTCCTCCTGTGTATCATAGTTTTTGGCCTGCCTCACTAACGATGACTTTTTTGACTGTTCCCTGCCTGCACTTTTGCCAATCAGATTTCCTGTCGTCAGCCTCTTGCCTGAATTCACGGACTACGTTATTAGCCTTTTCTCTGGCAGTACTGTTGCCTTTTTGGACTTCCTGTGTATGACCTTCTGCCCCTGGACCCAGCTACCTGCCTCCTCCTGTGTATGACCTTCTGCCTGCCCCTGGACCCAGCTACCTGCCTCCTCCTGTGTATGACCTTCTGCCTGCCCCTGGACCCAGCTACCTGCCTCCTCCTGTGTATGACCTTCTGCCTGCCCCTGGACCCAGCTACCTGCCTCCTCCTGTGTATGACCTTCTGCCTGCCCCTGGACCCAGCTACCTGCCTCCTCCTGTGTATGACCTTCTGCCTGCCCCTGGACCCAGCTACCTGCCTCCTCCTGTGTATGACCTTCTGCCTCCCCCTGGACCCAGCTACCTGCCTCCTCCTGTGTGTGACCTTCTGCCTGCCCCTGGACCCAGCTACCTGACTCCTCCTGTGTATGACCTTCTGCCTGCCCCTGGACCCAGCTACCTGCCTCCTCCTGTGTGTGACCTTCTGCCTGCCCCTGGACCCAGCTACCTGCCTCCTCCTGTGTATGACCTTCTGCCTGCCCCTGGACCCAGCTACCTGCCTCCTCCTGTGGGTGACCTTCTGCCTGCCCCTGGACCCAGCTACCTGCCTCCTCCTGTGTATGACCTTCTGCCTGCCCCTGGACCCAGCTACCTGCCTCCTCCTGTGTGTGACCTTCTGCCTGCCCCTGGACCCAGCTACCTGCCTCCTCCTGTGCATGACCTTCTGCCTGCCCCTGGATCCAGCTACCTGCCTCCTCCTGTGTATGACCTTCTGCCTGCCCCTGGACCGAGCTACCTGCCTCCTCCTGTGTATGACCTTCTGCCTGCCCCTGGACCCAGCTAACTGCCTCCTCCTGTGTATGACCTTCTGCCTGCCCCTGGACCCAGCTACCTGCCTCCCCCTGTGTGTGACATTCTGCCTGCCCCTGGACCCAGCTACCTGCCTCCTCCTGTGTATGACCTTCTGCCTGCCCCTGGACCCAGCTACCTGCCTCCTCCTGTGTGTGACCTTCTGCCTGCCCCTGGACCCAGCTACCTGCCTCCTCCTGTGTGTGACCTTCTGCCTGCCCCTGGACCCATCTACCTGCCTCCTCCTGTGTGTGACCTTCTGCCTGCCCCTGGACCCAGCTACCTGCCTCCTCCTGTGTATGACCTTCTGCCTGCCCCTGGACCCAGCTACCTGCCTCCTCCTGTGTATGACTTTCTGCCTGCCCCTGGACCCAGCTACCTGCCTCCTCCTGTGTATGACCTTCTGCCTGCCCCTGGACCCAGCTACTGCTTCCTCCTGTGTATGACCTTCTGCCTGCCCCTGGACCCAACTACCTGCCTCCTCCTGTGTGTGACCTTCTGCCTGCCCCTGGATCCAGCTACCTGCCTCCTCCTGTGTATGACCTTCTGCCTGCCCCTGGATCCAGCTACCTGCCTCCTCCTGTGTATGACCTTCTGCCTGCCCCTGGACCGAGCTACCTGCCTCCTCCTGTGTATGACCTTCTGCCTGCCCCTGGACTCAGCTACCTGCCTCCTTCTGTGTATGACCTTCTGCCTGCCCCTGGACCCAACTACCTGCCTCCTCCTGTGTATGACCTTCTGCCTGCCCCTGGACCCAGCTACCTGCCTCCTCCTGTGTATGACCTTCTGCCTGCCCCTGGACCCAACTATCTGCCTCCTCCTGTGTGTGACCTTCTGCCTGCCCCTGGACCCAGCTACCTGCCTCCTCCTGTGCATGACCTTCTGCCTGCCCCTGGACCCAACTACCTGCCTCCTCCTGTGTGTGACCTTCTGCCTGCCCCTGGACCCAGCTACCTGCCTCCTCCTGTGTGTGACCTTCTGCCTGCCCCTGGACCCAGCTACCTGCCTCCTCCTGTGTATGACCTTCTGCCTGCCCCTGGATCCAGCTACCTGCCTCCTCCTGTGTATGACCTTCTGCCTGCCCCTGGATCCAGCTACCTGCCTCCTCCTGTGTATGACCTTCTGCCTGCTCCTGGACCCAGCTACCTGCCTCCTCCTGTGTATGACCTTCTGCCTGCCCCTGGACCCAGCTACCTGCCTCCTCCTGTGTATGACCTTCTGCCTGCCCCTGGACCCAACTACCTGCCTCCTCCTGTGTGTGACCTTCTGCCTGCCCCTGGACCCAGCTACCTGCCTCCTCCTGTGTATGACCTTCTGCCTGCCCCTGGACCCAGCAACCTGCCTCCTCCTGTGTATGATCTTCTGCCTGCCCCTGGACCCAGCTACCTGCCTCCTCCTGTGTATGACCTTCTGCCTGCCCCTGGACCCAGCTACCTGCCTCCTCCTGTGTATGACCTTCTGCCTGCCCCTGGACCCAGCTACCTGCCTCCTCCTGTTTATGACCTACTGCCTGCCCCTGGACCCAGCTACCTGCCTCCTCCTGTGTATGACCTTCTGCCTGCCCCTGGACCCAGCTACCTACCTCCTCCTGTGTATGACCTACTGTCTGCCCCTGGACCCAGCTACCTGCCTCCTCCTGTGTATGACCTTCTGCCTGCCCCTGGACCCAGCTACCTACCTCCTCCTGTGTATGACCTACTGTCTGCCCCTGGACCCAGCTACCTGCCTCCTCCTGTGTATGACCTTCTGCCTGCCCCTGGACCCAGCTACCTGCCTCCTCCTGTGTATGACCTTCTGCCTGCCCCTGGACCCAGCTACCTGCCTCCTCCTGTGTATGACCTTCTGCCTGCCCCTGGACCCAGCAAGCTGCCTCCTCCTGTGTATGATCTTCTGCCTGCCCCTGGACCCAGCTACCTGCCTCCTCCTGTGTATGACCTTCTGCCTGCCCCTGGACCCAGCTACCTGCCTCCTCCTGTGTATGATCTTCTGCCTGCCCCTGGACCCAGCTACCTGCCTCCTCCTGTGTATGACCTACTGCCTGCCCCTGGACCCAGCTACCTGCCTCCTCCTGTGTATGACCTACTGCCTGCCCCTGGACCCAGCTACCTGCCTCCTCCTGTGTATGACCTTCTGCCTGCCCCTGGACCCAGCTACCTGCCTCCTCCTGTGTATGACCTTCTGCCTGCCCCTCTGGACCCAGCTACCTGCCTCCTCCTGTGTATGACCTTCTGCCTGCCCCTGGACCCAGCTACCTGCCTCCTCCTGTGTATGACCTACTGCCTGCCCCTGGACCCAGCTACCTGCCTCCTCCTGTGTATGACCTACTGCCTGCCCCTGGACCCAGCTACCTGCCTCCTCCTGTGTATGACCTTCTGCCTGCCCCTGGACCCAGCTACCTGCCTCCTCCTGTGTATGACCTTCTGCCTGCCCCTGGACCCAGCTACCTGCCTCCTCCTGTGTATGACCTACTGCCTGCCCCTGGACCCAGCTACCTGCCTCCTCCTGTGTATGACCTTCTGCCTGCCCCTGGACCCAGCTACCTGCCTCCTCCTGTGGGTGACCTTCTGCCTGCCCCTGGACCCAGCTACCTGCCTCCTCCTGTGTATGACCTTCTGCCTGCCCCTGGACCCAGCTACCTGCCTCCTCCTGTGTATGACCTTCTGCCTGCCCCTGGACCCAGCTACCTGCCTCCTCCTGTGTATGACCTTCTGCCTGCCCCTGGACCCAGCTACCTGCCTCCCCCTGTGTGTGACATTCTGCCTGCCCCTGGACCCAGCTACCTGCCTCCTCCTGTGTATGACCTTCTGCCTGCCCCTGGACCCAGCTACCTGCCTCCTCCTGTGTGTGACCTTCTGCCTGCCCCTGGACCCAAATACCTGCCTCCTCCTGTGTGTGACCTTCTGCCTGCCCCTGGACCCATCTACCTGCCTCCTCCTGTGTGTGACCTTCTGCCTGCCCCTGGACCCAGCTACCTGCCTCCTCCTGTGTATGACCTTCTGCCTGCCCCTGGACCCAGCTACCTGCCTCCTCCTGTGTATGACCTTCTGCCTGCCCCTGGACCCAGCTACCTGCCTCCTCCTGTGTATGACCTTCTGCCTGCCCCTGGACCCAGCTACTGCTTCCTCCTGTGTATGACCTTCTGCCTGCCCCTGGACCCAACTACCTGCCTCCTCCTGTGTGTGACCTTCTGCCTGCCCCTGGATCCAGCTACCTGCCTCCTCCTGTGTATGACCTTCTGCCTGCCCCTGGATCCAGCTACCTGCCTCCTCCTGTGTATGACCTTCTGCCTGCCCCTGGACCGAGCTACCTGCCTCCTCCTGTGTATGACCTTCTGCCTGCCCCTGGACTCAGCTACCTGCCTCCTTCTGTGTATGACCTTCTGCCTGCCCCTGGACCCAACTACCTGCCTCCTCCTGTGTATGACCTTCTGCCTGCCCCTGGACCCAGCTACCTGCCTCCTCCTGTGTATGACCTTCTGCCTGCCCCTGGACCCAACTATCTGCCTCCTCCTGTGTGTGACCTTCTGCCTGCCCCTGGACCCAGCTACCTGCCTCCTCCTGTGCATGACCTTCTGCCTGCCCCTGGACCCAACTACCTGCCTCCTCCTGTGTGTGACCTTCTGCCTGCCCCTGGACCCAGCTACCTGCCTCCTCCTGTGTGTGACCTTCTGCCTGCCCCTGGACCCAGCTACCTGCCTCCTCCTGTGTATGACCTTCTGCCTGCCCCTGGATCCAGCTACCTGCCTCCTCCTGTGTATGACCTTCTGCCTGCCCCTGGATCCAGCTACCTGCCTCCTCCTGTGTATGACCTTCTGCCTGCTCCTGGACCCAGCTACCTGCCTCCTCCTGTGTATGACCTTCTGCCTGCCCCTGGACCCAGCTACCTGCCTCCTCCTGTGTATGACCTTCTGCCTGCCCCTGGACCCAACTACCTGCCTCCTCCTGTGTGTGACCTTCTGCCTGCCCCTGGACCCAGCTACCTGCCTCCTCCTGTGTATGACCTTCTGCCTGCCCCTGGACCCAGCAACCTGCCTCCTCCTGTGTATGATCTTCTGCCTGCCCCTGGACCCAGCTACCTGCCTCCTCCTGTGTATGACCTTCTGCCTGCCCCTGGACCCAGCTACCTGCCTCCTCCTGTGCATGACCTTCTGCCTGCCCCTGGACCCAGCTACCTGCCTCCTCCTGTTTATGACCTACTGCCTGCCCCTGGACCCAGCTACCTGCCTCCTCCTGTGTATGACCTTCTGCCTGCCCCTGGACCCAGCTACCTACCTCCTCCTGTGTATGACCTACTGTCTGCCCCTGGACCCAGCTACCTGCCTCCTCCTGTGTATGACCTTCTGCCTGCCCCTGGACCCAGCTACCTACCTCCTCCTGTGTATGACCTACTGTCTGCCCCTGGACCCAGCTACCTGCCTCCTCCTGTGTATGACCTTCTGCCTGCCCCTGGACCCAGCTACCTGCCTCCTCCTGTGTATGACCTTCTGCCTGCCCCTGGACCCAGCTACCTGCCTCCTCCTGTGTATGACCTTCTGCCTGCCCCTGGACCCAGCAAGCTGCCTCCTCCTGTGTATGATCTTCTGCCTGCCCCTGGACCCAGCTACCTGCCTCCTCCTGTGTATGACCTTCTGCCTGCCCCTGGACCCAGCTACCTGCCTCCTCCTGTGTATGATCTTCTGCCTGCCCCTGGACCCAGCTACCTGCCTCCTCCTGTGTATGACCTACTGCCTGCCCCTGGACCCAGCTACCTGCCTCCTCCTGTGTATGACCTACTGCCTGCCCCTGGACCCAGCTACCTGCCTCCTCCTGTGTATGACCTTCTGCCTGCCCCTGGACCCAGCTACCTGCCTCCTCCTGTGTATGACCTTCTGCCTGCCCCTCTGGACCCAGCTACCTGCCTCCTCCTGTGTATGACCTTCTGCCTGCCCCTGGACCCAGCTACCTGCCTCCTCCTGTGTATGACCTACTGCCTGCCCCTGGACCCAGCTACCTGCCTCCTCCTGTGTATGACCTACTGCCTGCCCCTGGACCCAGCTACCTGCCTCCTCCTGTGTATGACCTTCTGCCTGCCCCTGGACCCAGCTACCTGCCTCCTCCTGTGTATGACCTTCTGCCTGCCCCTGGACCCAGCTACCTGCCTCCTCCTGTGTATGACCTACTGCCTGCCCCTGGACCCAGCTACCTGCCTCCTCCTGTGTATGACCTTCTGCCTGCCCCTGGACCCAGCTACCTGCCTCCTCCTGTGTATGACCTTCTGCCTGCCCCTCTGGACCCAGCTACCTGCCTCCTCCTGTGTATGACCTTCTGCCTGCCCCTGGACCCAGCTACCTGCCTCCTCCTGTGTATGACCTACTGCCTGCCCCTGGACCCAGCTACCTGCCTCCTCCTGTGTATGACCTTCTGCCTGCCCCTGGACCCAGCTACCTGCCTCCTCCTGTGTATGACCTTCTGCCTGCCCCTGGACCCAGCTACCTGCCTCCTCCTGTGTATGACCTTCTGCCTGCCCCTGGACCCAGCAAGCTGCCTCCTCCTGTGTATGATCTTCTGCCTGCCCCTGGACCCAGCTACCTGCCTCCTCCTGTGTATGACCTTCTGCCTGCCCCTGGACCCAGCTACCTGCCTCCTCCTGTGTATGATCTTCTGCCTGCCCCTGGACCCAGCTACCTGCCTCCTCCTGTGTATGACCTACTGCCTGCCCCTGGACCCAGCTACCTGCCTCCTCCTGTGTATGACCTACTGCCTGCCCCTGGACCCAGCTACCTGCCTCCTCCTGTGTATGACCTTCTGCCTGCCCCTGGACCCAGCTACCTGCCTCCTCCTGTGTATGACCTTCTGCCTGCCCCTCTGGACCCAGCTACCTGCCTCCTCCTGTGTATGACCTTCTGCCTGCCCCTGGACCCAGCTACCTGCCTCCTCCTGTGTATGACCTACTGCCTGCCCCTGGACCCAGCTACCTGCCTCCTCCTGTGTATGACCTACTGCCTGCCCCTGGACCCAGCTACCTGCCTCCTCCTGTGTATGACCTTCTGCCTGCCCCTGGACCCAGCTACCTGCCTCCTCCTGTGTATGACCTTCTGCCTGCCCCTGGACCCAGCTACCTGCCTCCTCCTGTGTATGACCTACTGCCTGCCCCTGGACCCAGCTACCTGCCTCCTCCTGTGTATGACCTTCTGCCTGCCCCTGGACCCAGCTACCTGCCTCCTCCTGTGTATGACCTTCTGCCTGCCCCTCTGGACCCAGCTACCTGCCTCCTCCTGTGTATGACCTTCTGCCTGCCCCTGGACCCAGCTACCTGCCTCCTCCTGTGTATGACCTACTGCCTGCCCCTGGACCCAGCTACCTGCCTCCTCCTGTGTATGACCTTCTGCCTGCCCCTGGACCCAGCTACCTGCCTCCTCCTGTGTATGACCTTCTGCCTGCCCCTCTGGACCCAGCTACCTGCCTCCTCCTGTGTATGACCTTCTGCCTGCCCCTGGACCCAGCTACCTGCCTCCTCCTGTGTATGACCTACTGCCTGCCCCTGGACCCAGCTACCTGCCTCCTCCTGTGTATGACCTTCTTCCTGCCCCTGGACCCAGCTACCTGCCTCCTCCTGTGTATGACCTTCTGCCTGCCCCTGGACCCAGCTACCTGCCTCCTCCTGTGTATGACCTTCTGCCTGCCCCTGGACCCAGCTACCTGCCTCCTCCTGTGTATGACCTACTGCCTGCCCCTGGACCCAGCTACCTGCCTCCTCCTGTGTATGACCTTCTGCCTGCCCCTGGACCCAGCAACCTGCCTCCTCCTGTGTATGACCTTCTGCCTGCCCCTGGACCCAGCAACCTGCCTCCTCCTGTGGTCCTTCACTAATAAACACCTGCTGCACCCTGCGCTTGAAACCAGCTCTCTGTCTCCCATCGTATTTAAGGCACACTTGCAGTCAACTACTGCTGCAGAGTTAGTTAGCACAGGTCCTTTCAGGTTCACTGCGTGACCGCATCGCATGCATACTGAATCGGCAGGCAGCCGACTTTGATCCAACCTCTGCAGCTCGATCTTTTAATCTGGTTTTAATGCCCCTGAATCCCAAGTGTTAGAAACATTGTCTCTGTGAATAACCGTCATCAGTCTTGAGAAACAGAACGATCAACTCTCTGGAACGCAGTCTGCTTGAA
Source organism: Oncorhynchus mykiss (assembly GCF_013265735.2). Classification (NCBI taxonomy): domain Eukaryota; kingdom Metazoa; phylum Chordata; class Actinopteri; order Salmoniformes; family Salmonidae; genus Oncorhynchus; species Oncorhynchus mykiss. The sequence continues at coordinate 80,068,366 of NC_048575.1, read as the reverse complement.
GATGAACCAGACATTTGTGTTAGGTTGAACAGAAACACAGACAGACAGACACACACAGACAGACAGACAGACAGACAGACCTGCACAATGTCGAGCACATTCATACATTAAAAAGATGGGTAAAACTTGGATTTCGAAACATGTCCTGTATGCAAAAGCTTTTCTTCATCCTAGTCTGATGATGGGATTAGCATTTTACTGGCGTACTGTGGAATGCTGCAGCCCGGATCTAGATATGACACATCGATGTGTGGGTGTGTTGAGTTTATGTCTCCCATACAATACAGGAAATGTGTCATAACTAATATTTGTAAATGTGTCACAACGTCACAATAAATAACATGATTTATCTAATGCACTGAACCCAGAACTCCCTGGAAAATGGTCAAGTTACTGAGTGGACTAACCTGGTTAAATAAAACAATAAAAACATTTTTTTAAAGTTGGAGTAATAATGTGAAATTTGTGAAAATTACGATTATGTTCTTTTAGTGTGAAAGCTGTTTGAAAAGACTGTTTTTGGTGGGACGGAGTTTAGCCTTCGTGTTGTGACATCACCTGGCGATAAATTAGATAAAAGAACAATTAAGAAGAGAGTTGCAAACCAATAATAACAACTCAGTTTTTTTTCAGTTCTCAGCCCTCCCCACTCAGAACAGTCCCAGACAATCCTACCAAAATTCTTGCTTGAGAAATTGCTTTTCGCTAAGATGCTATTTTTATTTTTTAAATATTTTGACCAGTTTAATTTTTTTTTAATCACAGTAAGGTACTTAATGGTTACCCAGAAATGACTGGACTTTTACAATATTAAGGTCTATGGTAACTTGTAGCTGAAGTACTTTCTGTATGAGAGCATGCCGTTAAAGATCTCTAGGTCTCTGTTACTGGGTAGTACTGAAGCTAATAACTACATCCAGTATGATGATGTTATGCTGTTATAGTTTGTATTCTCCAGACTCCTGTCATAGTTTCCACTAAGCAAGTGTCTCTGACCTTTCCCAAAATGGCATGCCAGGTATTCCTAACATTCCTTGGCGAAGGTTGGTGAAAACTCTGTCAAGGCTCCCCTATAAACAAGCAACTATCCATGTCACACTGTGGAAGGCATTCTGCATTGCAAACATTCTGGAGGTTCTACAGTATCCACCAGGATTCCATTAGACTCCTGCATTGCAAACATTCTGGAGGTTCTACAGTATACACCATGATTCCATTAGACTCCTGCATTACAAACATTCTGGAGGTTCTAGAGTATACACCAGGATTCCATTGGACTCCTGCATTACAAACATTCTGGAGGTTCTACAGTATACACCAGGATTCCATTGGACTCCTGCATTACAAACATTCTGGAGGTTCTACAGTATACACCAGGATTCCATTGGACTCCTGCATTACAAACATTCTGGAGGTTCTACAGTATACACCAGGATTCCATTAGACTCCTGCGTTACAAACATTCTGGAGGTTCTACAGTATACACCAGGATTCCATTGGACTCCTGCATTACAAACATTCTGGAGGTTCTACAGTATACACCAGGATTCCATTCGACTCCTGCATTACAAACATTCTGGAGGTTCTACAGTATACACCAGGATTCCATTGGACTCCTGCATTACAAACATTCTGGAGGTTCTACAGTATACACCAGGATTCCATTGGACTCCTGCATTACAAACATTCTGGAGGTTCTACAGTATACACCAGGATTTCATTGGACTCCACCGAGAAATGAATGGTGGAAAACAGATCAGACAGACACACGTAAAGATAAAAAAGTATTCACACCCTCTCTATTACCTGTATGTCACCATTTAACACAAAAACCAAACCCAGCAGTATTCCCCTATCTCAGCCCTGCCCTTAAAGGTCCTAACATTAAAATCTCATATTGTTACATGAACGTTTCAATAACATGTTGGGACCGCTTTGGAAAGGTATAACGTTGTAACCGACAGAAGATGAAGAAACAACCAGGTAATATATCCACACCCTCTCTGCGGGTTACATGAAAGAAATCTTCATCCTACTTACCAACATTTTGCACATAACCCAGCTAACACACAACGTTCAGAGAACCTTAGAGCTTGGTGAGGGAATGGTGCTGGTAATGTTGTAGAAACGTTCTCCAACTGGTTTTTGCACATAACCCAGCTAACACATAACGTTCTGAGAACCTTAGAGCTTGGTGAGGGAATGGTGCTGGTAATGTTGTAGAAACGTTCTCCAACTGGTTTTTGCACATAACCCAGCTAACACATAACGTTCTAAGAACCTTAGAGCTTGGTGAGGGAATGGTGCTGGTAATGTTGTAGAAACGTTCTCCAACTGGGTTTGACATTTGGAATTCTCCGAAATTACGTTCTGTGGGAATTTCAGGATTTCAGCATAACTTTTCCTACAGCTTTCCTCATGGATCTGTTTAGTCATGCTCTCCAATTGTTCCGAGAATGTTAAGAAAACATTTCATTAAAAAAAACACAATAAAACTTTAGTAACGCCCAGAGAACATTCCAGGAACGTCATCTAAAAACATATACATTCCATTCTCAGCATCAACAAAACTCTCTCTAAGCTCTATCTTGTGAAGTGTGTTCAGCTGTGTTTGCCACGCCCACTAATTGGTCACACCGGATCTTAATGAGCGGTGGTTTCCTTTGAAATGGGGTCTGTTTGTATTGACTGAAATGAACAGTTTTGTATACGTTAGAACAGGACATGCTAACTCCATCCTGGTGACACAGTGGACTAATTCCATGGATAGAGAACACAAGATTATAAACTTAAATCTCACTGATGCCTTGTCACAATAAAAAAAAATACTTTTTTTTTTTGCATGATTAACACCTAAGGAAATGAATTTCTATGTGTGCTATTTGCACTTGGAGTAAAAAAAAAAAAAAAAATGAAAAAAGCTAACCCTAAATAAGCTAGAAGTTAAATATTAATAAATAAAATATTAAATATTATTAAAAAGTCTTCCCTAAACATTCAGTGAAAACTTTAGGAAAGTATTTAAAAAAAAAACAAATAAAACCTTCTAGGAAAACTTTAATGGAACCATAGTAAGACGTTCTCAGAACCTCCCTGCAACTATACAATTACTATTCCCCAGAACAGGTGAGGAACCGGTCAATAACCTTATGGCTTCGTTCCCAGAACCAATGGGAAACCAAAAACACACATCCCTACAACTTCAATGGAACCAAATGTGTTGAATGGGAATGTTCTGCAAAAGATCAACACCATGTACGGTAGAATATTGGGATATTGGGATATTGGAATATTGGGATATTGGGATATTGGAATATTGGGATATTGGAATATTGGAATATTGGGATATTGGAATATTGGGATATTGGAATATTGGAATATTGGGATATTGGAATATTGGGATATTGGAATATTGGAATATTGGGATTTTGGGATATTGGAATATTGGGATATTGGGATATTGGAATATTGGGATACAATACATTCCTACTGAGTCATCAAACAACTTTCAATAGTCCTAACAATACTACAACACTACGACTCTTCTCTGACCTCGACAACATCACCCTGGCAACCATGCTAGGAGGTGTGTGTTGGGATCTGTGTGTCACAGCAGGGTGTGTGTGTTGTGTGTGTGTGCAGAGTTTATTCAGCGGTTGTTAAGTCTTTTATGGCTGTATTAACAGGGCCTGACCCTCAGCAAATATGAAGATCAAGGGAGAGGGTCGGAGGTAGGAACATGAATGAAAGTGTACACTTTTTTTGAGTGCGTTAATGACGTGTAGTGACTGGACAGAATACATCCATTAGTGTTTGTCCGTGTGTGTGCGTGTGCGTGCGTGTGTGTGTGTGTGTGTGTGTGTGTGCGTGTGTGCGTGTGTGTGTGTGTGTATGTGTGTGTGTGTGTGTGTGTGTGTGTGTGTGTGTGTGTGTGTGTGTGTGTGTGTGTGTGTGTTGACCAACTAGCTTTCACAGATAGACGCTTATCTGTGTTTCTCAAACGTCAAATTTAGGCCTTAACTCCAAATCTTTTAAGGTTAGTTTTAGGCCTTAACTCCAAATCTTTTAAGGTTAGTTTTAGGCCTTAACTCCAAATCTTTTAAAGTTAGTTTTAGGCCTTAACTCCAAATCTTTTAAGGTTAGTTTTAGGCCTTAACTCCAAATCTTTTAAGGTTAGTTTTAGGCCTTAACTCCAAATCTTTTAAGGTTAGTTTTAGGCATTAACTCCAAATCTTTTAAGGTTAGTTTTAGGCCTTAACTCCAAATCTTTTAAGGTTAGTTTTAGGCCTTAACTCCAAATCTTTTAAGGTTAGTTTTAGGCCTTAACTCCAAATCTTTTAAGGTTAGTTTTAGGCCTTAACTCCAAATCTTTTAAGGTTAGTTTTAGGCCTTAACTCCAAATCTTTTAAGGTTAGTTTTAGGCCTTAACTCCAAATCTTTTAAGGTTAGTTTTAGGCCTTAACTCCAAATCTTTTAAGGTTAGTTTTAGGCATTAACTCCAAATCTTTTAAGGTTAGTTTTAGGCATTAACTCCAAATCTTTTAAGGTTAGTTTTAGGCCTTAACTCCAAATCTTTTAAGGTTAGTTTTAGGCCTTAACTCCAAATCTTTTAAGGTTAGTTTTAGGCCTTAACTCCAAATCTTTTAAGGTTAGTTTTAGGCATTAACTCCAAATATTTTAAGGTTAGTTTTAGGCCTTAACTCCAAATATTTTAAGGTTAGTTTTAGGCCTTAACTCCAAATCTTTTAAGGTTAGTTTTAGGCATTAACTCCAAATCTTTTAAGGTTAGTTTTAGGCATTAACTCCAAATCTTTTAAGGATAGTTTTAGGCCTTAACTCCAAATATTTTAAGGTTAGTTTTAGGCCTTAACTCCAAATCTTTTAAGGATAGTTTTAGGCATTAACTCAGAATGGTTAAGGTTTGGGATAGGCTTAAAACAAAAATTGCAACTTTCTATCGCTAGATTTGAACTTCCAACCTTTGGAATCAGAGGCAAACGCCCTATCAAAACCTACCCAAAAAGTAACAGCGCTCACTGTTGCCCCTAGTGGCAGGTTTTCACGTCATCTCCCAACGTCCTCAGGACGACTGACATGTATCACAGGTGACCTGGTTGATGTTGACTGTTACTGAACACAGTGTGAGGATCTCACTCTCACTCGTTGTTATTATGATCGACAGATGTGTCAAAGAAAATAAGAACGTGACATGCATTAAATACATCCCCTAAGGCTGGGCAAGTTAATCATTACACTACTAGCACACACACACACACACACACATAAACACCCCCCCCCGTCTCCTGAGGCATTGTCTATAAGAGCCGCCACCCAACCGCTGAGGAGGAAGAGGAAGCCGAGGCAGAGCAGGACTAGTCTCACTCAGGACAGAATACACACACTATTAGGACATGAACACTCTCATTCTCTCCTCTCTGCTGTGTTTGGGTAAGTAGTCTGGGCTTGTACGATCATTTGATGTGTTGGGAAGTAGCCTATAGGGACAGACAGACAGACAGACAGACAGACAGACAGACAGACAGACAGAGAGTTGTGTTTAGAGGGAAGTAGCCTACAGGGACAGACAGACAGACAGACAGACAGACAGACAGACAGACAGACAGACAGACAGACAGACAGACAGACAGACAGACAGACAGACAGACAGATGTGTTTAGAGGGAAGTAGCCTACAGGGACAGGCAGACAGACAGACAGACAGAGAGATGTGTTTAGAGGGAAGTAGCCTACAGGGACAGACAGACAGAGAGATGTGTTTAGAGGGAAGTAGCCTACAGGGACAGACAGACAGACAGACACAGACAGAGAGATGTGTTTAGAGGGAAGTAGCCTACAGAGACAGACAGACAGACAGAGAGATGTGTTTAGAGGGAAGTAGCCTACAGAGACAGACAGACAGAGTGATGTGTTTAGAGGGAAGTAGCCTACAGAGACAGACAGACAGAGAGATGTGTTTAGAGGGAAGTAGCCTACAGAGACAGACAGACAGAGTGATGTGTTTAGAGGGAAGTAGCCTACAGAGACAGACAGACAGAGAGATGTGTTTAGAGGGAAGTAGCCTACAGAGACAGACAGACAGAGAGATGTGTTTAGAGGGAAGTAGCCTACAGAGACAGACAGACAGACAGAGAGATGTGTTTAGAGGGAAGTAGCCTACAGAGACAGACAGACAGAGAGATGTGTTTAGAGGGAAGTAGCCTACAGAGACAGACAGACAGAGAGATGTGTTTAGAGGGATGTAGCCTACAGAGACAGACAGACAGAGTGATGTGTTTAGAGGGAAGTAGCCTACAGAGACAGACAGACAGAGAGATGTGTTTAGAGGGAAGTAGCCTACAGAGACAGACAGACAGACAGAGAGATGTGTTTAGAGGGAAGTAGCCTACAGAGACAGACAGACAGAGAGATGTGTTTAGAGGGAAGTAGCCTACAGGGACAGACAGACAGAGTGATGTGTTTAGAGGGAAGTAGCCTACAGAGACAGACAGACAGAGAGATGTGTTTAGAGGGAAGTAGCCTACAGAGACAGACAGACAGACAGACAGAGTGATGTGTTTAGAGGGAAGTAGCCTACAGAGACAGACAGACAGAGAGATGTGTTTAGAGGGAAGTAGCCTACAGAGACAGACAGACAGAGAGATGTGTTTCGAGGGAAGTAGCCTACAGGGACAAACAGACAGACAGACAGAGAGATGTGTTTAGAGGAAAGTAGCCTACAGAGACAGACAGACAGAGAGACAGAGAGATGTGTTTAGAGGGAAGTAGCCTACAGAGACAGACAGACTGAGAGATGTGTTTAGAGGGAAGAAGCCTACAGGGATGGAGTGGAGAGATGGATATTTCGGATGATTAGAATCCCCATTAGCCGGCGCCAGTTAGTTAGACATTACAGAAAAAAAGACTTTGCAGTTTACATACATTTAAAAACAAGATCATGTAGTGTGTCTGTGTGCATCTATCAGTACAGTGCCCTGTTACTTTGTTTTTCTGACTTTTTTTGCTGTTCACTTCATGAGATGAGACTATTAATGAATTGCCCATCATTATAACACTGTACATAGCCATAATAGGACATTTTGAAATGTGTCTATTGATTTGAAACTGATGTGAGTGTAATGTTTACTGTTCACTTTAGAGAGAGAGAGAGAGAGAGAGAGAGAGAGAGACAGAGAGAGAGAGACAGAGAGAGAGAGACAGAGAGAGAGAAACAGAGAGAGAGAGAGAGAGAGAGAGAGAGAGAGAGAGAGAGAGAGAGAGAGAGAGAGAGAGATGTTTCACAACCTGTTATGACTTGTCAGAAACCAGCTGTGTGATGTACCATATGCTAATCTTATTGAAGTATTGAGTGCTCTAGTATTCTGCATGTGCTATTGGGTTGTAGTCTCCACTGCTCTGTGTGTGACCAGTTTGGTCTGCTTGCAGTCTTGATTGATATGTATGATTGGTGTGTTCTGGTTGTAGTTTTCAGTACTCTGTGTTTGACTGGTATGGTCTGTTTGTAGATTCAGTGCTCTGTGATTGACTGGAGTGGTCTGGTTGTAGTTTCAGTGCTCTGTGTTTGACTGGTGTGGTCTGGTTGTAGTTTCAGTGCTCTGTGTTTGACTGGTGTGGCCTGGTTGTAGTTTCAGTGCTCTGTGATTGACTGGTGTGGTCTGGTTGTAGTTTCAGTGCTCTGTGTTTGACTGGTGTGGTCTGGTTGTAGTTTCAGTGCTCTGTGTTTGACTGGTGTGGTCTGGTTGTAGTTTCAGTGCTCTGTGTTTGACTGGTGTGGTCTGGTTGTAGTTTCAGTGCTCTGTGTTTGACTGGTGTGGTCTGGTTGTAGTTGTTAGCGCTTTAGGTGTCCTGGGATCCGCGGTGACGTTATCGGCAGAGCTGAGCCATGTGACAGATGCGCCAGCCTTGGGGGAAGGGGAGGGGCTACAGAGCTCTCTGGGTGATGAGGATGAGGAGGAACTGGATGAAGATATGTCAGGAGGTACACCTACTGACGGTTCACCCAAAGGTAGGACTGTCAGACAACCCCTCACCCCTAACCCCTCACCCCTAACCCCTAACCCCTCACCCCCAACACCTCACCCCTAACCCCCACCCCCTAGTCCTTAGTACCCCCTCGCACCTAAGCCTTTGCCCCTAACCCCTACCCCCTAGTACTCTCTAGCCCCTAACCCGTAGCCTCCTCAATCTACACACAACACCCCATAATTACAAAATGATGACACCTGTCTATATAAGGTCCCACGGTTAACAGTGCATGGCAGAGCAAAAACCAAGCCATGAAGTCAAAGGAATTGTCCGTAGAGCTCCGAGACAGGATTGTGTCGAGGCACAGATCTGGGGAAGGGTACCAAAAAATATCTGCAGCATTGAAGGTCCCCAAGAACACAGTGGCATCCATCATTCTTAAATGGAAGAAGTTTGGAACCACCAAGACTCTTCCAAGAGCTGGCCGCCCGGACAAACTGAGCAATCGGGAGAAGAGCCTTGGTCAGGGAGGTGACCAAACACCCGATGTGGACAGATAGGAAATAAGGTTCACCTTCCAACAGGACAGTGATCCTAAACACACAACCAAGACAACACAGGAGTGGCTTTTGGGCAAATCTCTGAATGTCTTTGAGTGGCCCAGCCAGAGCCCGGACTTGAACCCTAAAGCCAAAACCTCATTTGGCCGCCTTTCCCTCCAGTTCTCTGCTGCCTGCGACTGGAACGAATTGCAAAAATCTCTGAAGTTGCAGACTTTTATCTCCCTCACCAACTTTAAACATCTGCTATCTGAGCAGCTAACCGATCGCTGCAGCTGTACATAGTCCATCTGTAAATAGCCCATCCAATCTATCTACCTCATCCCCATACTGTTTTTATTTTATTTACTTTTCTGCTCTTTTGCACACCAGTATCTCTACCTGCACATGTTCATCTGGTCATTTATCACTCCAGTGTTAATCTGCTAAATTGTAATTATTCGCTCCTCTGACCTATTTATTGCCTACCTCCTCATGCCTGTTGCACACAATATATTTAGATTTTTTTCTACTATGTTATTGACTTGTTTATTGTTTACTCCATGTGTAACTCTGTTGTCTGTTCACACTGCTATGCTTTATCTTGGCCAGGTCGCAGTTACAAATGAGAACTTGTTCTCAACTGGACTACCTGGTTAAATAAAGGTGAAATAAAAACAAAAATAAATAAATAAAACAATTCTGGAGAGACCTGAAAATAGCTGTGCAGCGACACTCCCCATCCAACCTGACAGAGCTTGACATGATCTGCAGAGAAGAATGGGAGAAACTCCCCAAATACAGGTGTGCCAAGCTTGTAGCGTCATACCCGAGAAGACTCAAGGCTGTAATCGCTGCCGAAGGTGCTTCAACACAGTACTGAGTAAAGGGCTTGAATACTTATGGAAATGTGTTATTTCAGTATTTATTTATTTTTATTAGCAAAAACTTCTAAAAAACGTTTTTTTCTTTGTCATTATGGGGTGTTGTGCTATTTAACACATTTTAGAATAAGGCTGTAACGTAACAAAATGTGGAAATCGTCAAGGGGTCTGAATACTTTCCAAATGCGCTCTATCTCCATCTATCTCCATCTGTCTCCATCTATCTCCATCTATCTCCATCTGTCTCCATATGACTCCATATGACTCCATCTGTCTCCATATGACTCCATCTGTCTCCATATGACTCCATATGTCTCCATCTGTCTCCATATGACTCCATCTGTCTCCATCTGTCTCCATTCTGTCTCCATATGACTCCATCTGTC
>NC_048575.1:79816075-80053575 GCF_013265735.2 Oncorhynchus mykiss | reverse complement strand
TAGGAACAGTGGGTTTAACTGGTCTAGGAACAGTGGGGTTAACTGGTCTAGGAACAGTGGGTTAACTGGTCTAGGAACAGTGGGGTTAACTGGTCTAGGAACAGTGGGTTAACTGGTCTAGGAACAGTGGGGTTAACTGGTCTAGGAACAGTGGGTTAACTGGTCTAGGAACAGTGGGTTAACTGGTCTAGGAACAGTGGGTTAACTGGTCTAGGAACAGTGGGTTAACTGGTCTAGGAACAGTGGGTTAACTGCCTGTTCAGGGGCAGAATGACAGATTTGTACCTTGTCAGCTGGGGGGGTTTAAACTTGCAACCTTCCGGTTTACTAGCCCAACGCTCTAACCACCAGGCTACCCTGCGGCTAGAAGCGATATGTGTTAATTGTGGGGGTGCCCATGGGGCTGGGGATCAGAAGGATCCGGAGAGAGAGAGAGAGAGAGGCACCGGGGTTGAGGTCGATGTATTCCGGTGTGTAACGGATGTGAAACGGCTAGCTTAGTTAGCGGTGGTTCGAGCTAAATAGCGTTTCAATCAGTGACGTCACTTGCTCTGAGACCTTGAAGTAGTGGTTCCCCTTTGCTCTGCAAGGGCCGCGGCTTTTGTAGAGCGATGGGTAACGATGCTTTGTGGTTGACTGTTGTTGATGTGTGCAGAGGGTCCCTGGTTCGCGCCCGGGTATGGGGACGAGGGGACGGTCTAAAGTTATACTGTTACAGAGGCAGTGAAGAAAGTAGAGGAAGATGAGTCAAGACAGGGAAGGATCCCGAGAGGAGTGGTGTGAGTAATAGATCTCTATCAGTACAGAGGGATTGGCCCGACGAGTGATATACTGTATGCTTCAGTAAGATTTTTTGTTTGTTTGTTTTGGCGTTCATAGCAATGGTGAGTAATTGCACTGCCGGGATGGAACGTAAAGTTGCAGAAAATAGAGGTTGTGTTGACAACCGCTGAGGTTGTGTTGGCAGCCGCTGAGGTTGTGTTGGCAGCCGCTGAGGTTGTGGTGGCAGCCGCTGAGGTTGTGGTGGCAGCCGCTGAGGTTGTGGTGGCAGCCGCTGAGGTTGTGGTGGCAGCCGCTGAAGTTGTGGTAGCAGCCGCTGAGGTTGTGGTGGCAGCCGCTGAGATTGTGGTGGCAGCCGCTGAGGTTGTGGTAGCAGCCGCTGAGGTTGTGGTGGCAGCCGCTGAGGTTGTGGTGGAACTGAGAAATGTTTGGGTGTACGAGATTTGACCTCAGAAGAGTTACAGGGTTTGTTGAGTGTTGGTGTCCCGTTCCGTCCTTTCAGGATGTTGGCCTGAGGTCGGACTAGGTAGGTTTAAATAGTGGAGTAGGGTGGTGTGTTTTAAATGAGTGTACGGTTAGACGGCAGGGTATTTGTTGGTGTCCCGTTCCGTCCTTTCAGGATGTTGGCCTGAGGTCGGACTAGGTAGGTTTAAATAGTGGAGTAGGGTGGTGTGTTTTAAATGAGTGTACGGTTAGACGGCAGGGTATTTGTTGATTCATTTGACTTTTTTTTCAAGCAAAGTACAAGGTAGTTATACTCCAGCCTAGTAGGGGGCAGTAATGCCACATTTATTGGATGCCAACTACCATTAAACCTCATGGAAGAAGTCTTCCCTTGTTAGTAGTAGCAAGCTGACAGCCTGGATAGCTTTTAGCCTGATCTGCAGACAGTGAGTATAGACCTAATACAACCATAACACAACGTTAATATAACCATAACACAACATTAACACAACCATAACACAATGTGTATTCAACCATAACAAAACGTTAATACAACCATAACACAACGTTAATACAACCATAACACAATGTTTATATGGCACAATGTTAATACAACCATAACACAACGTTAACACAACCGTAACACAATGTTTATATGGCACAATGTTAATACAACCATAACACAACATTAACACAACCATAACACAATGTGTATTCAACCATAACAAAACGTTAATACAACCATAACACAATGTTAATACAACCATAACAGCCATAACACAACCCAAACGTACTGCTCATGACCTGTGCACAGTAAGTAACAATGACACAACGTTAACTCAACCACGACACAACCCAAACGTACTGTTCATGATGCAACCATAACACAACATTAACACAATGTAAACACAACACGAATACGACCATAACACACCTTTAACACAATGGTAGTGACACGAACACTCCAAAACGCCCCCCCCCCCCCCTTTAACTCAGGGTAACGCATCATTGAAACACCTGCACACATCCTCAACAAACCCTTATACACCCCCTCGCCCACGCTGACATACCTTGATACTGCTCATGACTATATCAAGGCAATACCTTTTATGACTATGAGAAATCATATATTTACTTGGACATAGACGATGCCTGATGAACACAAAGGTGGACTCAGCGCACACACACACACACACACACACACACACACACACACACACACACACACACACACACACACACACACACACACACACACACACACACACCACACCTTATCAATCAGTAACCCCGTTATGTCATTTACGAGAAATGTCTAAATGAGGGACAAAGTCAACAGTCCAAGTCAGAGCAGATATGATACATGGGCCTGGGATTCCTCATAATGGCCTGCAGTTTGTACTGTTCAGAGAGCAGTTTGTACTGTTCAGAGGGCAGTTTGTACTGTTCAGAGAGCAGTTTGTACTGTTCAGAGAGCAGTTTGTACTGTTCAGAGAGCAGTTTGTACTGTTCAGAGAGCAGTGGTCTGGTTCAGATAGGAGAGGGCAGTGGTCTGGTTCAGATAGGAGAGAGCAGTGGTCTGGTTCAGATAGGAGAGAGCAGTGGTCTGGTTCAGATAGGAGAGAGCAGTGGTCTGGTTCAGATAGGAGAGAGCAGTGGTCTGGTTCAGATAGGAGAGAGCAGTGGTCTGGTTCAGATAGGAGAGGGGCAGTGGTCTGGTTCAGATAGGATTCATTTCATGAAGCTCTCAACAAACAGTTATTGTGCTGAAGTTGCTTCCAGAGGCAGTTTGTAACTCAGTAGTGAGTGTTGCAACCAAGGACACTCGGCGGTCCCAATCTGCAAGCTTCTGCGGCCTACCACTTCATGGGTGAGCCGTTGTTTCTCCTAAACATTTCCACTTCACAATAACAGAACTTGCAGTTGACAATGGCAGCTCTAGCAGAGCAAAAATTTGACAAACTGACTTGTTGGAAAGGTGGCATCCTAGGACGGTGCCACATTAAAAGTCATTGAGCTCTTCAGTAAGGCCATTCTACTGCCAATGTTTGTCTATGGAGATTGCATGACTGTGTGCTCGATTTATATACACCTGTCAGCAACGGGTGTGGTTGAATTTAAAAGCAAAATGTATTTAACCTTCATTTAACTAGGCAAGTCAGTTATGAACAAATTCTTACTTAAAATCATGGCCAACCTGGGAATAAACCTTAATTCCACATACTTTTGTACATATAGTGTATACACATCAACACCCCCCCCCCCCTTCAACCGTGAAAAACCCAGCAGCGTTGCAGTTCTTGACACAAACCTGTGCACCTGGCACCTACTACCACACCCTGTTCAAAGTCACTTAAATCTTTTGTCTTGCCCATTCACCCTCTGAATGGAACACATACACAATCCATGTCTCAATTGTCTCAAGGCTTAAAAATCCTTCTTTAACCCGTCTCCTCCCCTTCATCTACACAGATGGATTTAACAGGTGACCTCAATAAGGGATCATAGCTTTCACCTGGATTCACCTGGTCAGTCTGTGTCATGGGAAGAGCAGGTGTTCCTAATGTTTTGTCCCCTCAGTGTATATACTCCCCTTGATTCATGCCCATTGATTGAAAGACAGGAAGGTGATTATTGCACGAGTGAGCCAATAGGTTCATCAGCAACCGTGGTGGAATTGCCATGCTCATAGGCTGAGACGTGACGCTATGCTGATGAGGTAACATTATAGACACTACCATAGATACCTGCTATGCTGATGAGGTAACATTATGCTGATGAGGTAACATTATGCTGATGAGGTAACATTATAGACACTACCATAGATACCTGCTATGCTGATGAGGTAACATTATAGACACTACCATAGATACCTGCTATGCTGATGAGGTAACATTATGCTGATGAGGTAACATTTATACTGATGAGGTAACATTATAGACACTACCATAGATACCTGCTATGCTGATGAGGTAACATTATGCTGATGAGGTAACATTATGCTGATGAGGTAACATTATAGACACTACCATAGATACCTGCTATGCTGATGAGGTAACACTATAGACACTACCATAGATACCTGCTATGCTGATGAGGTAACATTATGCTGATGAGGTAACATTTATACTGATGAGGTAACATTATAGACACTACCATAGATACCTGCTATGCTGATGAGGTAACATTATGCTGATGAGGTAACATTACGCTGATGAGGTAACATTATAGACACTACCATAGATACCTGCTATGCTGATGAGGTAACATTATGCTGATGAGGTAACATTATGCTGATTAGGTAACATTATGCTGATGAGGTAACATTTATACTGATGAGGTAACATTATAGACACTACCATAGATACCTGCTATGCTGATGAGGTAACATTATGCTGATGAGGTAACATTATAGACACTACCATAGATACCTGCTATGCTGATGAGGTAACACTATGGACACTACCATAGATACCTGCTATGCTGATGAGGTAACATTATAGACACTACCATAGATACCTGCTATGCTGATGAGGTAACATTATGCTGATGAGGTACCATTATGCTGATGAGGTAACATTATGCTGATGAGGTAACATTTATACTGATGAGGTAACATTATAGACACTACCATAGATACCTGCTATGCTGATGAGGTAACATTATGCTGATGAGGTACCATTATGCTGATGAGGTAACATTATGCTGATGAGGTAACATTTATACTGATGAGGTAACATTATGCTGATGAGGTAACATTTATACTGATGAGGTAACATTATAGACACTACCATAGATACCTGCTATGCTGATGAGGTAACATTATGCTGATGAGGTAACATTTATACTGATGAGGTAACATTATGCTGATGAGGTAACATTATGCTGATGAGGTAACATTATACTGATGAGGTAACATTATGCTGATGAGGTAACATTTATACTGATGAGGTAACATTATGCTGATGAGTGAGATAGGAAGCAATGTGAATTATATGAGTTTACTAGATTAATGACAAGTGACAATTCATTCAGACCAGCTTTTTACTGATTGAACTTTCATAATCTACGTTATGTTGTTACCTATAAGACTAATTGGTTTTTGACAATGTAGCTAAAGACATGAGTGATAGCAGAGCCATATACAGTAGAAACCTATTGTATTAGACAAGCAAAAAATATATACAGTTAATGTAAGCTAACCACGGGTAATAATGAGCCCATGTTCATCTGAATCGATTTTACAGTCAACTGTGTGGTGCTGGAATACTGGACTCTGCTAGGATGCTGTGGTAGTGTAGTGGAATTGATTTCTGAATCCTGCTAGGATGCTGTGGTAGTGTAGTGGAATTGATTTCTGAATCCTGCTAGGATGCTGTGGTAGTGTAGTGGAATTGACTTCTGAATCCTGCTAGGATGCTGTGGTAGTGTAGTGGAATTGATTTCTGAATCCTGCTAGGATGCTGTGGTAGTGTAGTGGAATTGATTTCTGAATCCTGCTAGGATGCTGTGGTAGTGTAGTGGAATTGATTTCTGAATCCTGCTAGGATGCTGTGATAGTGTAGTGGATGTGAAACCAGCCCATGTTGCCTGGGGTGGCAGGTAGCCTAGTGGTTAGAGTGTTGGGCCAGTAACTGAAAGGTTGATAGGATCGAATCCCCAAGCTGACAAGGTATAAATCTGTCACTCTACCCCTGAGCACACCAATTAACACACTGTTCTCCGGTAGACTGTCACTGTAAATAACAATTTGTTCTTTAACTGACTTGCCTAGTTAAATAAAAACCATGGTGTGATTCACATTCCCTAAAATCTAAAACTAACTGAATGAAAAACTTGGTCTCTTTGAATGCTGTTGTGCAATTCAAGCTCCATTTGTGGCAGAACGGATTGCACGCTATAAGAGTAAACTCCCTCTCTCTGTGCGTCTGTCTGCCAGTTACAGGACACATAAGAACTTCCTGGTTGCCTACCTGGCCTCCAGCAGTGAGAAGCAACAGCTCCAGAAGACCACACCCTGTGACATCACGGTGTGACCATCAGCAGGTAAGACACACACACCTGTTGAGACTGCAACAAACCGCATTCAGGTGCGTTTGTGTGTGTGTGTGTGTGTGTGTGTGTGTGTGTGTGTGTGTGTGTGTGTGTGTGTGTGTGTGTGTGCGTGCGTAGGTGGGTGGGAGTGTGAATTGCGTCACATGAGGAGGTGTAAGAATGCAGTATTAGACTGGATTACTGGTGATGTCTCATAACCCCACACACACACGCACACACACGCGCGCGCGCACGCACGCACACGCACACACACGGACACTTGCACACACACACACACACACACACACACACACACGCACGCTTGCCCACACACACACACACACACACACGTACACTTGCACACACACACACACACACACACACACACACACACACACACACACACACACACACACACACACACACACACACACACACACACACACACATGCTCTCGCACACATGAATGTCTAAGTCACTGTGACCTCACACACATAAATCCCTTCAGTTAAACAAACTGGCCTTTCAGCATTCTCCTCATGCATGTCTGTTAAAACACGAATTAAAGGCTCCGTCTTGCTTTAGACTGGTCTCTGGTACCTGGTCTCTGGACCATGATGTCCCAAAGCCTTCACATTCTTTACCCAGATTTTCCTGTCAGACTTGGATTGAAACTGTCGACCCTCAGGTTGCTGGACCATCTCTCTAACCTCCTGGCTAACATACCTGGCTAACCTCCTGGCTAACATACCTGGCTAACCTCCTGGCTAACATACCTGGCTAACCTCCTGGCGAACATACCTGTATATCCTCCTGGCTAACATACCTGGCTATCCTCCTGGCTAACCTCCTGGCTAACATACCTGTCTAATCTCCTGACTAACATACCTGTCTAATCTCCTGACTAACATACCTGTCTAACCTCTTGACTAACCTCATGGCTAACATACCTCTCTAACCTCCTGTCTATCCTCCTGGCTATCCTTCTGGCTAACCTCCTGGCTAACATACCTGTCTAACCTCCTGGCTAACCTCCTGGCTAACATACCTGTCTAACATACCTGTCTATCCTCCTGGCTAACCTCCTGGCTAACCTCCTGTCTAACATACCTGTCTAACCTCCTGGAAGTCTTTATTACTGGCAATTGGTCAATTCAACAGCTAAATACTGACAATTTGCTCTCTTCTCTTACTCTAGAGAACTTAAAGGTCTGGAACCATAATTTAGAACCATGAGAACCGAGACAATCAGAGGAGAACCGGTGCTGACTCCTGCCCAGCGGAGTGATCTACTGAACGGACACTACAACTCCAGATAGTAGAGCGTTCTGTAGAAGAACCAGCGTAGAACCGTCTTGAAGAACCACATAGAACTGCCTTGTTGTTTATTTATTTGATTTGACTTATTTATTGAGGACAGAGCTTTCTTTTGACTGGTGTTGTGTTAGATGTGATTGGACCGTGATGTTGAGCATACCGTCCAATCATTTCACTACTAAGTTATTGCTTATTTATTGCCTTGCGTCTCCTAGGAAACAACAGAGAGATACGGCTATCGATAATCCTGGACATAGATGGAATCTATCGGTTCACTAATAAAGTCCTTCAGTGTTATAAGAAACGTCTTTATGTGTGTTTGTGTGTCAACATGCGTGGGTGTATGTGGGTGAGTCCTGTACCCAAACATAGATACACAGTAAAATGTCAGAGGGAGAGAGAGAGAATAACTCCGACAAAGAACCTCAGCACATAGTTCTAATATTTAATTCTCTCTCTTTGTCTCTCTCTGTGATGTCACAAAGGGATGGAATGCATTATTTATGACATCACCGAAGTAGGATTTTAAAACGGAATGGAACACTCCGAAGCATCTGATAGGTTCCGCAAACCATAGCATCATAGTTCTCGTATATTCTCCTGGGAGTGGATCTGGAACAAAGTGACATGAGTTGAATGAAAGGATTGGAACCATCATAAAGATACAAAGAAAATTGAAGCAATCTTGCGTAGGTCACTTTCCGTGCTCTTTCTATGGTATATTAATCATTATCCTTTATCTCATTCTGGAGCCAACCAAAACTATGGAAGTTGAAATGATAGAGAAGAAGCATCATAATCATCAAGATAGTCTGATCTTTATGGTTCATAAACTCAGTTCATGTGTAATGCCATCATCCGCGAGGAGATCAAATACTAAGTTCATACATAAAGACAGAAAATAAAAACATAAGTTGATTTGGGATCAATCTCCTTGTCCCTCCCTCCCTCCCTCCCTCCCTCCCTCCCTCCCTCCCTCCCTCCCTCCCTCCCTCCCTCCCTCCCTCCCTCCCAGCTCTCTTTCTCTCTCTGTTGTTCCCTCTGTTTTCCTGTTCACATGCAGACCTCTCTGTTACCATGGTGCAGAGCTGTTTTGAATGGCAGAATAACGCCCATTGCGGATTGAATGAATGAGCACAAATAGCTATGTGTGTTTGAGTTAGGAGAGAGGGAGTGACTGGGCTATTCTGAGCTACAACAATAAGCAGGTCAGACGTGCTTGGGAGACACGTACACGCTGCGGTATGTAAACAGAGAGGTGCCTCTAATTACAAGGCTAACATCAACGGAACAAAAAGAACAGACTAACCCTGAAATGTAGTTTAGACTTATCAAGCAAGCCCAGCCACTTCACTCGGAGCAAAGACTAGCTATTAGTTGAAGTCGAAGTACGAAGTCATGAATGTTCACCTCATATGTTCACCTTTATGTTCATCTCATAAAGGCGTTATGAAGTGGATACGAATTTGTTACTAAGTCAAGCGATTCCCAAACTTGGGCGTCGGGGCCCCATGAGCGGTCACCTGAAATTAAAAATGTGGTCCCCTGAGAAAAATCTATAATCTTATCAAACAAATGAAGAACATGTTTTCTCTCCTCAGATGAGTATAGCATACAACCTTTAAGCATCAACTAACACTATTAGAATGTTCTTTCTGGTCAATATTATCTGTTGAGACAGCCTGCAGGAGTAAATATGTTGAGTGAATACTGTATGCTGAGTGAATATGTTGAGTGAATATGTTGAGTGAATACAGTATGTTGAGTGAATATGTTGAGTGAATATGTTGAGTGAATATGTTGAGTGAATACAGTATGTTGAGTGAATATATTGAGTAAATATATTGAGTGAATATATTGAGTGAATATGTTGAGTGAATACAGTATGTTGAGTGAATACAGTATGTTGAGTGAATATATTGAGTAAATATGTTGAGTGAATATGTTGAGTGAATACAGTATGTTGAGTAAATATATTGAGTAAATATATTGAGTGAATATGCTGAGTGAATACAGTATGTTGAGTGAATATGTTGAGTGAATATGTTGAGTGAATATATTGAGTGAATATGTTGAGTGAATACAGTATGTTGAGTGAATATATTGAGTGAATATATTGAGTAAATATATTGAGTGAATATGTTGAGTGAATACAGTATGTTGAGTGAATATATTGAGTGAATATATTGAGTAAATATATTGAGTGAATATGTTGAGTGAATATATTGAGTGAATATGTTGAGTGAATACAGTATGTTGAGTGAATATGTTGAGTGAATATGTTGAGTGAATATATTGAGTGAATACAGTATGTTGAGTGAATATGTTGAGTGAATATGTTGAGTGAATATGTTGAGTGAATACAGTATGTTGAGTGAATATGTTGAGTGAATATGTTGAGTGAATACAGTATGTTGAGTGAATACAGTATGTTGAGTGAATACAGTATGTTGAGTGAATATGTTGAGTGAATATGTTGAGTGAATATATTGAGTGAATATGTTGAGTGAATACAGTATGTTGAGTGAATATATTGAGTGAATATATTGAGTAAATATATTGAGTGAATATGTTGAGTGAATATGTTGAGTGAATACAGTATGTTGAGTGACTACAGTATGTTGAGTGAATATATTGAGTGAACATATTGAGTAAATATATTGAGTGAATATGTTGAGTGAATACAGTATGTTGAGTGAATATATTGAGTGAATATATTGAGTAAATATATTGAGTGAATATGTTGAGTGAATACAGTATGTTGAGTGAATACATTATGTTGAGTGAATATATTGAGTGAATATATTGAGTAAATATATTGAGTGAATATGTTGAGTGAATACAGTATGTTGAGTGACTACAGTATGTTGAGTGAATATATTGAGTGAACATATTGAGTAAATATATTGAGTGAATATGTTGAGTGAATACAGTATGTTGAGTGAATATATTGAGTGAATACATTATGTTGAGTGAATATGTTGAGTGAATACTGTATGTTGAGTGAATATGTTGAGTGAATATGTTGAGTGAATACAGTATGTTGAGTGAATATGTTGAGTGAATACAGTATGTTGAGTGAATATATTGAGTGAATACATTATGTTGAGTGAATATGTTGAGTGAATACAGTATGTTGAGTGAATACAATATGTTGAGTGAATATATTGAGTGAATATATTGAGTAAATATATTGAGTGAATATGTTGAGTGAATACAGTATGTTGAGTGAATACAGTATGTTGAGTGAATATATTGAGTGAATATGTTGAGTGAATATGTTGAGTGAATACAGTATGTTGAGTGACTACAGTATGTTGAGTGAATACAGTATGTTGAGTGAATATATTGAGTGAATATGTTGAGTGAATATGTTGAGTGAATACAGTATGTTGAGTGAATACTGTATGTTGAGTGAATATATTGAGTGAATATGTTGAGTGAATATGTTGAGTGAATATATTGAGTGAATACAGTATGTTGAGTGAATATATTGAGTAAATATATTGAGTGAATATGTTGAGTGAAAACAGTATGTTGAGTGAATATATTGAGTGAACATGTTGAGTGAATATGTTGAGTGAATATGTTGAGTGAATACTGTATGTTGAGTGAATATATTGAGTGAATATATTGAGTAAATATATTGAGTGAATATGTTGAGTGAATATGTTGAGTGAGTACTGTATGTTGAGTCAAATCAAATCAAATGTATTTATATAGCCCTTCGTACATCAGCTGATATCTCAAAGTGCTGTACAGAAACCCAGCCTAAAACCCCAAACAGCAAGCAATGCAGGTGTAGAAGCACGTTGGCTAGGAAAAACTCCCTAGAAAGGCCAAAACCTAGGAAGAAACCTAGAGAGGAACCAGGCTATGTGGGGTGGCCAGTCCTCTGTGCCGGGTGGAGATTATAACAGAACATGGCCAAGATGTTCAAATGTTCATAAATGACCAGCATGGTCCAATAATAATAAGGCAGAACAGTTTAAACTGGAGCAGCAGCACGGCCAGGTGGACTGGGGACAGCAAGGAGTCATCATGTCAGGTAGTCCTGAGGCAAGGTCCTAGGGCTCAGGTCCTCCGAGAGAGAGAAAGAAAGAGAGAATTAGAGAACGCACACTTAAATTCACAAAGGACACCGAATAGGACAGGACAAGTACTCCAGATATAACAAACTGACCCTAGCCCCCCGACACATAAACTACTGCAGCATAAATACTGGAGGCTGAGACAGGAGGGAATATGTTGAGTGAATACTGTATGTTGAGTGAATATATTGAGGGAATATGAACACACCTGGTGTCCCCTGCATTTCCTAGTGTCAATTTGAGGTTGTGTGCACTGCAGAAAGGGTTTGGGAACCACTGTATGAAGCCTTATAAGGTCTATTAAACGCTGTATCATCTCATGACCATATTTGGACTGCTGTTTTATTGTGCTGTCTTTTACTGACCCATGTCACACAGTGTGCAAAATGTGTGTGCGTGCGTGTGTGCGTGTGCGTTCGTGTGTGTGTGTGTGCATATGTGTGATCTACCAAGATAAGACTGGGCAGACTAACTGGGGGAAAGGTGAGTGCAGGTGAGTGTGGCTACAAGGATTTACTCACATGATGCAACCTGTCAGCCAGTCAGTTGGCCCGTCAGCCTGTCAGTTGGCCATTCAGTCAGCCAGTCTGTCAGTCAGCCAGTCTGTCAGGCAGTCTGTCAGTCAGTCAGTCAGTTAGACAATATGCCAGTCAGCCAGCCAGTCAGTCAGTTAATCAGTCAGTCGGTCAGTCAGTCAGTCAGTTAATCAGTCAGTCGGTCAGTCAGTAAGTCAGTCAGTTAATAAGTCAGTCAGTCAGTTAGTCGGCCAGTCAGTCAGGCAGTCAGTCTGTCAGTCAGCCAGTCATCCAGCCAGTCAGCCAGTCTGTCAGTCAGCCAGTTTGCCAGTCTGTCAGGCAGCCAGCCAGCCAGCCAGTCAGTCAGTCAGTCTGCCAGTTGGCCATTCAGTCAGCCAGTCTGTCAGTCATCCAGTCTGTCAGCCAGTCAGCCAGTCTGTCAGTCAGCCATTCAGTTAGCCAAATATGTCAGTCAGCCAGTCAGCCAGTCTGTCAGTCAGCCAGTTTGCCAGTCAGCCAGTCTGTCAGGCAGTCAGCCAGTCAGCCAGTCAGTCAGGTACTGTAAACATGGGACCACACACACACACACACATGTGCTTTTCCATGTGCATGGTGCTACTTCTAGCCTGCTAGCCAAGATGTTAGCCAGTCATGCTAGCTCTTAATGTTGTATACCATGTGCCTCGTTTAGGATGGCCTGTATACACTGAACAAAAATATAAACACAACATATAAAGTGTTGGTCATATGTTTCATGAGCTGAAATAGAAGATCCACAAAATGTTCCATACGCACAAAAAAAAGTATTTCTCTCAAATTTTGTGCACAAATTTGTTTACATCCCTGTTAGTAAGTATTTCTCCTTTGCCAAGATAATCCATCCACCTGACAGGTGTGGCATATCAATAGCTGATTAAACAGCATGATCATTACACAGGGGACAATAAAATGCCACTCTTAAAATGTGCCGTTTTGTCACACAACACAATGCCACAGATGCCTCAAGCTTTGAGGGAGTGTGCAACTGTCACGCTGATGACAGCAGGAATGTCCACCAGAGCTGTTGCCAGAGAATGTAATGTTTATTTCTCTACCATAAACCGCCTCCAACTTGGTTTTGGAGAATTTTGGCAGTACGTCCAACCAGCCTCACAACCGCAGACCGCCTGTAAGGCGTTGTGTTGGGCAAGCGGTTTGCTGATGTCAAAGATGTGAATAGAATTCCCAATGGTGGCAGTGGGGTTATGGTATGGGCAGGCATGAACTACAGACAATGAACACAATTTCATTTTTTCGATAGCAATTTGAATGCGCAGCGACATCGTGACAAGTTCTCGAGGCCCATTGTAATGCATAGCCCCATGTCGCAAGGATCTGTACACAAAATGTCCCAGTTCGTCCATGGACTGCATATCATTGAGCATGTTTGGGATGCTCTGGATCGACGTGTAATACAGCTGGCTTCATATCCAGCAACTTCGCACAGCCATTGAAGAGGAGTGGGATAACCTTCCACAGGCCACAATCAACAGCATTGATCAACTCTATGTGAAAGAGAACTGTCACGCAGCATGAGGCAATTGGTGGTCCCACCAGATAATCTGTGACCAACAGATGCATATCTGTATTCTCAGTCATGTGAAATCCATATACTAGGGCCTAATGAATTTATTTCAATTGACTGATTTCCTTACAACTCAGTAAAATCGTATAAATTGTTGTATGTATATACAGTATGCAATAATCATATGGTCTGTGTATGCATATCTTCATGCTTATTGATATTTACAACCTTTGTGTAGCTTCTGTCACGATTGTTGTATGAAGTGGACCAAAGGGCAGCGTGGTATGAATGCATCATTTTATTGAATGACGAAAAACACGACGCACTTTTGAAATGCACAGCAACAGAATTCAGAACATGGGCCGTTCTTACAGTGTTCTCCCTGTACACCAAGTCAGAACCGTAGGATAAATAAAGGGGGCATATAGGCAGACAATGAAAGCTCTTACAATATTCGATGATGACATTTCTCTAAAACTGGCTATAGGCTACATGTGCACCACCAAGTCAGAACAGTAGGTAAAATTAAGAGGGGGAAAAGGGACATGTTAGGGTGAGGCACACGGGATACTAACAGCTTACTACACAACATACACTTAGTATTACTTTCTTAGCTACAGTGTACATATCTCGCTGGCATATTACATAATTTATGCAGCAGTGTACAAGACATTTATGGACTCACCTTGTTGTGCTATGCTCACTTGATAAGGAAGGTGGCGCGGCAGTCCTTCGAGGGCAATTTTTTTGTCACCAAATTCTGGCATTCTCTGGATTCATGGTGCTTTCAAGACAACTGGGAACTCGGGGGGAAAAAACAAGGTGGGAATCATGATTGACGTCAGTGATCTTCAGGTCGTAGCTCTACAAAAGAGGCCTGAGTTCACAACTTACAATTGCAAGTTGGATGACAGTTCAAAACGTATTTTCTCAGTCGGAGAACGTTGTCTTGAACTCACGGAAGTCAGATTTCCTACTTCCGAGTCAACAGTTGTTTTGTGCAGAAAGCATGCTGCATTGACAGCATGGCAATGTTGAATGTGTGTAACTTGTAGCTTGGGAAAATAAACCCTTAAACCCAGAATTGGGACCGCAACACCCACTCTGACTAGCAGTCTAGGGATTGCTTTGCAATGCTTGAAGTTAGCCACGGATTCCTTCCAAACCACTCATTGTTTATTTTGCGATTTCCAACTTGTTGTGTAACGTTTATGTCCAATGGCCGATGAGCATGATACATTTTATCTATACTTTATCTCAATACGACAAGGATTAAAAAGGATTTGACAGTAGATTGTTGACTTGATTCATGATGATGACTGCTAGCTTGCTAGCTAAGATTTAGAAAGTACGATGTTGACATGATCAGTCTAATCAAAGCTACTGTAGATATAAGGTGATTTGACCTAATTTTATCTGTAATTTTATCTGTAGCCAATGACCTTGAGACTTCATGGATGGGCATTTCTAATGTAACTATATGGCAGCACCCAAGGGGCTTGAATTTTCGAGCTCTACCCTTAGATTTGGCATTGACATAATGTCCCCATGAGTGACAGACCCCTGAACCAATCACGGCACAACTAGAGAATATTACCAACTGCTACACCCCACCACCACAGAAAGCAAAAAAGAGACCAAGTTTGTATACAGCTTCATTAACTCAATGATTTTCTATTTAATTTTTTACAATGTTTGCAAACTTATATGTGACACGTATTAATGCCAAAATAACATGCAAAACAGGCAACCCCTCAAAATAGGTGGGGGGGGGATCTACCCCACCTGCCCTGAATGATGGGTCGACTTTGCTCCCTCTTCATCTGAAATGAAACAAAAAAACAAAAACATGACTAAGAATTAGCCCAGTCAGTCAACTTTCATCACTGTCTGATAATAAGTCACCTTGTCCGAGAGAGATTTACATTGTTATTACGCCTATACGAAACATCCCTTATTTTAAATCTAAAATCCCCTGTAGGGAAAATTTCCTTGTTTGACCGCTAGGTGTTATGGGTATTATGACTCGTCCTGTGGTACTCTATAGGGGCACGTTTTTAAGGACACACCTCCAATATTTCCACCCCTCCCTAAGGACACACCTCCAATATTTCCACCCCTCCCTAAGGACACACCTGCAATATGTCCACCCCTCCCTAAGGACACACCTCCAATATTTCCACCCCTCCCTAAGGACACACCTCCAATATTTCCACCCCTCCCTAAGGACACACCTCCAATATTTCCACCCCTCCCTAAGGACACACCTCCAATATGTCCACCCCTCCCTAAGGACACACCTCCAATATGTCCACCCCTCCCTAAGGACACACCTCCAATATTTCCACCCCTCCCTAAGGACACACCTCCAATATTTCCACCCCTCCCTAAGGACACACCTCCAATATGTCCACCCCTCCCTAAGGACACACCTCCAATATGTCCACCCCTCCCTAAGGACACACCTCCAATATGTCCACCCCTCCCTAAGGACACACCTCCAATATGTCCACCCCTCCCTAAGGACACACCTCCAATATGTCCACCCCTCCCTAAGGACACACCTCCAATATTTCCACCCCTCCCTAAGGACACACCTCCAATATGTCCACCCCTCCCTAAGGACACACCTCCAATATGTCCACCCCTCCCTAAGGACACACCTCCAATATGTCCACCCCTCCCTAAGGACACACCTCCAATATGTCCACCCCTCCCTAAGGACACACCTCCAATATTTCCACCCCTCCCTAAGGACACACCTCCAATATGTCCACCCCTCCCTAAGGACACACCTCCAATATTTCCACCCCTCCCTAAGGACACACCTCCAATATGTCCACCCCTCCCTAAGGACACACCTCCAATATGTCCACCCCTCCCTAAGGACACACCTCCAATATTTCCACCCCTCCCTAAGGACACACCTCCAATATGTCCACCCCTCCCTAAGGACACACCTCCAATATGTCCACCCCTCCCTAAGGACACACCTCCAATATGTCCACCCCTCCCTAAGGACACACCTCCAATATGTCCACTCCTCCCACCTCAGCTCAAGCCTGCTGATGTTAGACAGGTAAATTGCCAAACCTGGCGTTAGGAAAATGCCAGGGCGCCAGTTTTTACATGACGAAATGGAAAACTAACGTGCATCTGACACCTGCGCCTCCTTATCACCACCCGAAAACAGAGCCCAGAGACACAGTTGCTTACGGGGTGACAGGTAGCCTAGTGGTTAGAGCGTTGGGCCTGTAACCAAATCCCTGCTGCATCAAATCCCTGATCTGACAAGGTAAAAATCTGGCATTCTGCTCCTGAACCATTCAGTTAACCCATTGTTCCCCGGGCAGCCGTCATTGTAAATAAGAATTTGTTCTTAACTGACTTCCCCAGTTAAACAAAAGTTACATTTTATAATTTAAAAAAATGTAGGATGTGATGCTGGTGGTAGTGTTGGTGAGGTGAGTGTCTCCATGGTGACTGGGTAAATACATTGATGGCATTGGGTCAGCCTGTTACCCTTGATGATGTCTTGGACAAGTGAATAAATTACTGTGTTGTTGGTATTTCCAGCGCCAACAGCTTCCAGGTATGTGTTGTTGTCAGTGTGCATTTAACACCACACTGTCTCTTAAGGCAATAGACTTGAACGTTTACTAATAGCACCACCTAGAGGAACTCAGGGAGAATATACTGCAGTACAGAGAGTTTAATAGTACCATGTAAAGTCAGTTGTACAAGTGAAATGTGTCTTCTGCATTCAACCCAAATCAGAGAGGTGCAGGGGGCTGCCTTAATCGACATCCACAGCACCCGGGGAACAGTGGGTTAACTGCCTTGCTCAGGGGCAGAACAACAGACTTTTACATTGTCAGCTCAGGGAATCGATCCAGCAACCTTCTGGATACAAGTCCAATGCTCTAACCACTAGGTACAGGGTCGCAGGTGTGATTGCAGGGTATAGTGAAAATATTAGGCTCCGAGCTTCAATATGCAGGACTAAATTAAACGTCCCTTTTCAGGACCCTGTCTTTCAACGATAATTTGTAAAAATCCAAATAACTTCACAGATCTTCATTGTAAAGGGTTTAAACACTGTTTCCCATGATTGTTCAATGAACCATAAACAATTAATGAACATGCACCTGTGGAACGGTCGTTTAGACACTAACAGCTTACGGACGGTAGGCAATTAAGGTCACAGTTATGAAAACCTAGGACACTAAAGAGGCCTTTCTACTGACTCTGAAAAACACCAAAAGAAAGATGCCCAGGGTCCCTGCTCATCTGCGTGAACGTGCCTTAGGCAAGCTGCAAGGAGGCATGAGGACTGCAGATGTGGCCAGGGCAATAAATTGCAATGTCTGTACTGTGAGATGCCTAAGACAGCGCTACAGGGAGACAAGATGGACAGCTGATCGTCCTCGCAGTGGCAGACCACGTGTAACAACACCTGCACAAGATTGGTACATCCGAACATAACACCTGCGGGAAAGGTACAGGATGGCAACAACAACTGCCCGAGTTACACCAGGAATGCACAATCCCTCCATCAGTGCTCAGACGGTCCACAATAGGCTGAGAGAGGATGGACTGAGGGCTTGTAGGCGTGTTGTAAGACAGGTCTTCACCAGACATCACCGGCAACAACGTCGCCTGTGGGCACAAACCCACCGTCGCTGGACCAGACAGGACTGGCAAAAAGTGCTCTTCACTGACGAGTTACGGTTTTGTCTCACCAGGTCGGATTCACATTTATCTTCGAAGGAATTAGCGTTACACAGAGGCCTGTACTCTGGAGCGGGATCGATTTGGAGGTGGAGGGTCCGTCATGGTCTGGGGCGGTGTGTCATAGCATCATTTGACTGAGCTTGTTGTCATTGTTGGCATTCTCAACGCTGTGCATTACAGGGAAGACATCCTCCTCCCTCATGTGGTACACTTCCTGCAGGCTCATCCTGACATGACCCTCCAGCATGACAATGCCACCAGCCATACTGCTCACGCTGTGCGTAATTTCCTGCAAGACAGGAATGTCAGTGTTCTACCATGGCCAGCGAAAAGCCCGGATCTCAATCCCATTGAGCATGTCTGGGACCTGTTGCATTGGAGGGTGAGGGCTAGGGTCATTCCCCCCAGAAATGTCTGGGAACTTGCAGGTGCCTTGGTGGAAGACTGGGGTAACATCTCACAGCAAGAACTTACAAATCTGGTGCAGACCATGAGGAGGAGATGCACTGCAGTACTTAATGCAGCTGGTGGCCACACCAGATAATGACTGTTACTTTTGATTTTGACCCCCCCCCCATTGTTCAGGGACACGCTATTCAATTTATGTTAGTCACTTGTCTGTGGAACTTGTTCAATTTATGTCTCAGTTGTTGAATCTTGTTATGTTCATACAAATATTTACACATGTTAAGTTTGCTGAAAATAAACTCAGTTGACAGTGAGAGGACGTTTTTTGTTGTTGCTGAGTTTATAAAGTAACACAATAAATAACAGTAACGGGACAATATACAGGGGGTACCGGTACCAAATCACTGTGCGGTGTTACAGGTTAGTTGAGGTAATTTGAACATGTTGGTAAGGGTATGCATAGATAATAAACAGGTATTATCTGATTGGTCGTCCGCCCACAGATCACTTCATAATAGGAGGTATTATCTGATTGGTCGTCCGCCCATAGATCACTTCATAATAGGAGGTATTATCTGATTGGTCGTCCGCCCACAGAACACTTCATAATAGGAAGTATTATCTGATTGGTCGTCCGCCCACAGATCACTTCATAATAGGAGGTATTATCTGATTGGTCGTCCGCCCACAGAACACTTCATAATAGGAGGTATTATCTGATTGGTCGTCCGCCCACAGAACACTTCATATTAGGAGGTATTATCTGATTGGTCGTCCGCCCACAGATCACTTCATATTAGGAGGTATTATCTGATTGGTCGTCCGCCCACAGAACACTTCATAATAGGAGGTATTATCTGATTGGTCGTCCGCCCACAGATCACTTCATAATAGGAGGTATTATCTGATTGGTCGTCCGCCCACAGATCACTTCATAATAGGAGGTATTATCTGATTGGTCGTCCGCCCACAGATCACTTCATAATAGGAGGTATTATCTGATTGGCCGTCTGCCCACAGAACACTTCATAATAGGAGGTATTATCTGATTGGTCGTCCGCCCACAGATCACTTCATAATAGGAGGTATTATCTGATTGGTCGTCCGCCCACAGATCACTTCATAATAGGAGGTATTATCTGATTAGCCGTCTGCCCACAGAACGCTTCATAATAGGAGGTATTATCTGATTGGTCGTCCGCCCACAGATCACTTCATAATAGGAGGTATTATCTGATTGGTCGTCCGCCCACAGATCACTTCATAATAGGAGGTATTATCTGATTGGCCGTCTGCCCACAGAACACTTCATAATAGGAGGTATTATCTGATTGGTCGTCCGCCCACACATCACTTCATAATAGGAGGTATTATCTGATTGGTCGTCCGCCCACAGATCACTTCATAATAGGAGGTATTATCTGATTAGCCGTCTGCCCACAGATCACTTCATATTAGGAGGTATTATCTGATTGGTCGTCCGCCCACAGAACACTTCATAATAGGAGGTATTATCTGATTGGTCGTCCGCCCACAGATCACTTCATAATAGGAGGTATTATCTGATTGGTCGTCCGCCCACAGATCACTTCATAATAAGAGGTATTATCTGATTGGTCGTCCGCCCACAGATCACTTCATAATAGGAGGTATTATCTGATTGGCCGTCTGCCCACAGAACACTTCATAATAGGAGGTATTATCTGATTGGTCGTCCGCCCACAGATCACTTCATAATAGGAGGTATTATCTGATTGGTCGTCCGCCCACAGATCACTTCATAATAGGAGGTATTATCTGATTGGCCGTCTGCCCACAGAACACTTCATAATAGGAGTGTCACGTTCTGACCATCGTTTGTGTGTGTTTTCCTTGTTTTAGTGTTGGTCAGGACGTGAACTGGGTGGGCATTCTATGTTGGATGTCTTGTTTGTCTATTTCTATGTCTGGCCTGATATGGTTCTCAATCAGAGGCAGGTGTTAGTCATTGTCTCTGATTGGGAACCATATTTAGGTAGCCTGGGTTTCACTGTGTGTTTGTGGGTGATTGTTCCTGTCTATGTGTTTTTCACCAGATAGGCTGTTTTAGGTTTTCGTTACGTTCATCACGTTCTTTATTTTGTAGTGTTTGCATTGATTCGTGTTTTACGTTTGTTCATTAAAACATTGATCGCAATCTACACGCTGCATTTTGGTCCGACTCTCCTTCTCATAAAGAAAACCGTTACAGAATCACCCACCAAAAAGGGACCAAGCAGCGTGTCAACAGGCAAGAACAGCCCAAAGTGGAGAACAGTATGGACTATACTTCTTGGGAGGAGATAGACAGGTGGGCGGTCGACCCAGGGAGAGTGCCGGAGCCCGCCTGGGATTCGATGGAGCAGTGCGCGGAAGGATATAGGAGAATGGAGTTTGCGAAGCAAGCAAGGCGGCGCGGACGGAGGCCCCATAGTCAGCCCCAAAAATTTATTGGGGGGGGGCTCAGGGAGAGTGTGGCAGAGTCAGGAGCCAGACCTGAGCCAACTCTCCCTGTTTATCGTGAGGAGCCAAGGAGGAGACCAGAACCAGAGCCGGTGTTGGAGGTGAGCGAAACAGAGACTGTGAAGGAGTTAATGGGGAAATTGGAGGAGAGAGAAATGAGGGAGTTGCTGTGTTGGTGTTTTAAACATGGAATTTGCCCGACGGAGCGTGTCGGGGATTTGATGGCACCTGGGTCAGCGCTCCATACTCGTCCTGAGGTGCGTGTTAGTCGGCTGGTGAAGATGGTGCCAGTCTCACGTACCAGGCCTCCTGTGCACCTCCCTAGCCTTGCACGTCCTGTGCCAGCACCGCTCTCAAGATCTCCAGTACGCCTTCACGGTCTAACCCATCCTGTGCCACCTCCACACCCCAGCCCTCCGGTAGCAGCTCCCCGCACCAGGCTTCCTGTGCGTGTCCTCGGCCCAGTACCACCAGTGCCAGCACCACGCATCAGGCCTATAGTGCGCCTCGCCTGTCCAGCGCTGTCGGAGCCCTCCTCCTCTCCAGCGCTGTCGGAGTCTCCCGCCTGTTTAGCGCTGTTAGAGCCTTCCTTCTCTACAGCGCTGCCGGAGTCTCCCGCCTGTTTAGAACTGCCAGTTAGCATAGAGCTGCCAGTTAGCATAGAGCTGCCAGTTAGCATAGAGCTGCCAGTTAGCATAGAGCTGCCAGTTAGCAGGGAGCTGCCAGTTAGCAGGGAGCTGCCAGTTAGCAGGGAGCTGCCAGTCTGCAAGGAGCTGCCAGTCTGCAAGGAGCTGCCAGTCTGCAAGGAGCCGCCAGAGCTGCCTTTCTGCAGGATGCCGCCAAAGCTGCCAGTCTGCAAGGAGCCGCCAGAGCTGCCAGTCTGCAAGGAGCCGCCAGAGCTGCCAGTTAGCATGGAGCAGCCAGGGCCGCCAGTTAGCATGGAGCAGCCAGGGCCGCCAGTCAGCATGGAGCAGCCAGGGCCGCCAGTCAGCATGGAGCAGCCAGGGCCGCCAGTCAGCATGGAGCAGCCAGGGCCGCCAGTCAGCATGGAGCAGCCAGTCAGCATGGAGCAGCCAGAGCAGCCAGTCAGCATGGAGCAGCCAGAGCTGCCAGTCAGCATGGAGCAGCCAGTCAGCATGGAGCAGCCAGAGCTGCCAGTCATCATGGAGCAGCCAGTCAGCATGGAGCAGCCAGAGCAGCCAGTCGACCAGACTCTTCCAGATCTGCCAGTCGACCAGACTCTTCCAGATCCGCCAGTCGACCAGAATCTTCCAGATCCGCCAGTCGACCAGAATCTTCCAGATCCGCCAGTCGACCAGAATCTTCCAGATCCGCCAGTCGACCAGAATCTTCCAGATCCGCCAGTCGACCAGAATCTTCCAGATCCGCCAGTCGACCAGAATCTTCCAGATCCGCCAGTCGACCAGACTCTTCCAGATCCGCCAGTCGACCAGACTCTTCCGGATCCGCCAGTCGACCAGACTCTTCCGGATCCGCCAGTCGACCAGACTCTTCCGGATCCGCCAGTCGACCAGACTCTTCCGGATCCGCCAGTCGACCAGACTCTTCCGGATCCGCCAGTCGACCAGACTCTTCCGGATCCGCCAGTCGACCAGACTCTTCCGGATCCGCCAGTCGACCAGACTCTTCCAGAACCGCCAGCCAGCCAGGATCTGCCGGATCCAACCACCTGCCTGAGCTTCCTCTCAGTGCTGAGCTTCCTCTCAGTGCTGAGCTACCCATCAGTCCCGAGCTACCTCTGTCCCGAGCTGCCCCTCTGTCCCGAGCGGTCTTTAAGGAGGGTAACCTATCTAGGGACGCTAAGGAGGTGGACTAAAACTGTTATGGAGTGGGGTCCACGTCCAGCGCCAGAGCCGCCACCGCGGACAGATGCCCACCCACACCCTCCCCCATAGGTTTAAGTTGTGCGTCCGGAGTCCGCACCTTGGAGGGGGGGTACTGTCACGTTCTGACCATCGTTTGTGTGTGTTTTCCTTGTTTTAGTGTTGGTCAGGACGTGAACTGGGTGGGCATTCTATGTTGGATGTCTTGTTTGTCTATTTCTATGTCTGGCCTGATATGGTTCTCAATCAGAGGCAGGTGTTAGTCATTGTCTCTGATTGGGAACCATATTTAGGTAGCCTGGGTTTCACTGTGTGTTTGTGGGTGATTGTTCCTGTCTATGTGTTTTTCACCAGATAGGCTGTTTTAGGTTTTCGTTACGTTCATCACGTTCTTTATTTTGTAGTGTTTGCATTGATTCGTGTTTTACGTTTGTTCATTAAAACATTGATCGCAATCTACACGCTGCATTTTGGTCCGACTCTCCTTCTCATAAAGAAAACCGTTACAAGGAGGTATTATCTGATTGGTCGTCCGCCCACAGATCACTTCATAATAGGAGGTATTATCTGATTGGTCGTCCGCCCACAGATCACTTCATAATAGGAGGTATTATCTGATTAGCCGTCTGCCCACAGAACGCTTCATAATAGGAGGTATTATCTGATTGGTCGTCCGCCCACAGAACACTTCATAATAGGAGGTATTATCTGATTGGTCGTCCGCCCACAGATCACTTCATAATAGGAGGTATTATCTGATTGGTCGTCCGCCCACAGATCACTTCATAATAGGAGGTATTATCCGATTGGTCGTCCGCCCACAGAACACTTCAAATTAGGAGGTATTATCTGATTGGTCGTCCGCCCACAGAACACTTCATATTAGGAGGTATTATCTGATTGATCGTCCGCCCACAGATCACTTCATATTAGGAGGTATTATCTGATTGGTCGTCCGCCCACAGATCACTTCATATTAGGAGGTATTATCTGATTGGTCGTCCGCCCACAGATCACTTCATATTAGGAGGTATTATCTGATTGGTCGTCCGCCCACAGATCACTTCATATTAGGAGATATTATCTGATTGGTCGTCCGCCCACAGATCACTTCATATTAGGAGGTATTATCTGATTGGTCGTCCGCCCACAGATCACTTCATATTAGGAGGTATTATCTGATTGGTCGTCCGCCCACAGATCACTTCATATTAGGAGGTAGTACTATCACTAATCATTTTGACATTTTTAATGAAGTATGCTGTTAGTCACATGTCTGTGGAACTTGTTCAGTTTATGTCTCAGTTTTTGAATCTTGTTATGTTCATACAAATGTGGCATGACCATTTGGGGGGTGGGGGGAATGACCATAGAGGGAGCAGCATGACCATCGGGGGGGTGGGGGGAATGACCATAGAGGGAGCAGCATGACCATCGGGGGGTGGGGGGAATGACCATAGTGGGAGCAATTAACAACTAATACAATTTGATTTGATTTGACATCTGTCTCATACATTAGAATCCATCCACGTAGTTTCTGAGAAACGGGACGGTTTAGTTTAATCTCAGATCTCATCACAATGACAATCATGGTTTCTCAGGAACGCTGTGGTTTCACCTCATGGGGGTCTGTGGTGAATCTGCCATCAAAGTATTTCATCATGTCAGCAATTTCTCTGAACTAGCTGGCACTAACCCTATCCCTGCAACCAAGCTTGAGACACACTTCTTCAGGCCGTGGTTGTAAATAAGAACTTGTTTTTCATTGACCTACCTGGTAAATTAAAAGGTAGAAATGAAAAAAGGAATAAACGCTGGAGATCATTAAACCACCCTTGTACGACACAGAAACATCTTTTTTTTATGGATGTGTTGTGTGCTTTCACATTTCATCAGTGAAGATGGAAGATAGCTGACGATGTTTAGGGAATAAAGATAACTTGTCTCGGTAAAACAGACAGCATTTGTGTTAAAGCATTCTGGTAAACAGGAAGTTCAACAGGAAGCTACAAACGGCACTCTATTCCCTGTGTGCATTACTTGACCAGGGTTCATATGGATTGGGTGTCATTTGGGACACCCCACCCTTGTTAGCGTGGGATACTTCTGAAGAAAACCAATGGTCTTTGCAGATGCAGATAGAGTCAGAAGTAAACCCTGACTGTGGTCTGTGGGTTAGTTTACTGACAGCCTGTGAGCTACAGGGGAGGGGATGTCAATACAGGCAGGCAGTTATGCTGACTCAGTGTTTCAGGGTAGTTAGTGAGTTAGTGAACCACTGTGTGAGAGGAAACTAGCGAGATGGGGGCTGGGGCGGTGGGGCGGGGGGTCTTCAGTTTCACAACCGCTGATAGGCTTGGTTTTCCACTGAGTGCCTCACACCTCAATCTGCCCAGTGTTATGGGAATTGGTCATGATCACACACTGCGTGTATACATTCTATTTCATTGATTTATATGGGTTTTATACCATGGCATTGCTGAATTCTTTCTGATTGGCTTGTAAGGGCATTCTAGAATGTGCACTGTTTCCCTAATAATGGATATGATGTTTATTCTTACATGTTCCTCGTTTGAGCTGCTTTTTTTCCCCCGATTTTCACAATAGCAAGTCAGCAGCACTGGTTAGCTAAGCTAGCATGTCTGTTCGTTTGGTTACCATGGCAACTACTGTAGCTATCTGGTATTCTTGCTAGCTACTCTACATCAGTGGATGTTGAACACATTTACAATGGATAATCAACTCAGGGCTGTATGCATTTTCTAGGAAAATAATGAAACTCTGTTGGAAGGATAATGCCACTTCCTAGAGCGTCGTGGCATTCCTTTCATGCATTATTTTCAACAGAGTGCATAGCCCTTTGCTGATTATCCTTTATAGAATGTATTAATGCATTAATAACTGAAACACTGCTGGCTTGGTAATGGTGCCCGGAGGGGATGGCTGCCATTTTACGCTCTTAACCAACTGCAATTTTCTGTGGTTTTTATTCTGAATTGTTTGTAACTTATTTTGTACATAATGTTTCTGCTACTGTCTCTCATGACCGAAAAAAGCTTCTGGATCTCAGAAAAGTGTTACTCATCTGAAACTGGATATAGATTTTCGTTTTTTATGAATCCGACACAAAAGATATACTGCTTCTCCGAGACCAGGCTCAAATTCCCATCATTAGCGTGAAATTAAAAAGACGGAAATACAGGGGGAAGAGATCGGGTTGTGAGAATTAGTCAGCGAGTGGGTAATCTGCCCTTTCCATTCGTTCACTTGACCAACGTGTAATCACTGGGGAAAAAACGGGATGATCTCACTGAGTGAGGGGGTATAACACCTCAGTCACTGACTTCATCAATAAGTACATTGACAACGTCGTCCCTACAGTGACAGTAAGTATATATCCCAACCAGAATCAAATCAAATGTATTTTTATAGCCCTTCTTACATCAGCTGATATCTCAAAGTGCTGTACAGAAACCCAGCCTAAAACCCCAAACAGCAAGCAATGCAGGTGTAGAAGCACGGTGGCTAGGAAACCGTCCCTAGAAAGGCCAAAATCTAGGAAGAAACCTAGAGAGGAACCAGGCTATGAGGGGTGGCCAGTCCTCTTCTGGCTGTGCCGGGTGGAGATTATAACAGAACATGGCCAAGATGTTAAAATGTTCATAAATGACCAGCATGGTCAAATAATAGTAACCAGAATCCCAACAGAAGCCATGGATTACAGGCAACATCCACACTGAGCTAAAGGCTAGAGCTGCTGCTTTTTGTGGTTAGAGCGTTGGACTAGTAACCGGAAGGTTGCAAGTTAAAATCCCCGAGCTGACAAGGTACAAATCTGTCGTTCTGCCCCTGAACAGGCAGTTAACCCACTGTTCCTAGGGCGTCATTGAAAATATGAATTTGTTCTTAACTGACTTGCCTAGTTAAATAAAGATTAAATGAAAAGAAGGAGCGTGACACTAATCCGGATGCTTATAAGAAATCCTGCTATGCCCTCAGACGAACCATCAAACAGGCAAAGAGCCAAAACAGGACTAAGATTGAATCCTACTACACCGGCTCTGAAGCTCGTTGCATCTGGCAGGGCTTGCAATCTATTACGGACTACAAAGGGAACGCGAGCTTACCAGATGAGCTGAATGACTTTTATGCTCCCTTCGAGGCAAACAACACTGAAGCATGCATAATAGCATCAGCTGTTCCGGACGACTGTGTAGTCACGCTCTCCCTAGTCGATATGAGCAAGACCTTTAAACAGGTGAACATTCACAAGGCCGCGGTGTCAGACGGATTACCAGGACGTGTACTCAGAGCATGCACAGACCAAATGACAAGTGTCTTCAGTGACTTTTTCAACCTGTCCCTGGCCGAATTTGTAATACTTACGTTTCAAGCAGACCACCATAGTCCCTGTGTCCAAGAAAGCAAAGGTAACCTGCCTAAATGATTACCGCCCATAGCACTCAGTCAGTAGCAATGAAGTGCTTTGAAAGGCTGGTCATGGCTCACATCAACACCCTAGACCCACTCCAATTTGCATACAGTCTGAACAGAACCACAGATGGCTCAATCTAAATCGCTCTGCATGTGAGAATGATCTTCATTGATTACAGCCCAGCGTTCAACACTATAGTGCCCACGATGCTCATCACTAAGCTAAGAACCCTGGGATTAAACACCTCCCTCTGCAACCGGATCCTGGACTTCTTGACGGGCCGCCCGCAGGTGGTGAGGGTAGGCAACAACACATCTGCCACGCTCATCCTCAACATGGGGGCCTTTCAGGGGTTCATGCTTAGTCACCTCCTGTACTTCCGTACCCCTGTACTGCGTGGCAAAGCACGACTCCAATACCATCATTAAGTTTGCTGATGACACAACAGTGGTAGGCCTGATCACTGACAACGATAAGACAGCCTATAGGGAGCAGGTCAGAGACCTGGTAGTGTGTTGCCGAGACAACAACAATCTCCCTCAGCATGGGAAAGACAAAAGAGCTGATGGTGGACTATAGGAAAAGGAAGGCCGAACCCCCCCCCCTCACATCAACAGGGCTGTAGTGGAGCGGGTTGAGAGTTTCAAGTTTATTGGTGTCCACATCACCAACAAACTATCATGGTCCAAACACACCAAGACAGTCGTGCAGAAGTCACGACAACACCTTTTCCCCTGCAGGAGACTGAAAAGATTTGGCATGGCTCCACCAGATCCTTTAAAAAAGTTATACAGCTGCACCATCGAGAGCCTCCTGACCTGTTGCATCACCACCTGGTATGGCAACTGCTCGATGCTATGGCTCAAGACATCACTGGGGACCAAGATTCCTGCCATCCAGGACCTATATACTAGGCAGTGTCAGAGGAAGGCCCAAAAAAGTTTCCAAGACTCTAGTCACCCAAGTCATAGACTGTTCTCTCTCTCTCTCTCTCTCTCTCTCTCTTACTTCACGGCAAGTGGTACTGGAGCGTCAAGTCCTGGTCCAGAATGCTCGTTAACAGCTTCTACCCCCAATCCATAAGACTAGTGAACAATTAATCATATGGCCACCCAGACTATTTGTATTGACACCCCCTCTCTTTTTACACTGCTGCTACTCGCTGTTTATTATCTATGTATAGTCACTTTACCCCTACCTACATGTACAAATTACCTCAACTAACCTGTACATTGATTCGGTACCGGTACCCCCTGTACATTGCCCCATTATTGTTGTTTATTGTGTTACTTTATATTTAAAAAATTACATTTAGTAAATATTTTCTTAACTCAATTTCTTGAACTGCATTTTAAGGGCTTGTAAGTAAGAATCTCACAGTAATGTCTACAACCGTTGTATGAGGTGCAGGTGAAATATTTTGTTAACACCAGATGACTAATAGGGGTCTCTGTTTTTAAGCCACCGCGAAGCCATTTATGATACTCCACTGTAAAAATATACCTTGGGGGTTATAGAAAATACATGTATTGAAGGTGCTACCCATAGGATTCATTTTTATGTTTGCGTTGTAATTTCTGAAATTGTCCATAATACATCTGCAGTTCTAGTGGAATGATTGTGTTTCACAGTATTTACTTAACTTCCAGTGCTGTGATTAGCTGGGATATTCTCCTAATGATTTCTACAGTTTTTTAATGTGTATAGTATTGCTTACTAGATGATAACCACTCCCTCCAGGGTTTATACACATCATTGGATTGGTCGGTGGCGGTTCTATAACAGGTTTTTTTTCCGATGACTACGTTGGGCCCTGAGGATGTGTATGTTTCTGTAACTAAGGTTGAGACGGTGACAGGAAGAGTGTGGTTTTTCAGATGAAAGACGTTTCTCACGGTGTGACTTTCATGTTTTTAAAAAAAAGACGACACTTCCTGTCTTGAACTATCTACTAACTAACTTTATTTCCAACTAGAACAAGACTTGACATGTCAGGTTGAATAGATAGTAGTCAATTTAAAAGGATGGTAAAACACCTGAAACGTCTGTTTGTTTTCACATTTTAATTTTTGTGAGCAACTCCTTTAGCCATATGTAACAGTATAGCTTCCGTCCCTCTCCTCACCCCGACCTGGGCTCGAACCAGGGACCCTCTGCACACAGCGACGACAGCCACCCTCAAAGTATCGTTACCCATCGCTCCACAAAAGAGCAACTTCAAGGTCTCAGAGCGAGTTCACATCGGTTACACATATTTTCCCATCTTGTACCTACATCACATGCCTAGGTTCACATGACATCTTCACACAAAGCTTGGCAAGAGTTCAAACATACTTCACAGCTTCCAGCACGTGAGTTATAATTCAAATTCAGTAAATATTAAATTGTTTCACAAATGATTGAGAAAAGCCTGAGAAAGCAGGTATCAATCAGTCAATCAGTGACTTCCTCATGGTTTTGTTGATCCAGTCAAGGTACATTTTCGATATGAGTGTGTACACCCCCGGTTTGGTCTTGATGCCACATTTTGTACCGAACGACACGACTCCCCTTAGTTCACCTCCACACACCAACGGGCCACCAGAGTCTCCCTGAAACACACAGCACATCAATTCATACATGATTACTTTGTCATTTACAAACAATATATACAGTTTAAACGCATGTATCAATGGTTGATCATTGGCTCCCTGCAAAATATATTACAACTTTATCAGAGAGTACACAGACACACAGGAGGCTGGTAGGAGGAGTTTTAGGAGGATGGGCTCATGGTAATGTCTGGAACGGCATCGATGGAATGGGGTCAAACATGTGGTTTCCATGATGTGTTTGATGTGTCTGACACCTTTCCAGTAATTCCATTCCAGTCATTACAATGAGTCCGTCCTCCTGCAGCTCCTCCCACCAGCCTCCTCTGACACACACACACACCTGACATGAGTCCACCCTGGTCTTGTCCACAGAGCCGGCACACAGCATGCTGTAGGTGATGATTGGGGTCATGTTGTAGTAGTCTGCAGAGTTACACTTTCTCCTGTCGATCACGGTGACGTTGGTCGATTTCAGGACGTCAGACATGGTTTTAGCATTGTTCTCGGTGGCTCCCCATCCAGACACTGAGCAGGGGGTCCCTGCTTGGACGTCTGGCACAGGGACAGGTAACGCTAGAGGTCTCACCGCCTTAGTCGGCTTTACTTTCTTATCCAACTGGATAGAAGAAGAAGAGGGTCGTGTCAATTCTCCTTCAAACGTCTCTAGATTTGAATAATGGCTGACACCACGGTAGTGACTGACCTTCAGCAGCATGATGTCGTTGACTTTGAATTCGGCGTCATAACAGGGATGAGGGACGCGACCTTTCACCTTACGGACCTGTCTAGTCTCCTTCTCCTCCTGTTTGATGGAGTGGACCCCTAGAAACACCTTGTTGATGCTTCAGACAGACACACAACCTTCTGGTTAGATCAGCTGAAGGATGCAGCCCAACAAATACAATGACACAATCTCAGAAGCACAATGTAAAAAAATCTAACATTTGAGACGGAGTTGTTAAGCAAACCATTACAGTGACAGCATCTGTACAAGGACAACAACACTGATATTGTCACGACCGTCGTGTGAATAATTGGACCAAGGCGCAGCGTGAGTAGAGTTCCACATGTTAATGATAGTGACACTTCCAAAACAACAACGACAACAACAACGACGATGATGATGATGATGATATAACGATCGTGAACTACATCGCACACATAGGCACTCATACGAAACAATATCCCACATCGCAGGGGGGGGGGGAAAGGACAAACTAAGTATGATCCCCAATTAGAGGTAACGACTATCAGCTGCCTCCAATTGGGAACCATACACACACACACACACACACACCAACATAGAAATATAATACCTAGAAACCCCCCTAGTCACGCCCTGACCTAAAACACCATAGAGAGCCCTCGGGGTGTGACAGATATTGGACCTACTCAGTACAGTGGGCCGCAGTCAGAACCCACTGCTGGTGGATCAGGATTCCTCCACACATTTTGTTTCCTTTGTTGTCCTCCAGTAGAGCCATGTAGGGTAAGGAGTGAGGCTTCACCTCCTTTCCACCAATGATCTCTGCACAGTCACCTAGGAGCATTGGACAAAACACCAACACTAACTAATTAGAGAAATAATAATATATATGTATTTGTCAGATAACATAAACACACAAACACACACCTACCTGAGTGCAGATATAGAAGGATCATGGTAGAGGTCCAGAAACTGGCTGTTGTGGAGAGGATCATGGTTATTTAACTGATGTAACCTCAGTAGTTCAGGGGCTACTGTGCTGTGATGCTCTCTGATCTCTCTCTTTATACTAGAGGATGTGGTCTGATGTTCACCTCAAAGTGGAAACACACAAGCATGCACACACACACGCACACACACACACACACACACACGCACACACGCACACACGCACACACACACACACACACACACACACACACACACATCTTACTTAAATGTCACCATTCAACACCTTAAATCCCAATTTCATTAAAACAAGACGACTGAATGTGTAAAACAAGATGACAATGACAAGACAAATTACAAAAGGAGAAACAAGAGTTTATCATTTTCTCCAGTAGTATTAGAGCTTTACAAAATGACCCTCGGTCCACAAAAAGTTGTTTACTGTCTAGTTTAGTTTCTAATATAGAAGTACATCATAACACTGTTAGCCCACTCAGTCTGTTGAAGAGAATATGTTCACCAATTAGTAGAGACAGAACGCCAACAACGAAGTCATTCCATTCATATGAAGACCCAATGACTCAGTTACACAAGAAAGTTACATCATTGACAGAGGTTTCACCTTTCACTCATTATTTTCCCTAGGTGGGTGAGGTGGTCTAGGAGGGAGAGGAGGGTGAGGTGGTCTAGGAGGGAGAGGAGGGTGAGGTGGTCTAGGAGGGTGAGGTGGTCTAGGAGGGAGAGGAGGGTGAGGTGGTCTAGGAGGGAGAGGAGGGTGAGGTGGTCTAGGAGGGAGAGGAGGGTGAGGTGGTCTAGGAGGGAGAGGAAGGTGAGGTGGTCCAGGAGGGTGAGGTGGTCTAGGAGGGTGAGGTGGTCTAGGAGGGTGAGATGGTCTAGGAGGGAGAGGAGGGTGAGGTGGTCTAGGAGGGAGAGGAGGGTGAGGTGGTCTAGGAGGGAGAGGAAGGTGAGGTGGTCTAGGAGGGAGAGGAGGGTGAGGTGGTCTAGGAGGGAGAGGAGGGTGAGGTGGTTTAGGAGGGTGAGCTGATCTAGGAGGGAGAGGAGGGTGAGGTGGTCTAGGAGGGTGAGGTGGTCTAGGAGGGAGAGGAGGGTGAGGTGGTCTAGGAGGGTGAGGTGGTCTAGGAGGGAGAGGAGGGTGAGGTGGTCTAGGAGGGAGAGGAGGGAGAGGAGGGTGAGGTGGTCTAGGAGGGAGAGGAGGGTGAGGTGGTTTAGGAGGGAGAGGAGGGTGAAGTGGTCTAGGAGGGAGAGGAGGGTGAGCTGGTCTAGGAGGGTGAGCTGGTCTAGGAGGGAGAGGAGGGTGAGGTGGTCTAGGAGGGAGAGGAAGGTGAGGTGGTCTAGGAGGGAGAGGAAGGTGAGGTGGTCTAGGAGGGTGAGGTGGTCTAGGAGGGTGAAGAGGGTGAGGAGGTCTAGGAGGGTGAGGAGGTCTAGGAGGGTGAAGAGGCTGAGGTGGTCGAGGAGGGTGGGGTGGTCTATGAGGGTGAGGAGGGTGAGGTGGTCTAGGAGGGAGAGGAAGGTGAGGTGGTCTAGAAGGGAGAGGAAGGTGAGTTGGTCTAGGAGGGTGAGGTGGCCGAGGAGGGTGAGGTGGTCTAGGAGGGTGAGGAGGGTGAAGTGGTCTAGGAGGGTGAGGTGGTCAAGGAGGGTGAGATGGTCTAGGAGGGTGAGGTGGTCAAGGAGGGTGGAGGTGGTCTAGGAGGGTGAGGA
Source organism: Oncorhynchus mykiss (assembly GCF_013265735.2). Taxonomy (NCBI): domain Eukaryota; kingdom Metazoa; phylum Chordata; class Actinopteri; order Salmoniformes; family Salmonidae; genus Oncorhynchus; species Oncorhynchus mykiss. Next base: position 80,019,961 of record NC_048575.1, on the reverse strand, counting down.
GGTCTAGGAGGGTGAAGTGGTCTAGGAGGTCGAGGAGGGTGAGGTGGTCGAGGAGGGTGAGGTTGTCTAGGAGGCTAAGGAGGTCTAGGAGGGTGAGGTGGTCTAGGAGGGTAAGGAGGTCTAGGAGGGTGAAGTGGTCTAGGAGGGTGAGAAAGTCTAGGAGGGTGAGTAGGTCTAGGGGGTGAGTTGGTTTAGGAATTTCTCGTGAATCACTCTCCAACCATAAACTGCTGTTAATTTCCATCCCTTTTTTTCTCCCCTCTTCTTTACCATCCTCCAGTCATTCTCACCAACTGTATTGGAGACAACAGATTCACACAATGCTTCCACCATTGCTCAATGTTCCATACTGCACTCACCTCCTTCTCAAAACCCATTGGATGACAAAACTCCAATGGGTTTAGAGAAGGGAGAGAGGAAGTGAGGAGTGTGCAATTGAGATTTTCCACATGTGTTTGATCTATCACACCTGATTCAATTTATCAACTAATCATCAAGCCCTTGATTGGGTGAATCAGGTGAGCTGGTTCAGGGCTACAACAAAATTACTGATCTAGATCAAGGATATTGAGTAACACAGTATGGAGTCATAAAACCCCGAAATGGTTCCAATCGTTTTTACACTAATCGTTTTTCCATCAGGGATTTTAGAACTATACGGTCTGTGTTTCGTGTAGGTGTGACAGAGTGAACATTTAGAGTTTCCATCCAACCTCCTGCGCAATGTAGATATCAAAGAACACCGCAGGTCGCGGGTAGAGTAGTGGGTGAAACCGTTCACTTCAAGAAAAGCTGTGATATAAATAAAGTTTCGTTATGTGTTGTCGAATTCATACAAATATTTGCTGCCATTGTAGTAAGGTTGGCAATAGGAGAGGTCTTCAGGATGAACCATTTCCTTTGAAAGAACAACTAGTGGGTTTCGAGTGCGTCTTCCTTTATTTGGGAAGTTGGTCTGTCTGCTCTTCAGTCTGAGAGAGATTTTCTGCGAGCAGTGAACGTGTGGCTGTGAAAGTCCTGTTTTAATGCATGTCTTCACCGTTTTATATATTTTACTGCAGATACAAAAATCAAGTCAATCTGAAGTGTTGGTGTCCGTGTGTTCCCTCTTCTGCTTACCCTGGCATGATGTTTTGATAACCTTGCAAATCTCTCGGACAAGGTCATTTTTTTTAATCAATAATTATCATTGCGCATTTGAGAGTAAATTGAGGCGAATATATTGATGAAATGCACCTTGTCCGAGAGAGATTTTACATGGGTATCAAAATAATCACGCCAAAGTAACAAATAATTGAAATTTTTAAAATGTGAAAAATGAACGGGGGGGGAACCCATTGGAACTATTTCCTGTATCTCATAATAGATATCAGGGTTACATATCTCATAATGACGTGATGACGTCTGCCCCCATATAAATATAATCTAAATTAGGTAGCCTAGTGGTTAAGAGTGTTGGACTAGTAACCGAAAGGTTGCAAGATCGAATCCCTGAGCTGACATGGTAAAAATCTGTTGTTCTGCCCCTGAACGAGGCATTTAACCCACTGTTCCTAGACCAGTTAACCCACTGTTCCTAGACCAGTTAACCCACTGTTCCTAGACCAGTTAACCCACTGTTCCTAGACCAGTTAACCCCACTGTTCCTAGACCAGTTAACCCACTGTTCCTAGGCTGTCATTGAAAATAAGAATTTCTTCATAACTGACTTGCCTAGTTAAAAATAAAGGAAAACATGTATATTTTTGGTCTGCACTTCAGGTGAGTTATTTGTTTCAGCAGTTTGAGTTAGTTTGTGAAATGTGAGAGTGTGTTATTTACCCAGGAAACCCAATCGCTGCAGGGGTGAGGGTTAAGGTTAATGTGTCAGTCTGATTGGTCCGCTGGGTAGGTGGGGTGTCTCTCATCTCCTCCTGACCCCTTGTGATGCAAGCCACGTTCAAAACAACTGTGAACTCGGAAGAATACGAGGTCAAATCACGACGTCAGTGATCTTCAGGTAGGAAAGTCGGAGCTCTAGAAAGAGGCCCAAGTTCCCTAGTTGGATTTTTCCCAGTCGGAGCTCTAGAAAGAGGCCCAAGTTCCCTAGTTGGATTTTTCCCAGTCTGAGCTCATTTTCTTCCCAGTTCTGAGCTGTTTTGAACGTGGCAGCACTCTCGGTCCATTTCAATTCAAGGGCTTTACTGGCATGGGAAACATATGTTAACATTGTAAAAGCAAGAGCAGTAGGTAACAAACAAAAGTGAAACAAACAGAGGTTGACAGTAAACATTACACTAACACAGAAGTTCCAACATAATAAAGACATTTCAATTGTCATTAAGTACAGCAAACCAAATTTAATTTGTGACATACATTGGTTAGCAGATGCTAATGCGAGTGTAGTGAAATGCTTGTGCTTCTAGTTCCGACCGTTCAGTAATATCTAACAAGTAATCTAACAATTTCCCAACAACTACCTTATACACACAAATCTAAAGGGGTGAATGAGAACATGTACATATAAATATATGGATGAGCGATGGTTGAGCGGCATAGGCAAGATGCAATAAATGGTATAAAATACAGTATATACATATATTGTATTTATTTAACCTTTATTTCACTAGGCAGTCAGTTAAGAACAAATTCTTATTTACAATGACGGCCTAGGAACAGTGGGTTAACTGCCTTGTTCAGGGGCAAAGCAACAGAGTTTTACCTTGTCAGCTCGGGAATTCGATCCACCAACCTTTTGGTTACCAGCCCAAGTCTCTAACCAGTAGTCTACCTGCCACATCATTTGAGTAAAGTAAGATATATAAACATTATTAAAGTGGCATTATTTAAAGTGGCATTGTTTAAAGTGACTAGTGATCCATTTATTAAAGTGGCCAATGATTTCAAGTCTGTATGTAGGTAGTGGCCTCTCTGTGTTAGTGGTGGCTGTTTAACAGTCTGATGGCCTTGAGATAGAAGCTGTTTTTCAGTCTCTCAGTCCCAGCTTTGATGCACCTGTACTGACCTCGCCTTCTGGATGATAGCAGGGTGAACAGGCAGTGACTCGGGTGGTTGTTGTCCTTGATGATCTTTTTGTCCTTCCTGTGACATCAGGTGGTGTAGGTGTCCAGGAGGGCAGGTAGTTTGGCCCCGGTGATGCGTTGTGCAGACCTCACTACCCTCTGGAGAGCCTTACGGTTGAGGGCGGAGCAGTTGCCGTACCAGGCGGTAATACAGCCCAACAAGATGCTCTCGATTGTGCATCTGTAAAAGTTTGTCAGGGCTGTTGCGCCTTCTTCACAGCACTGTCTGTGTCTATGGGTTGACTGTGTATTTATGGGTTGACCCTGTGTCTATGGGTTGACTGTGTATCTATGGGTTGACTGTGTATCTATGGGTTGAATCTGTGTCTATGGGTTGACTGTGTATCTATGGGTTGCCTGTCTGTCTATGGGTTGACTGTCTATCTATGGGTTGACTGTATCTATGGGTTGACTCTGTGTCTATGGGTTGACTGTCTGTCTATGGGTTGACTGTCTATATATGGGTTGACTGTATCTATGGGTTGACTGTCTATCTATGGGTTGACTGTATCTATGGGTTGACTGTATCTATGGGTTGACTGTATCTATGGGTTGACTGTATCTATGGGTTGACTGTCTGTCTATGGGTTGACTGTCTGTCTATGGGTTGACTGTCTATATATGGGTTGACTGTATCTATGGGTTGACTGTCTGTCTATGGGTTGACTGTCTATCTATGGGTTGACTGTATCTATGGGTTGACTGTCTGTCTATGGGTTGACTGTCTGTCTATGGGTTGACTGTCTGTCTATGGGTTGACTGTCTATCTATGGGTTGACTGTCTGTCTATGGGTTGACTGTCTATCTATGGGTTGATTGTATCTATGGGTTGACTGTATCTATGGGTTGACTGTATCTATGGGTTGACTGTATATCTATGGGTTGACTGTATCTATGGGTTGACTGTCTGTCTATGGGTTGACTGTATCTATGGGTTGACTGTATCTATGGGTTGACTGTCTATCTATGGGTTGACTGTCTGTCTATGGGTTGACTGTATCTATGGGTTGACTGTATCTATGGGTTGACTGTATATCTATGGGTTGACTGTCTGTCTATGGGTTGACTGTATCTATGGGTTGACTGTCTGTCTATGGGTTGACTGTATCTATGGGTTGACTGTCTGTCTATGGGTTGACTGTCTATATATGGGTTGACTGTATCTGTAGGTTGACTGTCTATCTATGGGTTGACTGTATCTATGGGTTGACTGTATCTATGGGTTGACTGTATCTATGGGTTGACTGTATCTATGGGTTGACTGTATCTATGGGTTGACTGTCTGTCTATGGGTTGACTGTCTATCTATGGGTTGACTGTATCTATGGGTTGACTGTATCTATGGGTTGACTGTATCTATGGGTTGACTGTATCTATGGGTTGACTGTCTATATATGGGTTGACTGTATCTATGGGTTGACTGTATATGGGTTGACTGTATCTATGGGTTGACTGTATCTATGGGTTGACTGTATCTATGGGTTGACTGTCTATCTATGGGTTGACTGTATCTATGGGTTGACTGTCTCTATGGGTTGACTGTCTATCTATGGGTTGACTGTATCTATGGGTTGACTGTCTGTCTATGGGTTGACTGTATCTATGGGTTGACTGTATCTATGGGTTGACTGTCTGTCTATGGGTTGACTGTCTATCTATGGGTTGACTGTATCTATGGGTTGACTGTATCTATGGGTTGACTGTCTATCTATGGGTTGACTGTATCTATGGGTTGACTGTCTCTATGGGTTGACTGTCTATCTATGGGTTGACTGTATCTATGGGTTGACTGTATCTATGGGTTGACTGTCTGTCTATGGGTTGACTGTATCTATGGGTTGACTGTATCTATGGGTTGACTGTATCTATGGGTTGACTGTATCTATGGGTTGACTGTATCTATGGGTTGACTGTATCTATGGGTTAGGGTTAAGGAGCAAGACACTTCGTGTTTTCCAGTTGCTAACAAAATAATTATGTTAAATGCCATTTTTCCTCACAGTATATCAATGTTTTTCAGAATAGACAGAAGTTTGTCTATATCAGCCAGCGGTTTGGATGGCTGTATTGATCCAGTCCTGGTGTTTAGATGTGAGTGTGTACACTCCAGGTTTGGTGTCGCGACCACATCCATACGCGAAGGACACGACTCTTACGCCTTTTAACAGTCAACAGCCGCCACCATCTGCAGGGCTCTCTTCGCGTACGGACTAGTACCGAGTTAACTCCCATTTTGGTTTGCATTGTTAGCGACACCTGAAAACAGATGGCATACAGGGAGGGATTGGAAGAGCCCTGCTATAGAGGGCTACCTCGTTATCTCCCTTACATACTAAGGACTCCTTAAGAGAGTCATTGTTACCCCCGCCGTTTACCCGCGCTTCATTGAATTTCTTCACTTTGACACTCAGAGCACTGGGCAGAAATCACATCACGTCATCACCCACCTTGGGCCTTCGCGATGCTTTGTTTGAATTAAACTGTCGGATTCCCCTGGTCCGCACCAGTTCAAAGTCAGCTGCTAGGCCCTAGCTGATCTGACTTGCCGACTTCCCTTACCTACGTTGTTCTAACATGCCAGAGGCTGTTCACCTTGGAGACCTGCTGCGGATATGGGTACGGCCCGGCGCGAGATTTACACCCTCTCCCCCGGATTTTCAAGGGCCAGCGAGAGCTCACCGGACTCCACCAGAACCGCAACGCTTTCCAGGGCTTGGGCCCCCTCTCTCGGGGAGAACCCATTCCAGGGCTTGGGCCACTCTCTCGGGGCGAACCCATTCCAGGGCTTGGGCCCCTCTCTCGGGGCGAACCCATTCCAGGGCTTGGGCCCCTCTCTCGGGGTGAACCCATTCCAGGGCTTGGGCCCCTCTCTCGGGGCGAACCCCTTCCAGGGCGCCCTGCCCTTCACAAAGAAAAGAGAACTCTCCCCGGGGCTCCCGCCAGCTTCTCCGGGATCGGTCGCGTTATCGCACTAGACGTCTAGTAGTGCCCGTCTCCGCCAGTCCGTGGACATTCTGAAAGTAGTTTGAGGTCAGTAGGTCACAAATGAGAAAGTTTGAAAAATGTATGTAAAATCTTATGAGTTGAAAATTTACACATTTTAAAGGATGTGCAAAGTGTAGGCCCACTGAGTGTACATTCGGAACCTTGTTTGAGTCCAGTAGGTCACATGACCAATTAGCTATTGAAATTAGAATGTTTGAAAAATATATGTAAAATCATGTGAGATGAAAATGGACAAACCAAAGGATGTGCAATGTGTAGGCCCACTGAGTGGACATTCTGAACCTTGTTTGAAGTCAGTAGGTCACATGACCAAGGAGCTATTGAAATGTAACATTTTGAAAAATTAATGTAAAATCATGTGAGATGAAATTGGACAAACTAAAGGGTGTGCAATATAGAAGGGTAGTCAGTGGACATTCTGGGCCTTGTTTACGTCAAGTAGGTCACATGACCAAGGAGCGATTGAAATTCGAATGTAAAAAAAAGTTTGTACTTTGTTTACGCTCCCTAACTAATTCAACTAGGAATACAAAATGCTGCTCACTTTTCCACGTGTTTATTAGCTTTGGAAAGCAAATTAATGCTTTCCAATAAGACCTGTGCAATGTTGTGCGCAATTTTTCCAACATCATGACACTGATTTGGAGTCTGTGGCTCAAGTGGTTTGAAAGCGCTAATATCCGTTGAATTTCCAACTTGAAACTGTCTTTACCTCGGTCGTGTTGTGACTGTGGAATTTGAATAGCGCCTCACAATCACACATAACATAGACGGCACTGCTATTAACTGCTCTTAACACTTCACCAATCTTTCCCAAATATTACTTTTCTGGCTCTCCCTTCACTTTTTCAACTCTCATTTCGCAACTTTTGTCTTATTGAATTAAACTCCGACAATGTCACTTTTGCCTCCGTGGATTGACATGAATTTGTTCTGCCTGTTCCCATAAACATTATTCGGTGATTGGCGTGTAGGATATTGGCGCACGTAAAGTTAAGCCCTACGGTTACGTTTAGGTTTATGTACTACTGCAAGAATAACTATAGATATAAACTACACAATAATTATACATGTATGGATATTTTAAATATTGTTTTCGCTTTATTCAAATCGCCCTTATTTAATGACCCTAAACCCGTCTGCCCCCTGGATATAACCGCGGGGACTGCGGGTTATGAGTTAACACGCGCATCACTAGGACACGTGCACGGTGACACAAGTATATGTATCTTATTAGCTGATGTGTAGTGAACGTTCTGGTACAAACAGTGGTAGCCCACATCTCCCAACTGGGTGCCACACATTGACCGTGGACGAGGTGAGTTTCCCCCTTACTATGTAAAGCGCTTTGAGTACATCCGTAGGCTGAAAGGCGCTATTTATAAATCCAATCCATTATTTGTGATTGTTGTGGTTATTACTTTAAATTAAAAACAACATTATTCCCAAATACATGTGGTGGGTCTCTCAATCTGTTTTTACACCTCATTTTGAATGAGAAATATCATGGATTAGTTTTGGTGCAATTTATTGTTTATGAATTATCCTGACCTGCATGTAGCAGCATGATGTCGTGGCGGTGGTCCGCAGCATTGTAGTAAGGATAAGGAACGTGCTCCTCCACATCTCTGACCTGTCTGTAAGCCTTCTCGGTTTAATTTACGAGGTTGACCGTCTTTATTCTAAAGACAATATCCAGAATCCGATTCGTTAGACAATACATTCCTTAGAAAAATGTACATGGAGACGTGTTGGATACACTAGCTGCTCTGAATATACAGTACAGGATCACAGTACAGGATCACAGTACAGGATTCAGCACAATAACGTTTGACTTGATTCATTTCAGCTTTGCATAATTATTTTATTTTTTATTAATACATTTTCTCAGCAATTAAACAAAAACAATATTGCAAAAGATGCACAAAAAACATTTAGTATTGTGACAACCTACAAATGTGAGAACAAGCCCTCTTTTACTTGACAGTGGGCCTCATCGTTGATGAGGATCAACGAATCATGGGATGAGGATCCCTCCACAGACTAGATCACCCTCCACAGACTAGATCACCTTTGCCGTTCTCCAATAGGGCCAGAGTGAGGCACCACCTCCACTCCACCAATGATCTTTGCACAATCACCTTGGAGGACATATGAAAGTATACATTGACGTGGATCAGTGAAGACAGGGAACATGGTACATACATACTGCCAGACAATGAACATATACAGACACTGAGCACCAAGACAACGGAGAAGATCAGATATGATGGCGTGCATGTACCCCACACATACACAGGCACACAGAGACTCTTACCTGTGTGCAGATATACAACGGGATAATAGTGACGACCCAGAGACAGACGACTATGATGTGTGTCATGGTCGTGTCCTTCAGACTCAAACTCAGTGCCTCTTTGCTTGACATCATGGGAAAATCAAAAGAAATCAGCCAAGACCTCAGGAAAAAAAATTTAAGACCTCCACAAGTCTGGTTCATCCCTGGGAGCAATTTCCAAACACCTGAAGGTACCATGTTCAGCTGTACAAACAATAGTATGCAAGTATAAACACCATGGGACCACACAGCCGTCATACCACTCAGGAAGGAGACGCGTTCTGTCTCCTAGAGATGAACGTACTTTGGTGTAAAAAGTGCAATTCAATCCCAGAACAACATCGAAGGACCTTGTGAAGATGCTGGAGGAAACAGGTGCAAAAGTATCTATATCCACAGTAAAATGAGTCCTGTATCAACATAACCTGAAAGGCCTCTCAGCAAGGAAGAAGCCACTGCTCCAAAACCACTGTAAACACAGGCATTAACAAACCGATACCAACACACACACACACACTCCTGGAAATACATAATCTGACAAAGATCCAGGTCAAGGTTTAACGTGTAAAGGGTAAAGGTTAAACCTTATCTATTCTATCGACCACCATAACACAATGGATAAGCACTCTGTTCAAAGTTATTTTGTGGTATTCACTCACTCACTCACTCACTCACTCACTCACACACCTCACTCACTCACACACCTCACTCACTCACTCACTCACTCACTCACTCACTCACAAACTCGCGCGCACACACACACACAGTAGTCAACCTCCAGCGAGGGAACTGCCAGACTCAGCTATGGTATAGACTAGGCATATTCAGCACAGAGAACGGCTGCAGGACAGAATCACACAGAGATACACAGTCCACCTTAAATATACACAGTCAACCTTAAAATATACAGTCCACCTTAAATATACACTGTCAACCTTAAAATATACAGTCAACCCATAGATACAGTCAACCTTACAATATACAGTCAACCCATAGAATTACAGTCAACCCATAGATATACAGTCAACCTTTAAAATATACAGTCAACCCATAGAGACACAGTCAAACCATAGATATACAGTCAACCCATAGATACAGTCAACCTTACAATATACAGTCAACCCATAGATATACAGTCAACCTTTAAAATATACAGTCAACCTTTAAAATATACAGTCAACCCATAGATACACAGTCAACAAATAGATATACAGTCAACCCATACATACACAGTCAACCCACAGATACACAGTCAACCCACAGATACACAGTCAACCCATAGATACACAGTCAACCCACAGATACACAGTCAACCCACAGATACACAGTCAACCTACAGATACACAGTCAACCCATAGACACACAGCCAACCCATAGACACACAGTCAACCCATAGACACACAGTCAACCAATAGATACACACAGTCAACCCATAGATACACAGTCAACCCACAGATACACAGTCAACCTACAGATACACAGTCAACCCACAGATTTACAGTCAACCCATAGACACACAGTCAACCCATATACACACAGTCAACCCATAGATACACAGTCAACCCATACACACAGTCAACCCATAGATACACAGTCAACCCATAGACAGACAGTCAACCCATAGATACACAGTCAACCCATAGATACACAGTCAACCCATAGATACACAGTCAACCCATAGACACACAGTCAACCCATAGATACACAGTCAACCCACAGATACACAGTCAACCCATAGACACACAGTCAACACATAGATACACAGTCAACACATAGATAGTAGTAAATAGAAGTGAAACATATCCATTGTTAAATGAGCCTCCATACTCTATCTGCATTCTCTGTGCATCTGTCCTGTTCTCTAGAATCAGATCAAACCCAGTCCATCAACAACATGTCCTGTTCTCTAGAATCAGACCATACCCAGTCCATCAACAACATGTCCTGTTCTCTAGAATCAGATCAAACCCAGTCCATCAACAACATGTCCTGTTCTCTAGAATCAGACCATACCCAGTCCATCAACAACATGTCCTGTTCTCTAGAATCAGATCAAACCCAGTCCATCAACAACATGTCCTGTTCTCTAGAATCAGACCATACCCAGTCCAACAACATGTCCTGTTCTCTAGAATCAGACCATACCCAGTCCATCATCAACATGTCCTGTTCTCTAGAATCAGACCATACCCAGTCCAACAACATGTCCTGTTCTCTAGAATCAGATCAAACCCAGTCCAACAACAACAACATGTCCTGTTCTCTAGAATCAGACCATACCCAGTCCATCAACATGTCCTGTTCTCTAGAATCAGACCATACCCAGTCCATCAACAACAACATGTCCTGTTCTCTAGAATCAGACCATACCCAGTCCAACAACATGTCCTGTTCTCTAGAATCAGACCATACCCAGTCCAACAACATGTCCTGTTCTCTAGAATCAGACCATACCCAGTCCAACAACATGTCCTGTTCTCTAGAATCAGACCATACCCAGTCCAACAACATGTCCTGTTCTCTAGAATCAGACCATACCCAGTCCAACAACAACATGTCCTGTTCTCTAGAATCAGACCATACCCAGTCCAACAACATGTCCTGTTCTCTAGAATCAGATCAAACCCAGTCCATCAACAACACGTCCTGTTCTCTAGAATCAGACCATACCCAGTCCAACAACATGTCCTGTTCTCTAGAATCAGACCATACCCAGTCCAACAACATGTCCTGTTCTCTAGAATCAGACCATACCCAGTCCAACAACATGTCCTGTTCTCTAGAATCAGATCAAACCCAGTCCAACAACAACATGTCCTGTTCTCCAGAATCAGATTGAGACTTACAGTCCAACAACAACAACACGTCCACCAACACAAACAATTATTGAGACTTACAGTCCAACGAGTGCATATATTAGCAGGAGGACACTTTTAGAACTTTTAACGCCAATCAACAGTTTTGGTGTGGTGTGTTGTGATGTGTGTGTGTGTGTGTGTGTGTGTACGGACAGACCTGTTTAGGCACATTCCTCCTGTAGGTGGTTAATCTTATGACAGGTGTCATATTACCTGTGTGACAGTCCGGCCTCCACCACTGTGTCTGACGGAGAAAGGTCACACCATCAGCTTGCATCATGGGTGTTTGTATACCTTAACAGTCTTTTAGGTGTACAATAAGACCATAGTTTTGGCCGTTTTGCACCTGACCAATAGTGTGTGAATTTGAAGGTGTGTAAACTTATTTGTCTTAGTAGTATTTACATTGCAACGCAATTTCCCCTATTGGATATTACAGTATTTGTTGATTCATTCACTCAAACCTTGAAGACGTGACTCTGTGCTCTCTTCTTGCGGTGAATGCAGACAGTCTCTGGCAGATCGTGGAATTCCAGGCAGGGAGAATGGCGCCATCTGGTGGCTACGGGGATATTGGCTAAAGTCTGCTCTGCGCTCAGCCGCCTGCTCACCATCCGATTTAAAAGCGCTTGTGAGATGATTAAGATGCCTCAATTCTTGTTTAAAGAAAAACAGAAAAAACGACGTACTTAACATTAGAATAATGTCTGATAAAAGGGTTACTTATTAACTGAAATCCATTGGATAAATTATCGGCCTATTTTTACATCATTTTCACTTTAAAAAAAAGTAGGTTAGACTAAAGTAAACATTTCCAGATTTCAAGATTAGCCTGCTTGACTCTCCATGTTCTTTTCTTTTTATTATATTTTTAATAATGATTACAGGTCTTAAAAAACGAATAGTATCTGGACTGGCTGTAAAATCTCAGATAAAATTAGATGATGAGATTAAAGTGCTGCTAAATCGCCCAAAAAACACGGAATTCCCTTACAGAAATATGATCCCTAAAACGGAAAAGACCTCCTCCCAAACCGTTACCTCCTCAATCGTGAAATCCACTAGATTCAACCCCCGTTCCCAAACTCCTTCCCCCGCCCCAAACCTTCCTTATTCCCCCTCCAAGATGGAGGCGCTGGAGGTTTTGGGGGGCTACCCGACCAAGCCCTTAAACCCGAGAGCCCGAATGGTCAGGGTTCTACTGAGTATGACGGTGTGCATGGGATGTTTATTAATGCTACATAGTTTTCTCAAAATCTCCAAGTCCAGGAAGCCGCAAGATTTCTATTCTTTTGAGGTGAAGGACGCCAAAGGGAGAAGCGTTTCTTTGGAGAGATACCGAGGCAAAGTAAGTCCGCATCAGCAAAACTCAACGAGTAGACTAACCCTGTCTACTGCAAAAGTCAGTGAGTTTATCTAAAAGGTTGATAACTTGTTTCTGAGATGTAGCATGTTTACAATTCCCCCACATGTATATATATATATATTTTCCCCCCTGGCACAGGCGTCTCTGGTTGTCAACGTGGCGAGCCACAGCGAACACACTGAGATGAACTATCGCTCTCTGCAGGAGCTGCACCGGGAATTGGGTACGTCCCATTTCAACGTCCTGGCGTTTCCCTGCGGCCAGTTCGGGGAGACCGAGATGGGGGCCAGCCGGGACATCGAGGCCTACGCCAAGAACACCTATGGCGTCACCTTCACCATCTTCAGTAAGGTCAAAATCATGGGTTCGGAGGCGGAGCCAGCCTTCAAATTCATAACAGGTAAGCACAGTAGGCTTATTATAAGTCTGATATTTAATAAAGACAGTTTATGCTATTTTCTAAGGACAAGAAAAACGAAGGGTAGTTTAACAAAGCCTAGCCATACATGCCTATCTTTAGTCTAACGTTTTTAAAATAGTAAAATATTATATTCACGATAATATTTTTCATGGGAAATGTGGGTGTGGGAGGAATTGCAGTTATTATTGGCACATTGGCACACAACACAACAAAGACGTTGGGCCTAGTAACCATTTGTTTCCATTCACCATACAGATTCTGTGAAGAAGGTTCCGAAGTGGAACTTCTGGAAGTTCCTGGTGAACCCAGAAGGCCAGGTGGTGAGGTTCTGGAAGGCAGAGGAGCCCGTCGACAGCGTTCGTCAGGAGGCCATAACCATGGTGCGTCAGATTATTCTAAAGAAAAGGACAGAGCTCTGACGGGATGGCGAGGAGTGGAATAAGGACACCTCTGATGGTTTCAGAGTTAGAATTAAAGGTTATGAGGTATTAATTAAGATACAAAGTCAACTCTGTTAGGTGCTGAGTGGTGACTTTAGACTTTAGGTGCCTTGTGGTATGGGAAAGGGTTTGACATTATTTTTCTGAAGATGAAGACTGAAGATGATGACTATTGCAATAAGAGATTAAAGGGTGTGTGTGTTATGCCACTAAGAGGGTGACACTGACATTTCCTGACAACCACCAGGTCCATAGTGAATTCCATGACAACCACCAGGTCCATAGTGAATTCCCTGACAACCACCAGGTCCATAGTGAATTCCCTGACAACCACCAGGTCCATATTGAATTCCATGACAACCACCAGGTCCATAGTGAATTCCATGACAACCACCAAGTCCATAGTGAATTCCCTGACAACCACCAGGTCCATAGTGAATTCCATGACAACCACCAGGTCCATAGTGAATTCCATGACAACCACCAGGTCCATAGTGAATTCCCTGACAACCACCAGGTCCATAGTGAATTCCATGACAACCACCAGGTCCATAGTGAATTCCATGACAACCACCAGGTCCATAGTGAATTCCCTGACAACCACCAGGTCCATAGTGAATTCCCTGACAACCACCAGGTCCATAGTGAATTCCCTGACAACCACCAGGTCCATAGTGAATTCCCTGACAACCACCAGGTCCATAGTGAATTCCCTGACAACCACCAGGTCCATAGTGAATTCCATGACAACCACCAGGTCCATAGTGAATTCCCTGACAACCACCAGGTCCATAGTGAATTCCATGACAACCACCAGGTCCATAGTGAATTCCATGACAACCACCAGGTCCATAGTGAATTCCCTGACAACCACCAGGTCCATAGTGAATTCCCTGACAACCACCAGGTCCATAGTGAATTCCCTGACAACCACCAGGTCCATAGTGAATTCCCTGACAACCACCATGGCTTGTTAAACCAGTATAATCACCTCAAAGAACCACTATTATGTGTAACATAGATATGTCTGATTTAAAGCAGGTTGTTACTTGTTTTGTAATTTTCAGATTAAAAGACTGTTCTTTAAACATGTCAATCCCTGTTTACAGTAATGTAGAACAATCATTCTGTTCTTTAAACATGTCAATCCCTGTTTACAGTAATGTAGAACAATCATTCTGTTCTTTAAACATGTCAATCCCTGTTTACAGTAATGTAGAACAATCATTCTGTCCTTAAAACATGTTAATCCACATTTACAGTAATGTAGAACAATCATTCTGTTCTTTAAACATGTCAATCCCTGTTTACAGTAATGTAGAACAATCATTCTGTTCTTTAAACATGTCAATCCCTGTTTACAGTAATGTAGAACAATCATTCTGTCCTCAAAACACGTTAATCCATGTTTACAGTAATGTAGAAAAATAATGTAATGTATAACATCTCTACCAGTATTGGATTTATAGATAAATGTTTACAAAGGTTGGATTTAAAATATTCAGATGACACTTGAATTAATTGATTTATAGAAGGAATAGACTCTCAAATGTTTATTCAATGTAGATGTATTTATATATCTTATTCCATCGTGGTCAGGTAGTCAGTCACGTGTGGGGACATGGAAGTATGTAACAGCTGAAGTGAGAACAGTCAGCTAACACAGCACTGCCTCAGCGTGACACACGATGGAAACAAAGCCGAGTCCACACCGACCATCTGAGAAAAGTCAAGGAGAAAAATAATAACAAAAATCGGACAACCTCTGTGGTTCCAAGATTTTTTAAAATCTGAATTCAACTGACAATATTTGAACCAGTTGAGATGAGTCTAGATTTTTCTCAGATGGTCTGTGTGGACTCAACACTTGGTAGCAGTACTTTATTGATCCTAATGAGGGAAATTGATGAGTGTAAAGTTTCATTTCAACCCCAGTGCCGGTTTACATGGACAGCTAGAGGGCAGCAGCAGGTAAACTGATAAAACAGACCAATCAGCTAACGAGACACTGCCTCCCAGCCGCCCAATCAGAACAGAGAAGAGGGAAGGGGCAGCTTAGCGTAGCAGGTGCATGAGCAGCGTTTCCTTCTTTCAGATCTGCTCTAACACCTAATTCAGATCTGCTCTAACACCTAATTCAGATCTGCTCTAACACCTAATTCAGATCTGCTCTAACACCTCATTCAGATCTGCTCTAACACCTAATTCAGATCTGCTCTAACACCCAATTCAGATCTGCTCGAACACCTAATTCAGCTCTGCTCTGACACCTAATTCAGATAATCCAAGGATGGCAAATCCAGTCCTCAGTTGATTAAACTTAACTGAACATCATGATTAGTTGATTATTAACGGGGCAAAAGTGTGACACCAATCAGGTCCCGAGGACTGGAGTTGCCCATCCCTGAGCTAATCAATGTCACAAGGAACAGCTGAGTAATAGGATCAGGTGTGGTAGTGCAGGGATGGAGAAAACCCCTGCATGCAGAGTTCACACCCAGGTGGAGGCGGAGTTTCAGGTGAGAGTTTAGAGGGCAGCTGTAGCGTGAGCTGACGAATCAGATAACAGTCAGTTAACATTACACTGCCTACTAACCAATCACATGTTACGTTACACTGCCTACAAACCAATCACATGTTACATTACACTGCCTACCAACCAATCACATGTTACATTACACTGTCTACTAACCAATCACATGCTACATTACACTGCCTACCAACCAATCACATGCTACATTACACTGCCTACTAACCAATCACATGTTACATTACACTGTCTACTAACCAATCACATGCTACATTACACTGCCTACTAACCAATCACATGTTACATTACACTGCCTACTAACCAATCACATGCTACATTACACTGCCTACTAACCCTCCTCTCCCCTGTAACTATTCCCCAGGTCGTTGCTGTAAATGGGAATGTGTACAATGTTGACAACACCTCCTTACCCTCTGGCTGGAGCAATGTCTCCTCTTCGTCTTGAAATCCCCCAGCAATCTCCTCGTGATGTTATCCTGCCAGTCAGAAAGACATTAGTTTACATGACTTTATTGCTGACGGTATTAGACAACAACACACTACAACAGCAGCAGGTGAATTCGACGACGGGTATTAGACCACAACAACACACAACTGTCCTCGGTATTAACTTTAAAATTAGAATATCTCTTTAACTTCAAGTCCATATAACTGAAATAATTCAGGTGAAAACTTTACTGTCTGGTAGTAGTAACTTGTTACCCTTCAACTCACTGTGGCTGAATGTGCACCTGTGCCTGTTCTCTGTGCCTCGTACAAATACGCGCAGGGGCGGTTGATGGAGCGGGAAGCCTGTTCCCCGGCTGGCCATTGGTGGACAGAAACGTGTTTCTCAGTCACTAGCAGTAGACGCGTCCTGGTTGCCCTGGAGACTGACAAGAACTAACACAGTGACCTGGTTTCCCTGGAGAACGACATGAACTGCTACAGTGACCTAAAGAATCAACAGAGCCAAACGCAGCAAAGGGTGTGTTCATAAATTCAATCTGGAGCGCCAGAGTGCGCTCAGAGTGCGCTCTGGGCGTTCGGTAAATTCAGAGCGTTCAGAGACGCACACTGAAGTGTTCTGACCTCACAACAGCAGTCAAGCACCCAAGTTAACTGGCTAATGTTGGCTAGCTATTTCCAGACACAAATAAGAGAACACCTATTTATTTTTAATAAGATAACACCTCATACTGACAATTTTACGCCCGCCAGGCTGTTTTTAGGCTGTTTTCAGGCTGTTTTCATGTTATCTAGAGCGTTGGTGACTGTAACTGTCCCGCTGGCAACAATTTAAATACGCCTTTTTTTTTTGTGCCAACGTTTACTTACACCGGCCATATTTAACTGGTGTTGAGCGTCCGTAAATTCATCAGTTATTATCTGTTACACTCAGACGAGAGTGCTCTGAAATCGGAGTATATAGCCAGAGCGAATTTACGAACGCACCCAAAGTTTTAATGGTCTTGGCACGGTTATAGTTTTTTTCTCCATCTCTTCATTTAAAGACTCAATCATGGACACTCTTACTGACAGTTGTGACTGCTTTGCGTGATGTATTGTTGTTAGCATGTTGCTACCATGTTGTTGTCATGTTGTGTTGCTACCATGTTGTTGTCATGTTGTGTTGCTACCATGTTGTTGTCATGTTGTGTTGCTACCATGTTGTTGTCATGTTGTGTTGCTACCATGTTGTTGTCATGTGTTGCTACCATGTTGTTGTCATGTTGTGTTGCTGCCATGTTGTTGTCATGTTGTGTTGCTACCATGCTGTGTTGTCATGTTGTGTTGCAAGAACACTAAGGTAACCTGCCTAAATGACTACCGACCCGTAGCATTCATGTCTTTAGCCATGAAGTGCTTTGAAAGGCTGGTCATGGCTCACATCAACACCATTATCCCAGAAACCCTAGACCCACTCCAATTTGCATACCGCCCCAACAGATTCACAAATGATGCAATCTCTATTGCACTCCACACTGCCCTTTCACACCTGGACAAAGGGAACACTTATGTGAGAATGCTATTCATTGACTACAGCTCAGCGTTCAACACCATAGTGACCTCAAAGCTCATCACTAAGCTAAGGACCCTGGGACTAAACACCTCCCTCTGCAACTGGATCCTGGACTTCCTGATGGGCCGCCCCCAGGTGGTAAGGGTAGGTAACAACACATCACCAACAAACTATCATGGTCCAAGCACACTAAGACAGTAGTGAAGAGGGCACGACAAAACCTATTCCCCCTCAGGAGACTGAAAATATTTGGCATGGGTCCTCAGATCCTCAAAATGTTCTACAGCTGCACCATCGAGAGCATGACTGGTTGCATCGCCGCCTGGTAGGGCAACTGCTCGGCCTCCGACCGCAAGCCACTACAGAGGGTAGTGTGTACGGCCCAGGACATCACTGGGGCCAAGCTTCCTGCCATCCAGGACCTCTATACCAGGCGGTGTCAGAGGAAGGCCCTGAAAATTGTCTAAGACTCCAGCCACCCTAGTCATAGACTGTTCTCTCTGCTACCGCATGGCAAGCGGTACCGGAGCACCGACTCTAGGTCCAAGAGGCTTCTAAACAGATTCTACTCCCCAAGCCATAAGACTCCTGAACATCTAGTCAAATGGCTTCCCAGACTATTGGGCTTCCCAGACTATTTGTACTGCCCCCCTCCCTTTTACACCGCTGCTACTCTCAGTTATTATCTATGCATAGTCAGTTTACCTCTACCTACATGTGCATATTACCTCAATTACCTAGACTAACCAGTACCCCCCCCTGTAAAAAGCCCCGCTACTGTTATTTTACTGCTGCTCTTTAATTATTTGTTACTTTTCTTTCTTATTGATTACTTATCTATTTATTTATTTATTAAAAATGCATTGTTGGTTAAAGGCTTGTAAGTAAGCATTTCACTGTAAAGTCTACTACAGCTGAGCATGTGACTAATAACATTTCACTGTAAGGTCTACTACACCTGAGCATGTGACAAATAGCATTTCACTGTAAGGTCTACTACACCTAAGCATGTGACAAATAACATTTCACTGTAAGGTCTACTACACCTGAGCATGTGACAAATAACATTTAATTTGATCAGCAGGGGATACTTAGAGACAATTGAAAATGCTCTGCAATAATAATTCGATTTTGCACATTTAATTGATTTTGTATTTTTCGATTTTGTATGTTTTATTGTAGCCCAAAAATAATCTCACTCTGCACCAAGTGAACCTGAATTACCTGATGCCAAAATATATTATTTCAGCTTTTCAACTTCGACTAGTAAAAAGGAAAATCGAATGGTTTGGGATAGAAAACAAAATAGACTATGTATTCGTATTATTACTAAGCAATAACATGTTGACGAATCAATTATGCATGTTATTATGAGGTTATTATTATTATTAATATGCTATTACAATTAGTCTATCATTGTCTAGACCTACTAGACTAGAGGCTACCATTTTTGTTCTTGCCATCTTTGTTGTAAAATTACACGACGATAAAGTGGTCCTGATTGGCTATCAGAATGAGATCAACCCAGAAAGCCCTCCGTTGCTCGCGGGCAATTCCTTATGAATCAACCTGACTGAACCGCGGAAGAGAGGGATTTGATTATAGAACCGCATCCCACTCCCATTCGCCTCTCTTCCTCACACCCTGACCCTCAGCCTCAGTCTGGCCTTGATGTTACAGGTGCGCTCAATGACAGGAGAGACAACAGATGCTTCCCCCTTAATGTCATTACAGAGAGAGAATGGATGTTTTCAGCAGGCATGTATTTAATCTAAATGTATGTTTTATTATTATCATCATCATCATCATCATCACTTTTGTCTTTATCATCGTCACCGCTATCGTCATCATCCTTCTTCTTCTCCTCCTCCTCCTCCTCCTCAGCGGTGGAATCAGTTACTGATTACATTTATAGGCCTATTTAGTCTACCATTCATTTCACCCGCTGAAATACTTCCTAATTCAGTTGCCTTGGAGACGCATTTTCTTTCCCGCATTCTCTCCCGCAGTTCGGTAGTAACCGACGGACCCTTCAGCGGCACTTGTGCTGAACTGCCCGCTGTTCATTGTTCTGAGTGTTCATCATCAGTGAGAAAATTATTCGTTTTCTAGAAGAATAGCCCAAGCCACTCTTTGGCCATACAAGCTGACTCGAAAGTAGTTAATCAAAGGAGGAAGCCCATTATTTCTGACAGCAAGCGTCTTGTTTTATTTACTAACGGCATCAAGGATACCAACTCTGAACATTTCAATTTATATTAAAAAGAAACGTGATATGCTTACTTAAGCGAAACCTCAAATATAATCACACCTTTAATAATTTAAACAATGTGAACTCTTCAGAACATTCTATTCTACTCTATTCCACTCACTCAATCTGTTCTAGGCAATTATATAACATCATCATTAGGACAATTTGGACATTCTTTAAACATATCCCTGTGTTGTACACTATCACTGTTGCAAAATCATCTCTATCCATATCCAATCATATTCTCATCATGTCAATTGTATAATATCCTATCATATCAGGGCTCCAAAGCACTGCATCTCAGTGCTAGAGGCGTCACTACAGACACCCTGGTTTGATTCCAGGCTGTATCACAACCGGCCGTGATTGGGAGTCCCATAGGGCGGCACACAAATGGCCCAGCGTCGTCCGGGTTTGGCCGGTGTAGGCCGTCATTGTAAATAAGAATTTGTTCTTAACTGACTTACCTAGTTAAATAAAGGTGAAATAAAGGTGAAATATGTCAATGTTTGATTTTTTATATCATATCCTCATTATGTCAATCAAGAGAGTCGTCACTATCTGGCCAAGTTGCAAAGTAGGAAGCCCCTCCTAGTTCTCTTCTTAAAATCGGATTTGAAACCTTACCTCATCATTGATAAATGTTGTGATGTTTGATGATTCAGGAAGTAGACACACATAAAGATGCCAATGGCCAGGTTGTTAGGCTGAGGAGAATGGTTAAAATAAAAATAAAATTAAATAAATTATTTTACCTTTATTTAACTACACAAGTCAGTTAAGAACAAATTCTTATTTACAAGGACAGCATACCGGGGAAAAGTGGGGTTAACTGCCTCGTTCAGGGGCAGAACGACAGATTTTAACCTTGTCAGCTCAGGGATTCCATCCAGCAACCTTTCAGTTACTGTCCCAACACTCTAACTAGACTATCTGCCGCTCCTATGGTGTCAAGACCCACTACCAGGGGAGTTTCCCAGATGGTGATTGGTCTTCTATTGACTGGGGGGAGTCATTAACAGATGGTGATTGGTCTTCCATTGACTGGGGGAGTCATTAACAGATGGGGATTGGTCTTCCATTGACTGGGGGGAGTCTTTAACAGATGGTGATTGGTCTTCTATTGACAGGGGGAGTCATTAACAGATGGGGATTGGTCTTCCATTGACAGACTGGGGGGAGTCATTAACAGATGGGGATTGGTCTTCCATTGACTGGGGGAGTCATTAACAGATGGGGATTGGTCTTGCATTGACTGGGGGAGTCATTAACAGATGGGGATTGGTCTTCCATTGACTGGGGGAGTCAACAGATGGGGATTGGTCTTGCATTGACTGGGGGAGTCATTAACAGATGGGGATTGGTCTTCCATTGTCTTTCACAGATGGTGATTGGTCTTCTATTGGGGAGCCATTAACAGATGGTGATTGGTCTTCTATTGACTGGGGGGAGTCTTTAACAGATGGTGATTGGTCTTCCATTGACTGGGGGAGTCATTCACTTCTTATGGTTGCAGGGGCACCATTGAGTAGCTTGGATGAAAGGTGCCCAGAGTAAACGGCCTGCTCCTCAGTCTCAGTTGCTAATATATGCATATTATTAGTATTGGATAGAAAACACTCTGAAGTTTCTAAAACTGTTTGAATGATGTCTGTGAGTATAACAGAACTCATATGGCAGGCAAAAACCTGAGAAGAAATCCAAACAGGAAGTGAGAAATCTGAGGTTGGATTATTTTCATCCCATTCCCTATTGAAATCCCCTTGGGATATGAATGAAGATTCACTTCCTAGGGCTTCCACTAGATGTCAACCGTCTATAGAAATTTGAATGAGGCTTCTACTGTGTTGTGGGACTGAATAAGAGGGGAATAAGTCAGACTACTGGCAGAGAGCCAGTTCCAGGTCACATGATATCTTCCTGCGTTCCGTTCCTCCTCAAGACACAAAGGAATTCTCCGGTTGGAACTTTATTGAAGATTTATGATAAAAACATCCCAATGATTGATTCAGTACTTAGTTTGAAATGTTTCTTCGACCTGTAATATAATTTTTTAAAGTTTTTGTCCGACGATATGGTCGACCAGCACCAGCGTTTGGATAGGTGTACCAAACGCGACATTATCGAACAAATCAATAATTTATTGTGGACCTGGGATTCCTGGGAATGCATTCTGATGAAGATCATCAAAGGTAAGTGAATATTTATCATGTAATTTGTGGTTTATGTTGACTCCAAAATGGCGGCTAATTTTATTATATTTCTGAGCGCCGTCTCAGATTATTGCATGGTTTGCTTTTTCCGTAAAGTTTAAAAAAATCTGACACAGCGGTTGCATTAAGGAGAGGTATATCTATAATTCCATGTGTATAACTTGTATTATCATCTACATTTATGATGAGTATTTCTGTTGAATTGATGTGGCTATGCAAAATCATTGGATGTTTTTGGAACGTACCGCGCCAATGTAAACTCAGATTTTTGAACTTTATCAAACAAAACATACATATATTGTGTAACATGAAGTCCTGTGAGTGTCATCTGATGAAGATCATCAAAGGTTAGTGATTCATTTTATCTCTATTTGTGCTTTTTGTGACTCCTATCTTTGGCTGGAAGACCTAACATAATCGTTTGTGGTGCTTTCGCTGAAAAGCATATTTGAAATCGGACACTGTGGTTGGATTAACAACAAGATTACCTTTAAAACGATATAAGATACATGTATGTCTGAGGAATTTTAATCATGAGATTTCTGTTGTTTTGAATTTGGCGCCCTGCACTTTCACTGGCTGTTGTCATATCATCCCGTTAACGGGATTGCAGACCAAAGAGGTTTTAACAGATGGCGCATGGCAGTGGCGATTTTTGTATGTAAATCTTGTTTGGGCATTTTACTATTTTGGGCATTTTACTATACTATTTTACTACTATTTACTATAATAAAATATCTAACTATTTTATTTATTTATTGTCATATTAATGCCAGCAAAGCCACTCCACAACACTAAAGAATACATTCATTGCACTATAAAGGTGACAAATGGTGCCCACAAACTGTTAGGCCCTACAGAAATCTGTCCCAACAGCAGAGCTTTCTTTTCAGCACCATAGAGTGTATCCTTAACACTGCTACACCGGCCTATCAGTGGAGCCTTGTCTTGCAGCGAAACAGTTCATTCAGCCTCATTTACTGCCTTTTTAAAAAACATAGCTGATATGGCTGACTTACTTTAACAAATGTGGTTTCTACTGACAATTGAGATGTACAAACTATGGCATAAGGGAACGAAGAGCGGATAAGAGGCAATCTGTAATTTCGATTAAGACATTAATTAGCGAGCTAGGTGACATTAGTGAGCAAGCTTGGACAGACATATACTGTAACTATTTGTTCAGCACTTTTGAAATGTACAGTGACAGAATTGAGAACATGAGTTGTTCTTACAGTATCCTCCCGGTACACCAAGTCAGAACCGTAGGAAAAATAAAGGGGGCATATAAGCAGACAATGAAAGCTCTTACAACATTCAATGATTACATTTCTTTAAAATTAAGTTATGAAGGTGAAAGTGACCAAATTATTAGGGTGAGTCACATGGGCTAATAACAGCTTACTACACAAAATACATTTAGGAGTGCTTTCTTAGCTACCGTATACATATCTTCCTGGCATATTATATAATTTACAAGACATCTATGGACTCACCTTGTTGTGCTCACTTGAACAGGAAGGTGGTGCGGTGGTCCTTCTTGTGGGCAAATTTTGTCATTAAACTTTATCATCAAAGTCTGGCATTCTCTGTATTTATGGGGCTTTCAAGACAACTGGGAACTCATAAAAAAACAAGGTCAAATCATGACGTCAGTGGTCTTCAGGTTGGAGCACTAGTAAGAGGCCCTATATCCGACTTGGAATTCCGAGTTGAAGGACCATTCAAAACGTATTTTCCTAGTCTGAGCTAAAGAATGTTGAGGTCCCAGTTGTCTTGAACTCACTGAAGTCTGAGATTTCCCAGTTACATGTTTCCAATTGTTTTGAACGCGGCAGAAGTCATGCTGGATTGACAGCATGGCCGATGTATTCAACTTTTTCTGGCCCATGTGTAACAGCATAGACTTTACGTCCATCCCCTCGCCCCGAACTGGGCGTGAACCAGGGATGCTCTGCACACGTCAACAGTCACCCTCGAAGCATCATTACCCATCGCTCCACAAAAGCCACGGCCCTTGCAGAGCAAGGGGAACCACTACTTCAAGGTCTCAGAGCAAGTGACGTCACCGATTGAAACACCACTAGCGTGCACCACCGCTAACTAGCTAGCAATTTCACATCGGCTACACATGGTGTGTTGCGAGTGAATGTGTTGAGAGTGAAAAATGGCACCGGAGGGACTGGCTGCTGTTTTACGAGCTCCTAACCAACTGTGCTCTATATGTTTTTTCACGTTCTTTGTAACTTATTTTGTAAGTGACCGAAAACAGCTTCTGGATATCAGAACAGCGATTACTCACTTCGAACTTGACAAAAAACATTTCTTTAATGAGTCCGATGCGAAGAATATCGTGTCGTGGTCAAAAGTTTTGAGAATGACACAAATATTAATTTTCACAAAATTTGCTGCTTCAGTGTCTTTAGATATTTTTGTCAGATGTTACTATGGAATACTGAAGTATAATTACAAGCATTTCATAAGTCTCAAAGGCTTTTATTGACAATTACATGAAGTTGATGCAAAGAGTCACTATTTACAGTGTTGACCCTTCTTTTTCAAGACCTCTGCAATCTGCCCTGGCATGCTGTCAATTAACTTCTGGGCCACATCCTGACTGATGGTAGCCCATAATTGCATAATCAATGCTTGGAATTTGAGGATTGACCACAAATTCTCAATGGGATTAAGGTCTGGGGAGTTTCCCAAAATGGACCCAAAATAACAATGTTTTTTTCCCCGAGCCACTTAGTTATCACTTTTGCCTTATGGCAAGGTGCTCTATCATGCTAGAAAAGGCATTGTTTGTCACCAAACTGTTCCTGGGTGGTTGGGAGAAGTTGCACTCGGAGGATGTGTTGGTACCATTCTTTATTCATGGCTGTGTTCTTAGGCAAAATTGTGAGTGAGCCCACACATGAATGGTCTCAGGATGCTTCACTGTTGGCATGACACAGGACTGTTGGTAGCGCTCACCTTGTCTTCTTCGGACAAGCTTTTTTCCGGATGCCCCAAACAATCGGAAAGGGGATCCATCTTTGAAAATGACTTTACCCCAGTCCTCAGCAGTCCAATCCCTGTCCCTTTTGCATAATATCAGTCTGTCCCTGATTTTTTTCCTTGAGAGAAGTGGCTTCTTTGCTGCCCTTCTCGCCTCACTGTGCGTGCAGATACACTCGCACCTGCCTGCTGCCATTCCTGAGCAAGCTCTGTACTGGTGGTGCCCTGATCCCGCAGCTGAATCAACTTTAGGAGATGGTCCTGGCGCTTGCTGGACTTTCTTGGGCGCCCTGAAGCCTTCTTCACAACAATTGAACCGCTCTCCTTGAAGTTCTTGATGATCCGATAAATGTTTGATTTATGTGCAATCTTACTGGCAGCAGTATCCTTGCCTGTGAAGCCCTTTTTGTGCAAAGCAATGATGACAGCACATGTTTCCTTGCAGGTAACCATGGTTGACAGAGGAAGAACAATGATTCCAAGTGATCTCCAGCCTTGTCCTCGTCAACACTCACACCTGTGTTAATGAGAGAATCACTGACATGATGTCAGCTGGTCCTTTTGTGGCAGGGCTGAAATGCAGTGGAAATGTTTTTGGGGGATTCAGTTCATTTGCATGGCAAAGAGAGACTTTGCAATTAATTGCAATTCATCTCATCACTCTTCATAACATTCTGGATTATATGCAAATTGCCATCACACAAACTGAGGCAGCAGACATGGTGAAAATTAATATTTGTGTCATTCTCAAAACTTTTGGCTGCCCTGTTTCTCCGAGACCAGGCCCATTCACATGAAGAAAAGACGGAGGTACAGGGGGTGCAGAATGGGGTGCCTTGTAAGAATTCGTCAGCGAATTCATCCGTTCTATGGCCAACGTGCAATTACTGGAGAATAAACTGGATGAGCTCCATTTGAGACTATCCTACCAACGGGACATTAAAAAACTGTAATATCTTATGTTTCACCGAGTCGTGGCTGAACAACAATAATATACACGGATAATATACAGTTGGCTGGGTTTTCCGTGCATCAGCAGGACAGAACAGCTATGTCCGGTAAGACGAGGGGTGGTGGTGTGCGTCTATTTGTCAATAACAGCTGGTGCGCAATGTCAAATATTAAGGAAGTCTCGTGGCATTGCTCGCCTGAAGTAGAGTACCTCATGATAAGCTGTAGACCACACTATCTACTATACCAAGAGAGTTTTCATCTATATTTTTCGTAGCTGTCTATTTACCATCGTATACCAATGCTGGCACTAAGACCACACTCAATGAGCTGTATGAGGCCATCAGCAAACAAGAAAATGCTCATCCAGAAGTGGCGCTCCTAGTGGCCGGGGACTTTAATGCAGGCAAACTTAAATCAGTTTTACCTCATTTCTACCAGGCATGTGCAACCAGTGGAAAAACTCTAGACCACCTTTACTCCACACACAGAGATGCATACAAAGCTCTCCCTCGCCCTCCATTTGGCAAATCTGACCATAATTCTATCCGCCTGATTCCTGCTTATAAGCAAAAACTACAGCAGGAAGTACCAGGGACTCGCTCAATACGGAAGTGGTCAGATGACGCGGATGCTACGCTACAGGACTGTTTTGCTAGCACAGACTGGAATATGTTCTGGGATTCATCCAATGGCATTGAGGAGTACACCACCTCAGTCACCGGCTTCATCAATAAGTGCATCGATGACAACGTCCTCCCCACAGAAGCAATGGATTACAGGCAACATCTGCACTGAGCTAAAGGCTAGAGCTGCCGCTTTCAAGGAGGTGGACACTAATCCGGACGCTTATAAGAAATCCTGCTATGCCCTCAGACGAAACAATCAAACAGGTAAAGATTCAATACAGAACTAAGATTAAATCGTAGTATACAGGCTCCGACGCTCGTCGGATGTGCAGGGCTTGCAAACTATGTTTTCATTTGTAATTTTACCTTTTTTTATCCAGGGTTTTCTCATTGAGATAACATCTCTTTTCCAAGAGAGACCTGGTCCAATAGCAGCAGGGGGAACAACGTTTCAGACAAAACAACTTACATACACAACATTAAACAAAACTGTAAACACACATACAGTACAACAAAAACATTTTACATTAAAAACACGAAAGTCTTGACTAAAAACAGCTGGCCTAAAAACAATTCCACTCTTCTATGATATACATCGATCAAGTGTTTAAACTCCACCGACGAAACTAGATCATCACATTTTAAAATGTTCAGGAGAGAATTCCAGGAGCTAAGTAACTAAAACTATTTCTACCATGACCTGTTCTAATTTTTGGTACTGTTAGAAGCAAATGAGAATGGGACCGTAATTTATATTTATTTGCCGACCTGACTACAAAAGAACCAAGATAAAATGGCATTTTACCCAACATGGCCTTATAAATCAGTGTATACCAGTGTTTAAGCCTACGCAAGGTCAATGACAACCAGCCAACAGCGCTGTAGAGATCACAATGATGTGTTAGACGTTTCTGATTTGTAATGAACCTGAGAGCTGCATGATACACTGAATCAAGTGCTCTCAGGGTAGTGGCTGAGGCCTGCATATATATAACATCACTAAAATCACTAATATCTATTTTTTGGCACCATTGGTTAGAGCCTGTAAGTAAGCATTTAACTGTAAGGTTTATACCTGTTGTATTCAGCATTTCACTGTAAGGTTTATACCTGTTGTATTCGGCGCACGTGACAAATTAACTTTGATTTGAGGGTTTGTAAATCCGGGCACTCCATTTAGTATGATATGTTACGTTTGGTATGGTATGTATTCATTTGTGGGTGACCATTAGCAAATTTGTTATATGTTACAAATTGCAATTCGTACTAAATGTTACACATTTGCAAAATGTGCAATATGTTACAAATTCTAGTGAGGTTGCTAGGTGGCTAACGTTAGCTAGCTGGATAATGATAGCTAGGCTAGGGTTAATGCTGTGATGGGCATGTAGAATGTTGAGGCGATGTCCTGGGCATGGGCAACTGCATGTCTTGTGGGCCCTGGGATCCAATATTGCTTTGGATTATAGTGGACTAAGCCAATCTATTACTTCTATGCCTGAACTTTGAATTTGGTTGGATTACACAATTCCAGTGACTTCTGTGCCCCTAATCATTCTACTCACACAAATGCTCGATATAGGCAGAATACTCTACCTTTGATGCATTGTGCTCTGGGTTGTATTTTTCCCTGTCTTCTTCTTCAGATACCTACTCCTCTTCTAAATCATTGTTCACTTGTTCCTCCAGGACATCTGAAAAAAATCAGATCTACGACCTGTTGGGCACTGAAACGTGCCCTCGTTGGCTTCAGTAAAAGAGAGAAGGGACTGTCATCTGCAGCACCTTTATAGCCTCTGACTGCATTCCCCAATAGTAAACAATGCTTTCAAGAAATGTTTATTTTGTCTGAAATTGTTTTTATTTTGTCTGTGAACTTGTGTTGTGTGTGTGTGTGTGTGTGTGTCGTCTGTGTGTGGGGGGGGGGGGGGGGGGGGGGGATTTTTTTATTAAATTAAAATTAAATTTTTTATTTCACCTTTATTTAACCAGGTAGGCCAGTTGAGAACAAGTTCTCATTTGCAACTGCGACCTGGCCAAGATAAAGCATAGCAGTGTGAACAGACAACACAGAGTTACACATGGAGTAAACAATTAACAAGTCAATAACACAGTAGAAAAAAAGAGAGTCTATATACATTGTGTGCAAAAGGCATGAGGAGGTAGGCGAATAATTACAATTTTGCAGATTAACACTGGAGTGATAAATGATCAGATGGTCATGTACAGGTAGAGATATTGGTGTGCAAAAGAGCAGAAAAGTAAATAAATAAAAACAGTATGGGGATGAGGTAGGTAAAATTGGGTGGGCTATTTACTGATGGACTATGTACAGCTGCAGCGATCGGTTAGCTGCTCAGATAGTTGATGTTTGGCACATGCACAGGAACGTTTTAGTTTTGTCTGGGTTCAATCCGTAGCACACATAATCTCAATTTCTCCGTGTGTGTGTGCATGTGTGTGTCTTTGTGTTTTTTTTGTGGTGTGTAAATTATTTTATATCTGCTGGGTCAAAAATGACCCTAAGACAATCTTTGTCCCCTGGTGGTGTCCAGCTTTCATGGAAATATGAACAAAGGCAATGTTTCACTTTTTCTAATGTTGAGGTCACTCTAGGAAAAGTCATCAAATTTCAAGTTGAAAAAAATATAATTTAGGGGGGTTACTCTGCTGTTAAACATAGTGGCAGATCCTTTTTGACCCGTAAAAGACAACACATACCAAACATAACGTACATTATGATTTCATTGTCCCGAATTTACATTTTCAATGTTACGGTCTAGTCAGTTTGAACGACTTCATTTTATGTCCAGCAGGTGGCCACATGCCACATTGTCTTAGACTTAGAAGAACCAGCACAAGGAAATCAAGCTCTTTTCAGGGAACGTGAGGGAGGGGGTCTTTCACGGTTGTCCTTCAACTAGCTGTAGCTCCTCTGCCTACCACTGCCAATGGATGAGAGAGAGAGAGAGAGGTCTGATTCTGCCATTAGGGAAGTGCAGGTATAAAGATCTACGCAGCTCATTTACTGTGTTTAATGATGCTCCTCTGTGATGTCAGATGGCCTTGAGAAGGGGAAAGATTGAGAGGGAGGGGGAGAGAGAGGGAGGGGGAGAGAGGGAGGGGGAGAGAGGGAGGGGGATAGAGAGGGAGGGGATAGAGAGGGAGGGGATAGAGAGGGAGGGGATAGAGAGGGAGGGGGATAGAGACTGAGTGGGAGAGAGGGAGTGGGATAGAGGGAGGGGGAGAGAGGGAGGGGGAGAGAGGGAGGGGGAGAGTGGGGGGGATAGAGAGAAATAGAGGGGTAGTGGGTAGAGGAATCTGTACAGCGTACACCAACTGTGAATTCAATCAATGGACACATGGTTGAATTATACATGTTTCACCTTGGCCATTTACAGTAACCCAGTGAGCACAAAATTCATAATTTCAAAGTTTTTTTTATATCTTCAACAGAAAATCTTTATTTTCAACGTCTTCTGTTTTGATAGGGAAGTATCTTACCTTAAATATTGTATCTGTTCCAGTCAGAGGTGAATATATTCTAAAAAGGTAGCCTATTATTGCCTCATTTTTAGCTGTTATAGCCTAAGCCTACTAGCCAATTAAATAAAATTACAGATTTGTAACTATTTTATTGACATTATGAGCGAGAGGGTGCAACAACATCAACAACAAACATGTCGACCTCCACTGCAGGAAGGGAGTGGTTGATGCCAGCAGGAAATATCAACCTCTGCCCAAAGCCCTTTCTTTAATGACATTACCAATGTAGTCTACAGACTGCTTGGAGAAGCAAGGTGAAATACTGTCATGGGAATCTACACTTCAATAATGGAAGGTTATCTCATCCTTTGAATGAATGTCGTGCATAGGCATATTCAAGTAATAATTTACTTACATTTCCATAGATTGACATAGATTATGTTAAAAACTTTGGTAAATTACCTGTCATTTTGCAACCCTAGTTTTGGCCTATATAGCTTTTTTTTCCTCCCCTCTCACAATAATAGGGTGCAGTTATTCCATGTTCTAGGGCAGAAGACCCTCTGATGCTGCTAGCACTATGCCGTAAACCCACGGACAGAAGACCCTCTGATGCTGCTAGCACTATGCCGTAAACCCACGGACAGAAGACCCTCTGATGCTGCTAGCACTATGCCGTAAACCCACGGACAGAAGACCCTCTGATGCTGCTAGCACTATGCCGTAAACCCACGGACAGAAGACCCTCTGATGCTGCTAGCACTATGCCGTAAACCCACGGACAGAAGACCCTCTGATGCTGCTAGCACTATGCCGTAAACCCACGGACAGAAGACCCTCTGATGCTGCTAGCACTATGCCG
The DNA here is from genome assembly GCF_013265735.2 of Oncorhynchus mykiss. Lineage (NCBI taxonomy): Eukaryota > Metazoa > Chordata > Actinopteri > Salmoniformes > Salmonidae > Oncorhynchus > Oncorhynchus mykiss. The sequence goes on along the minus strand of NC_048575.1, from coordinate 79,988,525 downwards.
TAAACCCACGGACAGAAGACCCTCTGATGCTGCTAGCACTATGCCGTAAACCCACGGACAGAAGACCCTCTGATGCTGCTAGCACTATGCCGTAAACCCACGGACAGAAGACACTCTGATGCTGCTAGCACTATGCCGTAAACCCACGGACAGAAGACCCTCTGATGCTGCTAGCACTATGCCGTAAACCCACGGACAGAAGACCCTCTGATGCTGCTAGCACTATGCCGTAAACCCACGGACAGAAGACCCTCTGATGCTGCTAGCACTATGCCGTAAACCCACGGACAGAAGACCCTCTGATGCTGCTAGCACTATGCCGTAAACCCACGGACAGAAGACCCTCTGATGCTGCTAGCACTATGCCGTAAACCCACGGACAGAAGACCCTCTGATGCTGCTAGCACTATGCCGTAAACCCACGGACAGAAGACCTTCTGATGCTGCTAGCACTATGCCGTAAACCCACGGAGCTATTAAAAGCACAACAGTTGATATACACCCAACGACTACTAGGGCCCTGTCATATTCCAATTCTCAGATGTCTAAGCGGCAGTCTCCAACATTCCTATATGTTCAAACTGCTCTCTCTCTCTCTCTCTCTCTCTCTCTGCCTCTCTCTCTCTCTCTCTCTCTCTCTCTCAGTCCTACTGCAATCTACTGTTATTGTACTGTGTGTGGTTGTTATACTCTAAACATGTTCAATTCCTTAAAACGCTGATTAGATGAGAGACCTAGGCCTTTTGGAGTTCATGGTGCTGATCATTGCAGGGTAGTGGGTTCGATTCCTGGGACCAACCATACACGACCGCAAGTCGCTTTGGATGAAAAGATAAAAGTGTCTGCTAAATTGCAGATATTATATTAGTGTGATGAGGAGAGTAGGTTAGGCACACACACACACACGCACACGCACACACGCACACGCACACACACACACGCACACACACACACACACACACACGCACACACACACACAAGTTAGAGCTTATTGAAGTGGAGGAAGGCAGAGAGACAGATCCTCATCCGAGCCATGTAATCACCCAGCATCCTTCACTCCTCTCCATCTCTGCTCAGAGGAGAGGTGGAGAAGACCTGCTAACCCACATCTCTATCCTCACACGTACACAGCTCCCTCCCTGTCACACCAGAGTGTGTGTGTATTCTCTCGAGCAAGCATGCCGTTAAGTGGATTGTTATTGGATCCATTCCCCTAATACCATTCTCTCTGGGTTAGATAGTGGGTTTAGTAGGACCATGACATACATAGACAGCTTCCCTTTCATCCTATAGCCCAGTAGTAGCCTAAAACGTCAACAGCATATCCAGGCTGTATCACAACCGGCAGTGATTGGGAGTCCCATAGGGTCGGCGCACCATTGGCCCAGCGTCGTCCAGGTTTGACAGGTGTAGACCGTCATTGTAAATAAGAATTTGTTCTTAACTGACTTGCCTAGTTTAATAAAGGTTAAATAAAAAAATGAATATCATTCCACAACACAGAACAATAACTGCGTCAATAGACAGAGAGACACAGAGACCCTCCTCTGAGACACTATATGTGGCAGTGGGCCTAGTGTGGAACGGGATCCCTCCTCACGGTCCAGACATGGTAGAGTAGTTAAGTTACCTCCTCCTCATCTCATCGATATCTCTGCCATGTACACCCTCTAATTCTAAACCACTGGCCTAAACTACCCAATGACCTGACTATTATGATCAATCAATTAACATCACTTTGTAAATAGGTCACCTCAGAAAATAATATTTAACTTGTTATGTGGGTCTGTAAGTAGCCCAGGCTAACAGAAACAGTAGCCCAGTCTAACAGAAACAGTAGCCCAGTCTAACAGAAACAGTAGCCCAGTCTAACAGAAACAGTAGCCCAGTCTAACAGAAACAGTAGCCCAGTCTAACAGAAACAGTAGCCCAGTCTAACAGAAACAGTAGCCTAGGCTAACAGAAACAGTAGCTTAGGCTAACAGAAACAGTAGCCCAGTCTAACAGAAACAGTAGCCTAGTCTAACAGAAACAGTAGCCTAGTCTAACAGAAACAGTAGCCTAGGCTAACAGAAACAGTAGCCCAGTCTAAACAGAAACATTAGCCCAGTCTAACAGAACCATTAGCCTAGTCTAACAGAAACAGTAGTCTAGGCTAACAGAAACAGTAGCCCAGGCTAACAGAAACAGTAGCCTAGTCTAACAGAAACAGTAGCCTAGGCTAACAGAAACAGTAGCCTAGGCTAACAGAAACAGTAGCCTAGTCTAACAGAAACAGTAGCCTAGTCTAACAGAAACAGTAGCCTAGTCTAACAGAAACAGTAGCCTAGGCTAACAGAAACAGTAGCCTAGGCTAACAGAAACTGTAACGTAACAAAATGTGGAAAAAGTCAAGGGGTCTGAATACTTTCTGAATGCTCTGTATGAGTGTGGAATGTCAACATTCTAATGTTTTTGAATGTTTGTCAATTGTATTTTTGTCAGTAATGTCTTTGTCATTATGTGTCGGTCCCCAGTAAAACTAGCTGTCACTATTAGTGTCGACTAACGGGGATCCTAAATAAAATCCAAGGGGTCAACTGTTGTTTTGTTATTCATTGTACAAATACAGTACAATGAACATAAGTAACCTACTAAAGTAACCATATGTAGCCTATTCCCCCCCCAGCAGACAGAAAATATTTGGCATGGGTCCTCGGATCCTCAAAACGCTCTACAGCTGCACCATCGAGAGCATCCTGACTAGTTGCATCACCATTTGGTATGGCAACTGTTCGGCATCCGATCGCAATGTGCTACAGAGAGTAGTGCGTAAGGCCCAGTACATCACTGGGACCAAGCTTCCTGCCATCCATAACCTCTATACCAGGCGGTGTCAGAGGAAGGCCCTAAAAATTGTCAAAGACTCCAGACACCCGAGTCATAGACTGTTCTCTCTGCTACCGCACGGCAAGCGGTACCGGAGCACCAAGTCTAGGTCCAAGAGGTTCCTTAACAGCTTCTACCTCCAAGCCATGACTGCTGAACAGCTAATCAAATGGCTACCCAGACTATTTGCATTGACCCCCTTTTTTTACACTGCTGCTACTCTGCTACTGTTTTTTTTAAATTTAATTATGCATAGTCACTTTACCCTTACCTACATGTATTACCTCAATTACCTGGACTAACATGTAGCCCCGTACATTGACTCGATACTGGTACCCCCTGTATATAGCCTTGTTAAAAAAAATGTTTTTTTGCAAACATTTTCTTTAAAAAAAAAATGCATTGTTGGTTAAGGGCTTGTAAGCAAGCATTTCACGGTAACGTCTACTACACTTGTTGTATTCAGCGCATGTGACAAATACAATTTGATATGATTTATTGTAGCCTAATGTGATGTCAATGGCTGCGTTTAGACAGGCAGCCCAATTATTATTTCCACTAATTGGTCTTGACCAATCACATCAGATCTTTCCAGATCATCAGATCTTTTTTTTCAGAGCTGATCTCATTGGTCAAAAGACCAATTAGTGAGAGAAAAAATCTGAACGCAGCCAATAAGAGTCATGCCAAGTCACTTCCTCAAAACAAGGAATTACCCCCCCATTCTCATGTGATTTGGACTGGCATGAGGAAACCATTAGAAAACCACTTTATCTGTCCAGTTTATATAATCAAACTCTGACATCGTGTTGAAGGAATCATACAAAAAAACATTTGTCAAATAAGATGAGAAAGGCATGTTTCAAATGCGTAACCTACATGTAGACATTTTCCCAACGAGGATCACTATCTACTTGATAAGAAATATTATCAGTCACAAATCATCCATTCTCACTCGTTTTTGAAGCTGTTTTGTGTGTTTCTCCCTCAACCTAACAGAGGAAAGGTGAGACGGTGCAGACTGTCATTCACGCCGCCCCATCACAGAGGCGCCCTGTACGTCTCTGAGCTCCGTACACCACCAATCATAACAATAGGAGGGTGACGGACAACGCTGGGTTAGGTTGTCTACTGTCTGATTGGGAAATAACAAAACCTAAAACCACACAGTGCTGCTGAGAGTCGGAAGTTTTACCGAGGGGCTGGGGACGAAGACACAAATACAACTGAATCGGACGCGACATTTATTTGCACTGTGGTTATTCCCCTGTCGAGGTGGTGGCTACAAGCTAACGTTAGTGAAGACGGTCCGCGAGCAAACCACCAACCAAGTGCCGTGGAGAAGTCGGGGGCTGAGATAGTGGAAAGAAGTGTTGGTGGTGTCTCTTCGACAATAGTCTGACAAAGGGGCAGTCAAGACAAATCGTGGCTACTATTAGCGAGACGAAGCCACAGACCGTGTTCAGCACCGGGTAGAGTCCCATATGCTTGGTGGTGTGTATCATACCTTGTTGGACTCGGGTTTTTTGAAGCGTCTGCTAAATGTCTGTAGACTGTCGGGTGCAGCAACGCCTGCATGTATGTGTGCTAGCTAGTTAGCCACAGTAGCTATCCCGTTGATATCATTACATCTGACTCGGTTAGCCAGCAGCGTTGAGCTCGTTTCAACGTCGAAACTAAAACAAACAAAAAAAAAAATAACATTTTGTCTTATTCTTGAGACACCGCTGTTAACTAACCGTGCGAACTAGTGGGGAAAAAATAGCAACATTTCCTCTGATAGCTACGCCTTGCTGTGTCATGTCATTCAAGTTGTAAGCGAAGTCCTTTCCGAAGAGTATGCAGGACAAGAAACGAGTTGGGATAAGTATATAGCAAAAAAGGGGACAGAGCAATCTTACATTGATTGATTGAAGTTCATATCGGCTGCCCCTCCAAAAAAAGACTGCATTTGGAGGTCAAAAGGAAGCCAGAATGAAGAAGTTCTCCCGAATGCCGAAGTCTGAGAGTGGCGGGCTGGGAGGGGGGTCCGGCTCCGGACTCAGCAACTACTTCGGGAAAGTGTTCGGCGTGGGCCGGTTTCAAGTCACCGTGGAAGAACTCATAGCTGAAGGTATGTCTCTATGGGCTTATGTATGCTTAGTAAGGCTATTGCACATACAGTACATACATTGCATAACAAACGAGTAAATACACAGTACCTTCCACTGGCTGTTATTCTTTTTTAAAATGTGTTATTTATTTAACCTTTTAACTATGCTAGTCTTATTTACAATGACGGTCAAACCCAAACCTGGATGACGCTGGGCCAATTGTGTGTGCCACCCTATGGGACTCCCAATCACGGCCGGTTGTGATACAGCCTGGAATCGAACCAGAGTCTGTAGTGACTCCTGTAGCACTGAAATGCAGTGCCTTAGACTGCTGCGCCACTCTGGGGCCAAGTAAGGGGTGGCAGTGATTATTACATTGACAATTACAGTACAGTATGTCAGAATTATAATAGAGCCTAAACAGTGCAAAATGTCGGTGGCATTGTTCTATATTGTGTATTTGCATCTGCGACTTTCCACACTGTTTGCATACTGGACACGCCCCTGTACTGTCTCACTAATTTCCCTGTCTCTCTCTGCATTTCGGTAGTCCTCACTTGACTTTAACAGGGAAAAGGCTCACGGCCTGCTGAATGACCTATCACCAGCTCACAAACTCTGTTGAGGTAGCATCTAGCCCACGTGTCAAACTCGTTCCACGGAGGGCCGAGTGACAGTGGGGTTTCACTCCTCCCGTGTACTTGATTGATGAATTACGGTAACTAATTACTACAGAACTCCCCTCACCTGGTTGTCTAGGGATTCATTGAAAGGAGAAACTAAAAACCCACTGACACTAGGCCCTCCAGCCCTGATATTGCCTATAACCTGCTCCCTAATTATACAGGTGTCCTGATCTCGCATGTCAACAAGTCACTGACTAACTTAACCTGTTCTACCACTCCTTATTTTAAAGCGGAGGCTGTCTGGGCACAGGAAAGTATGCTGTGTTTGCCAGTCTCCCTCTCAAACGGATACAAGGTCCCCCCCTTTTACTGACCTTTTCCAATGTGCTTTGAGAGGGAGGTGAGGAATTTTAGGCCAGAACTAGGACGTAGGAAGCAAGGATGACTGCTAGGAACATGTTCAGACGTCATCTGACGTGGTCTGGAAAGGACCCCACCGTTTAGAATTAGGGAAGTGAGGAGCAAATGAGGAAGCTCTTCTTTTTATTTATTTTTTCCTCTTGAGGGACTGCTTTCCCTTCCCCAGGTCTGTCATGCACCTCCGCCATTATCACACAGACGCTGACTGCAGTACACTGTCATGATGCCTGATTCTGTTTAGTTTTTTTCTCCCATACTCCATTTATTTATTTTTTCCAGGTGTCTGTTTTTTTTTCCCACAATTTTTCACATTTGAATTTTTCAGCTTTGTTGAATTCGGTTTTAATGTCTGTATTCCGTGATTTATAGGGCCCTACATTCCCCGTAAAAGCTCTGTAGCCTAATGATCCTTCTAGAATAGCGCTTAATAAACAACATTGGTTTTGAAGTATGGCTTAACGAAGATGCTTTACACTGACACCCGTAGACAGTGCAGCAGGATATATCCAATGTTATGCAACTTCCTTTGTCTTTGTCTCAGAAACACTTTTTGCATTCCAAATGTCATCCTCTTCCCTACATAGTGCACTACTTTTGACCAGAGCCCTATGGACCACGGTCAAAAGTAGTGCACTACATAGGTAATAGGGTGTATTACTGACTTAAGGACGATCACGATGGCACCCAGCCTCAACCCATTGGACACAAACTACACTATTCACACTATGGAAAAAAATATCAACTGATCTGAATCACCACGGGCGATGGAGTTCTGAATCACCACGGGCGATGGAGTTCTGAATCACCACGGGCGATGGAGTTCTGAATCACCACGGGCGATGGAGTTCTGAATCACCACGGGCGATGGAGTTCTGAATCACTGTGATCCTACTGGAATAAAACACCACTCTTTTACAGAAGAGGCTGTAAGCCCAGTGTCAGAATGTAATCACATGAAGTGACTGAAATCTTCATTTAAGAAGCAGAGTGTGAAGTTCGGTGGTTTAAACAAGCACCATTCATTCATTCTTTCCTTCAGGAAACCATCAAGGAAATCCTCATTCTTCTCTAGAGGAAACCACGGATCCAACACGGCAAGAACAAGGAAGTGGAAACCATGGGCGAATCTCAACTGTATTTCCTTGATTCCTAGCATCATCCTTCTCAAAAAAAACATTGTCGGGGGGAAATCCAAGGAAAGGAACTTCCAGTCTTCTGCTCTAATGTTCTTTGAGAAGGAGACGAAAAGGGAAATGTGAGGAATCAAGTAAATATTACTGAGGTTCACCCTGGGACTTAGAATGGGGCCTCAGGCTAGTCGCCCTGTGACTTCAGCATTGTAAAGGTATTGGAATGGGGCCTCAGGCTAGTCACCCTGTGACTTCAGCATTGTAAAGGTATTGGAATGGGGCCTCAGGCTAGTCGCCCTGTGACTTCAGCATTGTAAAGGTATTGGAATGGGGCCTCAGGCTAGTCGCCCTGTGACGTCAGCATTGTAAAGGTATTGGAATGGGGCCTCAGGCTAGTCGCCCTGTGACTTCAGCATTGTGAAGGTATTGGAATGGGGCCTCAGGCTAGTCGCCCTGTGACTTCAGCATTGTGAAGGTATTGGAATGGGGCCTCAGGCTAGTCGCCCTGTGACTTCAGCATTGTGAAGGTATTGGAATGGGGCCTCAGGCTAGTCGCCCTGTGACTTCAGCATTGTGAAGGTATTGGAATGGGGCCTCAGGCTAGTCGCCCTGTGACTTCAGCATTGTGAAGGTATTGGAATGGGGCCTCGGGCTAGTCGCCCTGTGACTTCAGCATTGTGAAGGTATTGGAATGGGGCCTCGGGCTAGTCGCCCTGTGACTTCAGCATTGTAAAGGTATTGGAATGGGGCCTCAGGCTAGTCGCCCTGTGACTTCAGCATTGTGAAGGTATTGGAATGGGGCCTCAGGCTAGTCGCCCTGTGACTTCAGCATTGTGAAGGTATTGGAATGGGGCCTCAGGCTAGTCGCCCTGTGACTTCAGCATTGTAAAGGTATTGGAATGGGGCCTCAGGCTAGTCGCCCTGTGACTTCAGCATTGTGAAGGTATTGGAATGGGGCCTCAGGCTAGTCGCCCTGTGACTTCAGCATTGTGAAGGTATTGGAATGGGGCCTCGGGCTAGTCGCCCTGTGACTTCAGCATTGTGAAGGTATTGGAATGGGGCCTCAGGCTAGTCGCCCTGTGACTTCAGCATTGTGAAGGTATTGGAATGGGGCCTCAGGCTAGTCGCCCTGTGACTTCAGCATTCAGCATTGTGAAGGTATTGGAATGGGGCCTCAGGCTAGTCGCCCTGTGACTTCAGCATTGTGAAGGTATTGGAATGGGGCCTCGGGCTAGTCGCCCTGTGACTTCAGCATTGTGAAGGTATTGGAATGGGGCCTCGGGCTAGTCGCCCTGTGACTTCAGCATTGTGAAGGTATTGGAATGGGGCCTCAGGCTAGTCGCCCTGTGACTTCAGCATTCAGCATTGTGAAGGTATTGGAATGGGGCCTCGGGCTAGTTGGCGTTCCACCGAGGAGTTGAGGACACAAAGCAAGGGCAGAGACGCTTTGGCTAATCTGAATGCTCGCCTCTCTCTGGCCCCCTCTTAAGACCGGCTGCCCTGCTTGCAGCCGGGTGGTGTCTGTCAAAGGGTCGTTGCTGGTGTGACTTTGCTCTCTTTCTGTCTCAGGAAAACAACTCAATGAATCATGGAATGTTCCTCAGAGGGAGGCTCATCTCGCCACCCCCTCTCTCCTTTTCTCCTATCTTTATCTCTACCCCATTTCTCTCTTCTCTCTCTCTCTCTTCTCTCTCTCTTCTCTCTCTCGTTCTTCTCTCACCCCCTCTCTCCTTTTCTCCTATCTTTATCTCTACCCCATTTCTCTCTCTCTTCTCTCTCTCTCTTCTCTCTCCCGCTCTTCTCTCACCCCCTCTCTCCTTTTCTCCTATCTTTATCTCTACCCCATTTCTCTCTTCTCTCTCTCTCTCTTCTCTCTCTCTCTTCTCTCTCTCGTTCTTCTCTCACCCCCTCTCTCCTTTTCTCCTATCTTTATCTCTACCCCATTTCTCTCTCTCTTCTCTCTCTCGCTCTTCTCTCACTCCCTCTCTTTTGCCCCCCCCCATACTCCAGCTGTGCCAGTTTAATGAAAAGCATGAGATTCCCTCAAAGCCCAACTTAACAGAGAATGTGGTCTGCTCTGCACAAAATGTTATAGGAGGAAGTAATGTGAATTATGTGAGTAACCTGGGAGGTATCCTAGCTTTTTGACCATCCTTTTCAGTGCACTAAAGCTCCCAACTTATTTTTCAGTGCATTTTTAATTGATTGGCTTTTCTTTTGACATTTGGAAAAATACTCACATGTGTCTGAGTGGTCAAGTCAATATCTTTTTATTGTACAAATTAGGATGTTTGTGTGAAGGTTCAGCAAAAAAAAAACATGCCGTTTCAACTCTGCTCATCATTGGCCAGTGCTAAGCATCAGTCACAACAGAATGGTTGTATTTAGTTATGAGCAGAAACACACACAAACACACACACACCAGTGTTTCAGGAAAATGAGGCACCAGACATTTCACTGTTAAATTGTATTTTCATTTACTGGATATTTCAGAAATGTACTGGATTCATATTCACTGGGTGTGTAACTTGATTAGGGCATCCAGCCACTGCTCAGAATGACAAAAATCACATATATAGATTATGGTCATTCGTTTTAACAGAACAGTCAACTCGAGGATGCAAAATGGCGTGCGCGTCCTTAACGAATTCCGATGCGCAGATTGAAGATTTTACAATAACTGTGCACACTTTTTTTTTCCTTAGTCTACAAGACCAGTAATGAACAATAAAATCACGAGCCTAACTCAATCTACTAGCAGAAAAAGGTAACCTATTCTATTGGTCAGCTTGTCGAGAAAGAAATACTCTATTCCAAACAGACTCTGGGACAGTTGTGGGTCGATTAGATCCCACATTTATACAACCAGTAGGCCTAGGATACATACAAAACGTGTTAAATAGCAATGAGGCTGGTGGAACAGATCAGAACATTCAGATTCAAATGTTGATACATTATGTATACACGTAAGTGCAGCAACAAGCCGGTAGGCCACATGCAAATGTTGGTCCCGTAATGCAATTGATTGAGAGAAAAAAACCCCACCATTGCCAGCGGTTTCATGAGACTGAGATGAAAAATATCTGTTACAAAGAGGGGAGATCTAAAGATGCAACAACTAGCATGGGATGCTAATATGCCTGGGATTGTCATCAACTAGCATGGGATGCTAATATGACTGGGATTGTCATCAACTAGCATGGGTTGCTCATATGACTGGGATTGTCATCAACTAGCATGGGTTGCTAATATGACTAGGATTGTCATCAACTAGCATGGGTTGCTAATATGACTAGGATTGTCATCAACTAGCATGGGTTGCTAATATGACTAGGATTGTCATCAACTAACATGGGTTGCTAATATGACTGGAATTGTCATCAACTAGCATGGGTTGCTAATATGACCTGGGATTGTCATCAACTAGCATGGGTTGCTAATATGACTAGGATTGTCATCAACTAGCATGGGTTGCTAATATGACTAGGATTGTCATCAACTAGCATGGGTTGCTAATATGACTAGGATTGTCGTCAACTAGCATGGGTTGCTAATATGACTGGGATTGTCATCAACTAGCATGGGTTGCTAATATGACTGGGATTGTCATCAACTAGCATGGGTTGCTAATATGACTGGGATTGTCATCAACTAGCATGGGTTGCTAATATGACTGGGATTGTCATCAACTAGCATGGGTTGCTAATATGACCTGGGATTGTCATCAACTAGCATGGGTTGCTAATATGACCTGGAATTGTGCCTTTGGCTACTGGTCAATGAAAGAAAGTTGAATTGAAAACCAATAGAATATGAGCGAAATAGGCTACTGGTTTCAGTGGCATATGGACGTCCTTTTAATGGCCTCCTCGTTTCTATGGTCTGCTTTGGCTAGGCTACTTTGTAGCAAGGTAAGACGACATGCCTCATAACATGAACCAAGACGTTCAGGTTTCAAACTATTTTAAGTATATGTTTTCATGCTACTTACTGCCTCCTTCAGCTCAATGCGAAGTGGTGTGTGATGCACTGAAGCCTGTCTACCGTTTGCCTATTTTATTTATTTACTTAACCTTTTATTTAACTAGGCACGTCAGTTTAAGAGCAAAAATTCTTATTCACGATGACGGCCTACCCCCGGCCAAACCTGGATTCGAACCAGGGACTGCAGTGACGGCTCTTACACTGAGATGCAGTGTCACTCAGGAGCTCGAGCCTATGCACTTGAGTGGCGAATTGGAAGCGTGCTTCAATCACCAGTGGAGAAATAGAAACAGTTTTGATAGACAAAAAAAAATAGAAGCTATTTGTAACACGTGATTGCATTTTGAATTGTTGTGCAATTATTAGGCTTATAAAAAAAATATAAGAAATCACGTTTCACTTTAGACGGCAAATTCTGAGCTGTTTTGACAATCTGTAGCAGCTGCTCTCGTGCTGTCTGATTTTTTTTTTCCCGCTCAATCTCGGCTCTGTGTCTGTCTGTATGCTGTTGGCTCGTGATAAATAAAATACATAACGACTAACGAAAATACACGCCGCCAGTTTAATTCCGCTAAGTTATGCAAATTGACCTGTAAACCGATAAGCATGACCATTCAAATGCCTTTACATCGACTGGTAGGCTAAAAGGCATTATTTTGCAATGGGATTTTATTTTCTTTCTTGTCCCAGACACTTTGCCAGTGGCAATTTTTGTATTTATCGACCAAAAGCCAGCTATTACCGGCTAACGGAAACCCTGACACACACACACACACACACACACACACACACACACACACACACACACACTGCAGTGGTTTTATCTAGTGATAAGCAAGAACTTAGTTATTGCCATTCTCCTCCCACCACATTGCTCTCAGTCTCTCTGATGAGGTATGTCACTGTCTCAGAGGTGGTTCCTTTCTGGAGCCAGCTAATCCCCGTCAGGCTGACTTGTGTTTTGGTAGCAGACTGAGTGAGTAAGCAGGTATGGTCTATGTCTCAAATTTACACAGGGCACATAGTGCTCTGGTCTAATGTAGTGCACTATATAGGGAATAGGGCTCTGGTCTAAAGTAGTGCACAATATAGGGAATAGGGCTCTGGTCAACAGTAGTGTACTATATAGGGAATAGGGCTCTGGTCTATAGTAGTGCACTATATAGGGCTCTGGTCTAAAGTAGTGCACTACATAGGGAATAGGGCTCTGGTCTAATGTAGTGCACTATATACGGAATAGGGCTCTGGTCTAAAGTAGTGCACGATATAGGGAATAGGGCTCTGGTCTATAGTAGTGCACTATATAGGGCTCTGGTCTAAAGTAGTGCACTACATAGGGAATAGGGCTCTGGTCTAATGTAGTGCACTATATAGGGAATAGGGCTCTGGTCTAAAGTAGTGCACGATATAGGGAATAGGGCTCTGGTCTATAGTAGTGCACTATATAGGGCTCTGGTCTAAAGTAGTGTACTATATAGGGAGTAGGGCTCTGGTCTAAAGTAGTGCACTATATAGGGAAGAGGGTGCAATTTGGAACACAGACTCCCTTCTCCAATAGTGAACAGACGCATGCACCCCATCAGGGTTCTGTTCCCCCTTCCTTAAAGCTACCAGGCAGACAAGCTAGCCTTCATCTGTTTATGTAGCAGTGCTTGCAAATGTCAGCTTGTATGTCGCACAGCCGACGAAGAGGAAGGTCTAGGAAATGTCCCTCTGCCCTTTTTTTGTTGTTTTTTGTGTTTTTTGTTTGTTTGTTTGTTTTCCATATCAACGACGCCAGACATTTCAGGTCGTCAGTATCACTGGTCTCAGCCAGTCGCTCACGTGCGGTATTAGCCCGTCGCCACGGTAATGAGGTGTGAGTGTATCCCAAATGGCACCGTATTTCCTGTATAGGGAACACACAGGGCTCTGGTCTAGTGCTCTTATGCAGTGAAGCAGCTGAGCCTACTTTGCCCAGAGAAGTTTGTGTCTGTGTTTTAGCTTGTATAACTTGTTCCTTGCTTTGTATGGCTTTTACGGTGCTCAGTTGAATTTATTTCCTGTCTTTTAGGACCTTTTTTTTTTTCCAGCTCTAAAACAATTTTATTTTGTGATTTTGAATTCCCTTTTTTATAGTAAGATAATGTTTGTGTATATAGGAGATCACCATTATTACCAAGTCTAAAATGGACTACCACAAAACACAATGCATCCTGGGAAAGTCCTCTGCGTGTATGTACAGTTGATGCATTTGAGAGAAAAAAAAGTGAAGTCAGCCTGTAGTTTCACTCACAGAACATGCTGATGGTGTCACTATTTAAATGATATTTTCTGTCAGCAAAATTCAGAAACCAAGCCTGCCCTACACACTCACTCAGTTTGATCACAACAACAGCCTTAACACTGTTCGGTTGTGTAATCAGCTTTTTGTATCTTGACCAGAGGCCTTTATTTTGAGAGATAAGGGCAAACTGAGAGAGAGAGGCGAGATCAGGGCTCTCCAACCCTGTTCCTGGAGAGCGACCATCCCGTAGGTCTTCTCTCCAACCCTGTTCCTGGAGAGCGACCATCCTGCAGTGTGCCCGATTCTAATAATTGGATTGATATGTTGAATCAGGTTAGTCACAACTGGGTTTGGATGGATAACCTCCAGTAATATGGTTGGAGAGCCCTGGGCTAGATGGTACAAGTTGGCTGTAGAGAGCAGAGACTCCTGGACCTAGCAGAGCTACAGCTGACCAGAGACATATTCAATGGGGCCCACAATGGGGAAAACGTTTGCTACTGAAATATATATATTTAGTTTCTTAGGATTTCTTCTACGACTTATTTTCTCATAAGTCCAAAAATGTTCTTTCCGTTTTGTTGTAACCCTTATCATGTAAACACGGTTTCCATGTAGTCCCTCTCTGCTTTCAGTCTGTTTTCTTCTGTTTGTTTTCTGATGGTTTCCATGCACACAGCTGCTGTGGTCACAGTAAAACACAGGGCTTTGTCCCAAATGGTATCCTATCCCCTATGTAGTGCACTACCGTTGACCACAGCTCTGGGTCTGGTTTAAAGTAGTCAGAAGTAGTGCACAACATAGGGGTTAGGTTACCATTTTGGGACACTACTCATTTTTGCTACTTATCTTTGAGGTACGGGCCACTGTGGGGTTATCGACCCAAGTATTGGCCACGGCCATTCTAGAAATGACAGAATGATGTAATCGATGCATATAATTGTGTCATTGTTGATTTTCTGTCCAGCAAATGGTAGACCTTTTTTCTAGGTCTAATAAACATAAAATGGGTATGGACTTGGATTGGAAAGGCTTCAGTTGATCGTTGATTTAAAAAAAATATATCGAGTTATGAACTAGTTAGTTCTGTGATTAAGAACAACATGTAGATTTCTGCCGAAATAGACATGTAATAATTTTTCATGAGATGACCATCGAGTAATGCTGCATAGTTCTAGAATGTTCTGGAACCGTCCTTTTCAGGCACAAATAGTAATTCGGTGGATTCTGAAAGTATTCAGACCCCTTGACTTTCCTTGTCATTATGGGGTATTGTGTGTAGATTGATATCACAATACCCCATAATGACATCACAATACCCCATAATGACATCACAATACCCCATAATGACAATGCAAAAACAGGTTTTTAGAAATGTTTGTTAATTTAATACAAATAAAAAGCTGATATCACATTTACATAAGTATTCAAACCCTTTACTCAGTACTTTGTTGATGCACCTTTTGGCACAGATTACAGCATCGAGTCTTCTTGAGTATGACGCTGCAAGCTTGGCATACCTGTGTTTGGGAGTTTGTCCCATTCTTCTCTGCAGATCCCCTCAAGCTCTGTCAGGTTGGATGGGGAGCGTCGCTGCACAGTAATTTTCAGGTCTCTCCAGAGATGTTCGATCGGGTTCAAGTCTGCGCTCTGGCTGGGCCTCTCAAGGACATTGAGACATGTCCAGAAGCCACTCCTGCTTTCTCTTGGCTGTGTGCTTAGGGTGGTTGTCCGGTTGTAAGGTGAACCTTCGCCCCAGTCTGAGGTCCTGAGCGCTCTGGAGCAGGTTTTCATCAAGGATCTCTCTGTACTTTATTCTTCATCTTTCCCTTGATCTTGACTGGCCTCCCAGTCCCTGAGGCTGAAAAACATCACCACAGCATGATGCTGCCACCACCATGCTTCATGGGATGGTGCCAGGTTTCCTCCAGATGTGACTCTTGGCATTCAAGCCAAATAATTCAATATTGGTTTCATCAGACCAGAGAATCTTGTTTCTCATGGTCTGAGAGTCCTTTAGGTGTCTTCTGGCAAACTCCATGCGGGCTGTCATGTGACTTTTACTGAGGAGTGGTTTCCTTCTGGCCTGATTGGTGGAGAGATGGTTGTCCTTCTGAAAGGTTCTCCAATCTCCACAGATGAACTCTGGAGCTCTTTCAGAGTGATCATCGGGTTCTTAGTCACCTCCCTGACCAAGGCCCTTCTCCCCCGATTGCTCAGTTTGGCCGGGCGGCCAGCTCTAGGAAGAGTCTTGGTGGTTCTAAAATTCTTCCATTTGAGAATGATGGAGACCACTGTGTTCTTGGCAACTTTCAATGCTGCAGAAATGTTTTGGGACCCTTCCTCAGGTCTGTGCCTCGACACAATCCTGTCTCGGAGCTCTACGGACAATTCCTTCGAACTCATGGCTTGGTTTCAGCCAGCATGTTGGTGTAAATTCTAAACCTGTTTTTGTTTTGTTATTACGTGTAGATGGAGGGCGGAAAAAAATAATTTTAGAATAAGGCTGTAATGTAACAATGTGGAAAAGGTCAAGGGGTCTGAATACTTTCTGAATGCTCTGTACATCACTGAGGTGTACTCACTGTTGAGGAGGACACAAGCTCAGGTACATAGTACAAATATATATTTAAAAAAAACATGATTTTCCCCCCTAGTTCTTGAAATGACTGAAATGCTTCTAAACATAGTGTTCGGTTCTAAACAAACCTTATACAATTTCACAGATTTAGTAAAGCTTAAACCCAGTTTATTCCCCCATTGGGTCATACAGCTGCGTAAGGCAAAGAATGGTTCCTCCAGTGGTAGTGTTCTATACAGTGGTCCCCCCCAGTGGTAGTGTTCTATACAGTGGTCCCCCCCAGTG
This sequence comes from Oncorhynchus mykiss, assembly GCF_013265735.2. Classification (NCBI taxonomy): domain Eukaryota; kingdom Metazoa; phylum Chordata; class Actinopteri; order Salmoniformes; family Salmonidae; genus Oncorhynchus; species Oncorhynchus mykiss. Next base: position 79,972,272 of record NC_048575.1, on the reverse strand, counting down.
GTAGTGTTCTATACAGTGCCCCCCCCCAGTGGTCCCCCCCCCAGTGGTAGTGTTCTATACAGTGGTCCCCCCCCCAGTGGTAGTGTTCTATACAGTGGTCCCCCCCCCCCCCCCCCCCAGTGGTAGTGTTCTATACAGTGGTCCCCCCCCAGTGGTAGTGTTCTATACAGTGGTCCCCCCCCCCAGTGGTAGTGTTCTATACAGTGGTCCCCCCCCCCCCCCCCCAGTGGTAGTGTTCTATACAGTGGTCCCCCCCCAGTGGTAGTGTTCTATACAGTGGTCCCCCCCCAGTGGTAGTGTTCTATACAGTGGTCCCCCCCAGTGGTAGTGTTCTATACAGTGGTCCCCCCCTCCAGTGGTAGTGTTCTATACAGTGGTCCCCCCCCCCCCCCCCCCAGTGGTAGTGTTCTATACAGTGGTCCCCCCCCCAGTGGTAGTGTTCTATACAGTGGTCCCCCCCCAGTGGTAGTGTTCTATACAGTGGTCCCCCCCCCAGTGGTAGTGTTCTATACAGTGGTCCCCCCCAGTGGTAGTGTTCTATACAGTGGTCCCCCCCCCCAGTGGTAGTGTTCTATACAGTGGTCCCCCCCTCCAGTGGTAGTGTTCTATACAGTGCCCCCCCCCCCCCAGTGGTAGTGTTCTATACAGTGGTCCCCCCCCAGTGGTAGTGTTCTATACAGTGGTCCCCCCCCCAGTGGTAGTGTTCTATACAGTGGTCCCCCCCAGTGGTAGTGTTCTATACAGTGGTCCCCCCCCCCCAGTGGTAGTGTTCTATACAGTGGTCCCCCCCAGTGGTAGTGTTCTATACAGTGGTCCCCCCCTCCAGTGGTAGTGTTCTATACAGTGCCCCCCCCCCCCCCCCCCCAGTGGTAGTGTTCTATACAGTGCCCCCCCCCCAGTGGTAGTGTTCTATACAGTGGTCCCCCCCCCCAGTGGTAGTGTTCTATACAGTGGTCCCCCCCTCCAGTGGTAGTGTTCTATACAGTGGTCCCCCCCCAGTGGTAGTGTTCTATACAGTGGTCCCCCCCCCAGTGGTAGTGTTCTATACAGTGGTCCCCCCCAGTGGTAGTGTTCTATACAGTGGTCCCCCCCCCCAGTGGTAGTGTTCTATACAGTGGTCCCCCCCTCCAGTGGTAGTGTTCTATACAGTGCCCCCCCCCCCCCAGTGGTAGTGTTCTATACAGTGGTCCCCCCCCAGTGGTAGTGTTCTATACAGTGGTCCCCCCCCCAGTGGTAGTGTTCTATACAGTGGTCCCCCCCAGTGGTAGTGTTCTATACAGTGGTCCCCCCCCCCAGTGGTAGTGTTCTATACAGTGGTCCCCCCCAGTGGTAGTGTTCTATACAGTGGTCCCCCCCTCCAGTGGTAGTGTTCTATACAGTGCCCCCCCCCCCCCCCCCAGTGGTAGTGTTCTATACAGTGCCCCCCCCCCCAGTGGTAGTGTTCTATACAGTGGTCCCCCCCAGTGGTAGTGTTCTATACAGTGGTCCCCCCCCAGTGGTAGTGTTCTATACAGTGGTCCCCCCCCAGTGGTAGTGTTCTATACAGTGGTCCCCCCCCCCCCCCCCCCAGTGGTAGTGTTCTATACAGTGGTCCCCCCCCCAGTGGTAGTGTTCTATACAGTGGTCCCCCCCCAGTGGTAGTGTTCTATACAGTGGTCCCCCCCCCCCCCCCCCCCAGTGGTAGTGTTCTATACAGTGGTCCCCCCCCCAGTGGTAGTGTTCTATACAGTGGTCCCCCCCCCCAGTGGTAGTGTTCTATACAGTGGTCCCCCCCCCCCCCCCCCCCCCCCAGTGGTAGTGTTCTATACAGTGGTCCCCCCCCCCCCCCAGTGGTAGTGTTCTATACAGTGCCCCCCCCCCCCCCCCCCCAGTGGTAGTGTTCTATACAGTGGCCCCCCCCCCCCCCCCCCAGTGGTAGTGTTCTATACAGTGGTCCCCCCTCCCAGTAGCTTGCGAAAGTATTCTCTCCCCTTGGCTTTTTCCCCTATTTTTAAAACCTGGAATTAAAATTGATATTTTTGTAGGGGTTTGTATCATTTGTTTTACACAACATGCCTACCACTTTGACGATGCAAAATATTGTTTTATTGTGAAACAACAAGACCAAAAAACAACAGAACTTGAGCGTGCATAATTATTCACCCCCCCCCCCAATGTCAATACTTTGTAGAGCCACCTTTTGCAGCATTTACAGCTGCAAGTGTCTTGGGGTCTGTCTCTATAAGCTTGGCACATCTAGCCACTGGGATTTTTGCCCATTCTTCAAGGCAAAACTGCTCCAACTCCTTCCAGTTGGATGGGTTCTGCTGGTGTACAGGTATCTTTAAGTCATACCACAGATTCTCAATTGGATTGAGGTCTGGGCTTTAACTAGGCCATTCCAAGACATTTAAATGTTTCCCCTTAAACCACTTGAGTGTTGCTTTAGCAGTATGCTTAGGGTCATTGTCCTGCTGGAAGGTGAACCTCCGTCCCAGTCTCCAATCTCTGGAAGACAAACAGGTTTCCCTCAAGAATGTCTTTGTATTTAGCGCCATCATACCTTCAATTCTGACCTGTCCCTGCCAATGGCAAAACATCCCCACAGCATGATGCTGCCACCACCATGCCTCACTCTGGGGATGGTGTTCTATTGTTGATGAGGTGTTGGGTTTGGCCAGACATAGCGTTTTCCTTGATGACCAGAGTACCTTCTTCCATATGTTTGGGGAGTCTCCCACATGCCTTTTGGCGAACACAAAACACGTTTGCTTATTTTTTCTGGTCACTCTTCAGTAAAGCCCAGCTCTGTGGAGCGTCCCGCTTAAAGTGGTCTTATGGACAGATACTCCAATCTCCGCTGTGGAGCTTTGCAGCTCCGTCAGGGTTATCTTTTGTCTCTTTGTTGCCTCTCTGATTAATGCCCTCTTTGCCTGGTCCGTGAGTTTTGGTGGGCGGCTCTCACTTGGCAGGTTTGTTGTCGTGCCATATTCTTTCCATTTTATTTGTTAAATAATGGATTTAATGGTGCTCCATGGGATGTTCAATGTTTCAGATATTTTTTTTATAACTCAACCCTGATCTGTACTTCTCCACAACTTAGTCCCTGAACTGTTTGGAGAGCTCCTTGGTCTTCATAGTACCGCTTGCTTGGTGGTGCCCCTTGCTTAGTGGTGTTGCAGATTCTAGGTCCTTTCAGAACAGGTGTGTGTGTGTGTGTGTGTATATATATACTGAGATCATGTGACACTTATATTGCACACAGGTGGACTTTATTTAACTAATTATGTGACTTCTGAAGGTAATTGGTTGCACCAGATCTTATTTAGTGGCTTAAGGGGTGAATACATATGCACACACCACTTTTCTGTTTTGCTTAAAAAAATGCTCAATTTTTATTTTTTTTTTCCACTTCACCAATTTGGACTATTTTGTGTCTGTCCATTACATGAAATCCAAATAAAAATAAATGTAAATTACAGGGTGTAATGCAACAAAATAGATAAAAACGCCAAAGGGGGCTGAATAATTTTGCAAGGCGCTGTGTGTGTGTGTGTGTGTGTGTGTAGATCGATATATCTATCCCACAATATGGGTGACGTCCTCCTTATTAAACATCACGCCTTTGTTGCTAGGCAGGAAATTAAGTGAGGCGGGCAATTAACTGTTCTCCCTTAACGTGACCTGACCTTGACCCCCCCCCCCCCCCCATCACTAAACCACCTCTCTCCATCCTTATCAGTGCCTGTGATTGTCTTTTCTTTTACTCCATACAACCCCCCCCCCCCCCCCCCCCCCCCTTACAGATACCCGTTAACTTCTGGTGTACCTGCTAGACTATGCCACTCAATATTCCAATAGGATACCTGATAATAACAATATTTCAAGTTTTAGAACTCATCAATAGTTCAAATCTAATTATTAATGACTTAGTTTAAGACTTCACCTTTTTTTATAACTGTAAAATAATTATGGTGGTATTTAGTGATAGTACAAATTTGTCTCCATTTCATGTAACTGACGACGGAACATTTTCAACAGATCGTCGTCCTCTGAGCAACGCAGAAACACCGATTCGAATGTCTACGGACTCTTGACTTTTGTCACGAGGAGAGAAATCTAAATCTGTCAGAGAATACCACAGCGAGGTGAAACCACCATTTCTGGATTCACTAGACAGTCCCCCTTTTTTTAATATGCCGTTTCCCAGGCTCCGTCGCTCACAGGCAGAAGAAACCAGTTATTTGTCAGGATAGGTCAGAAAATGTGACACGTCACTCCCTATGCAAATGAGGAGAGTGAAACCTGACACTTGAAATCAGCTCCACTGACAGAGTGGTAGCAGAGAGGAGACAGATTGGACTTTCTGCCACTGTAAGGTACTGGACCCTGTGATGTTCACAGAGGACGTTGTACACCGACATGTTGGTCAGAACTGGTCCAGAACCGCTCAAATATCTGAGGTTTAAAAAAAACAACAACAACAAAATATGAAGACCTAAAAGCAGCATGAGAATGGGGTGTAATTGAATTGATCAACATTTATGAATGATGGCTAAAGACTACAGCCTTCATTTACAACTATTTGTCCAAATGCTTATGACTCTTTTCTTTGCTGAGACTAACTGTGGTGTAAAATGCTGCCTGTTACCCATCCATCTACATTTATTAGCATACTGTAACTGATAATGAATGGGTGGATTGTGGCTCCTTTGTCCTGCTCTTGTACCCTATAAAGAATGCTGCTGGTACGATGCAGTTCTCTCTCTCTCGCTCTCTCTCGCTCTCTCTCGCTCTCTCTCGCTCTCTCTCTCTCGCTCTCTCTCGCTCTCTCTCGCTCTCTCTCGCTCTCTCTCGCTCGCTCTCTCTCTCTCTCTCTCGCTCGCTCGCCGGGTCCCATGACGGAGCGGTCTATCCTTTGTGCATGATCATTCAACCCTTCTCTCTCCGTCTCTCTATATAATCATCATTGTCTCTTTTGTGTTATTCCAAATGAATTATTTTCCTACCAACTAACTTATTTACAGCATCCCAAATGGCACCCTATTCCCTGCATAGTGTGCTACTTTTGACCCAGAGCACGAGAGGGCCATGGGATGCAATTTGGCCATTTGGGATGCCTCATTATTCATCCAGTTTGGGTGGGCATCGGGCCAAGTCAACTTTGGAGCTTCGGAAGACTAAACGAGAAATAAAGAGCTGGACTGTTGTGGATTAATTGATTTGCACAGAATAGACAAAACGCACATCCCGACAAGAGATACAACACTACAAGATGAAGAGAGACCTAAGACGACAACATGGCAAGGCAGCAACACATGACAACACAACATGGTATCAACACAAAACATGGTACAAACATTATTGGGCACAGACAACGGCACAAAGAGCAAGAAGGTAGAGATGATTTATAATGAGGACTGTCTGTATAATCAGGAGAGTCTGTGACTAATCCTTCACTGGTACTCCCTTATGAAGCCTAAAACTAGTGTTGAATTATAAATCATCCTGTAGCTACAGGAAATGTGCATTATAATTAATGTTTTTTTGTTTTGTTGTTGTTGTAGGGGTTACATTTTAAGTTGGCGCAAATCAAGAGTGAAATTTTAAATTGGAAATGACAAACTTCGGAAGCCTTTTTAAACCTTGAATACACTATAAGTTTGCGTTTAAATGACCTGCAACAACAGTGTGATCAAATTTAAGATTATTGTGTATATATGTTGGGCTAAATTTGCCATAGCTGATTTAACTAGCCTGAATGTTTGTGGAAGTGTTGCTCTGAAGTGGAAGTCATGCCGCGAACAGACCACATCTTTGTTGAATCACATGAATCAAGCGTTTTTTTTTTTTTAAAGGAAACGCCCACATTGTTCCACTGACAAATAAGAACAGACATAAGGCTTGATCCCAATTTACACCCTATTCCCTATTATTGTGCACTACTTTTGGCCAGACCCCTGGTCAAAAGTAGCGGTCCACTTTTTATATAGGGGATAGGGTGCTGATTGGGATGCAGACAGAGGATTATTATTTTTCTTCACAGCCAGTGGAGTTTATTTATCCTAGTGCTGACCCCATTTAGTTGACTAGTTGGTTGATTGGCTGTGTTTGTTGGACAGATTTTTTTGTTTTTATTCTTTTTTTTATTTTTTAGAGCGGTTGCAAATTGATAAATCTTCATGACACTTGTATGATTTTTGCGCCTGTCTCAGTGGACTAACTCATTGTTGAGTCCGCCAGGATGTCACAGTCCATCACGCTAACATGCTGACTTGACCAGGCACGCCAGACGCGATCGGGGCACGCCAGACGCGATCGGGGCACGCCAGACGCGATCGGGGCACGCAGGTAGAAATATCAATATGAACTCAGAGCCAACTATATTAGTTTGGGGACAGGTCTAAAAGCATTCATGGCAATTTATCTAGCTACCTTGCTGTTGCTAGCTAATCTGTCCTGGGATATAAACATTGGGTTGTTATTTTACCTGAAATGCACAAGGTCCTCTACTCTGACATTTCATCTACAGATAAAACGGAACACCAAGTTCGTTCTAGTTAATCCCTCATCCTTCAAGCTTTTTCTTATTTGGTGGTTGGAAACCAACTTTAAGGTGCATTACCACCACCAACTGGACTGGAGTGTGGACCTCAGTTCGTCTTTCAATCACCCACCATAAGGAGATGGGAGAGGTGGGACTTGCGGCGTCAAGCGTCACAAATACTTATATTTTAACGTCTGGCTATGCAGACGCTCGTGAGCAGTTTGGATGCAATGATTGAATAAACGTGTGTGTGCATTTTATTTTGCAATGCTTGTGGACGTAACAGGAGCGATCTGGTCAGCATGTAAGACCAGCAAAAAAAAGTTAAATTGCATTGGTTTTCTATAAATGGTGCCTGCTTTGGACCTGACACCGGTTGTGAGAGTATTCCTTAGGCCTACAGTAGGTGTGAATATAATATGTCTTGGGTATAATTTTAATATGTTGAGTCAAGAAGAACGGGAGTGTTGCTAAGATACACATGTGTGTGTCTCTCTCCACAATGTGCTCTTTCCCGTATTTAAGCTCATTCATTGTTCCATAATTTCATTGTGTGAATTGTTTGTCCTTTTTGTTTCTCCTTATATATATAATCACCGGTAGTTTACCTGTCATTTCTCATTTATAATGTTTGGTTATGGTAATTTGTTAACACATTCAATATATTATTAGTCTTTTTACAGTCGTTTGTCATTGTGGACGTGTTGTTTGCAGAGCTCCAAAACTATGCTACACTTGGTTTTATTTTATTAAATGTATAATTTTGGCAAAGTTATTCATGGTCTTTTAAAAAAAAAATTTTTTTGGAGCGCTCCTGTCAATGTTTAGTAAGGACTCACACCTGATTACACATAGAAGTAGGCCTATAGGCTACCTGGCCTGCGCGCAACTGTATGCTTATAAATGTGCCCATTTGGGGATCTGATTTTAGTATTTCTGATGGTCTTAACTCACCACCACTAATGAGCTGTGGAGCTTCTCAAAGTAAATGTTTTCTTCACCTCAAAACAGCAAGTTAAACAACGTCTGTTTTTTACATCCATTGAGATTGACAATAGTTTCTCAATGTATTTGAAAAATATTTCCAGCTCTCTCTCCCTTTTTTCGATAACCACCGAGCCTCGGTGTGAAAGGGGAAGACGCTCTGATCCAGTGGAAACGGCAGAAAATAACTGATTACTTGGTATCCCTTCCGCATATACAGCCATCTGTCCAGAGCTCACTGGTGCAGGAAACCCACTGCTCCCTGGTGCAGCAAACCCACTGCTCCCTGGTGCAGGAAACCCACTGCTCCCTGGTGCAGCAAACCCACTGGTGCAGGAAACCCACTGCTCACTGGTGCAGGAAACTCACTGGTGCAGGAAACTCACTGGTGCAGGAAACCCACTGCTCACTGGTGCAGGAAACCCACTGGTGCAGGAACCCCACTGGTGCAGGAAACCCACTGGTGCAGGAAACACACTGGCGCAGGAAACACACTGGCGCAGGAAACACATTGCCCACTGGTGCAGGAAACCCACTGGTGCAGGAAACCCACTGGTGCAGGGAACCCACTGGCGCAGGAAACCCACTGCTCACTGGCGCAGGAAACCCACTGCTCACTGGCGCAGGGCCCAGAATAGTTGATACAGTATTGCAGGTTTGCTAGCTGATCTTCAGGCTGGACCCAGTTGATAGTTAATACAATGTTTCAAGTTTGTTGCAGACAGGCGGAGTACAGAGATGAACATGAGCAAATGTCCATGTGTAGCCAATGATTCTTTATCAGAATATTTTAAACCTGCAATGTTTTTTATTTTTGGGCAATAGAAGTCAATTGCATTGGTATATAGGCCCAATTCTGGGTTCTTTAGCTGCCAATGGCTCACGGTGTAGCCTGTCATACAATGTGTCCATTTGGCCGAGGCAGACACTCTTGCAATAGATCAATTTACAACTTTTAGATTGTGTTATTTGCAATTAGGTTTAGATAGAATTTAGATGAACAAACGTGACGGTGTGGTTTTGACATACGAAGACATTATTAGAATTGAAAAATGAAACTGTTCCACAAAAAATGTGCATATGAAAAATCGTAACTGCCACGTAGATTGGTAAGATAAGTTAACACTCCAAATAGACAAAAGGTGCGAACATCTATTACCTGCAACTTCAGGAACGTAACAATCACATTTCAATCAATCAAATGTATTTATAAAGCCTTTTAAAAAAATTCAGCCGATGTCTCACAGTGCTGTACAGAAACCCAGACTAAAACCCCAAACAGCCAGCAATGCAGATGTAGAAGCACAGTGGCCAGATGTAGAAGCACAGTGGCCAGATGTAGAAGCACGGTGGCCAGATGTAGAAGCACAGTGGCCAGATGTAGAAGCACGGTGGCCAGATGTAGAAGCACGGTGGCCAGATGTAGAAGCACAGTGGCCAGATGTAGAAGCACAGTGGCCAGATGTAGAAGCACAGTGGCCAGATGTAGATGCACAGTGGCCAGATGTAGAAGCACAGTGGCCAGATGTAGATGCACAGTGGCCAGATGTAGATGCACAGTGGCCAGATGTAGAAGCACAGTGGCCAGATGTAGAAGCACAGTGGCCAGATGTAGAAGCACAGTGGCCAGATGTAGAAGCACAGTGGCCAGATGTAGAAGCACAGTGGCCAGATGTAGAAGCACAGTGGCCAGATGTAGATGCACAGTGGCCAGATGTAGATGCACAGTGGCCAGATGTAGTGGCCAGATGTAGATGCACAGTGGCCAGATGTAGATGCACAGTGGCCAGATGTAGAAGCACAGTGGCCAGGAACACCTCCCTAACAGCAGAATCTGTGAAAACCAGCAGCAGAGGGAGGAGGGTCGAACTGTTTTTATTTTTTGTTCTTCTGGTTATCTTGACCTCTTGAGACATTTGTGTGTGTCTTTTTTAAATTATTTAATCAAAACCGTGCGCTTAAAGCATCAGACAAGCTCAGTGCATATAGTTGATTTTTATTCAAACACAGGATGTGTCTATATGGAAAAGTAGATGTTTAAAATGTCGAAAGAACAGATGACTCTTGGTTAACTAACAAAATATTTTTTTTGGGAGGGAGCAGCAGCCCTGATTTCTCCACAGCCACTCACTGAGCATGTGTTCCAAGAATGTCAACACTGACAAGCTCAAAGTCGGCAGGGTTATTTCCTTATCTTTACACAAACAAGCAGTCCTTGCTTCGACCAAGTTCTCTGTTTTGATGTCTGGTTCAGGGCAATTTCACAGTAACAGAGTGACACTGAGACTCCATATTTTTCACTTTAAAATGTTTTGTCAAACAAAAACCAGTGATTGCAAAGTTAATCAAACCATATGCACTAGGACTACTTCAAAATAATGTCTACAGAAAAATGTCAAACACATTTACTTGAACAGTTCATATGCAAAGTTTGGTAACAGATTGGTGGCATAAACGGCACAAATCTGTTTGTTACCAAACTTTGCATCTGCACTGTTCAAGAAAATTATGGTTTGTTCAACTTTTCAATCATTGGCTTTTGTTGGACATTTTTAAAGTGAAAAATCTGAGTCTCACATTGTCACTCTGTTACAGGTGTGATTGAAAGGTACGCAGAAAATCTTAAACGCCTAGCCCGAACGTGCAGGACTAAGTGAAATAAATAATGAAAATCTTTAAGGTTAGGTATTAACCTCGAAGGATTAAGGTTTGGGATAGGTCTGAGGAGTTAACTCGGTAGGCTAACTTTGGTCAACTCGGGATAACCTGTACCATGAAAGTGGCTGACCTTTTATCCAGGTAAATTTCTATGGCAACAAATCCTTCAGAACTAACCTGCTCCGGTCCTGGCTAACTCTGATTTAGCTGCGAGTTGAGGACCAATGAAATTGGATTCCTTCCCCCGTCGCAAATATTGCATCATCCCCCTTTCATTTGAGAAAGACAACTGATTTTTTAAAATATTTTATTAATCAAATGTTCTTTTGTCTTTTTAATTATAAAAAAAAATATTGAAATACTAATCATATTTTAGTAAAGACAGAATGCATTTAACACTACACACACATTTGTATTTTTATAACTTTATAATAATATTATATATATATATATATATATATATATATATATATATATATATATATATATATATATATATATATATATATATATATATATATATATATATATATATATATATATTATTATACTTCGATAGAAGTGTGACCCTCCAGGGTTTCTGTTAAAACCCCCAAAATGTTCTGCCGGACAACATGATTGGGAAGATTTAAAATTGACAGCCATTTTGATAACTTAACCGGACCCTATTGGGTGTATTACCCATTAGGGTCGTTCACCCACGTTGCTCAGAATGACCGAAATCACATTTTTAGATTGTGTTAATTAATCCTAACAGAACATGCAACTCCTGTAATGAAGCAGCCAAGAGAAACTAATTTTCAAACATTTGCCGAAATGCAATTTGTGGGAAAAATGGGGGACTTCGTTATAAACAGCGCACCTGATGAGCGCGGTATATGACAGAGATGGTATATCTCCTGTAGAAACTTAAGAGGGTGAATCTAAAGATGTAACGACTAGGATGGGTTTGCCATTATGACTAGGATTGTGCCTTTTCCTGTAGAAACTTAAGAGGGTGAATCTAAAGATGTTGTCACTAAAGCACCTTATACCACCCACCACTGCGACTTGTATGCTCTAGTCGGCTGGCCCTCGCTACATATTCGTCGCCAGACCCACTGGCTCCAGGTCATCTACAAGTCCATGCTAGGTAAAGCTCCGCCTTATCTCAGTTCACTGGTTACGATGGCAACACCCATCCGTAGCACACGCTCCAGCAGGTGTATCTCACTGATCATCCCTAAAGCCAACACCTCATTTGGCCGCCTTTCGTTCCAGTTCTCTGCTGCCTGTGATTGGAACGAATTGCAAAAATCGCTGAAGTTGGAGACTTTTATCTCCCTCACCAACTTCAAACATCTGCTATCTGAGCAGCTAACCGATCGCTGCAGCTGTACATAGTCTATTGGTAAATAGCCCACCCATTTTCACCTACCTCATCCCCATACTGTTTTTATTTATTTATTTTTCTGCTCTTTTGCACACCAATATCTCTATCTCTACCTTTACATAACCATCTGATCATTTATCACTCCAGTGTTAATCTGCATAATTGTAATTATTTGCCTACCTTCTCATGCCTTTTGCACACAATGTATATATAGACTCCCCTTTTTTCTACTGTGTTATTGACTTGTTAATTGTTTACTCCATGTGTAACTCTGTGTTGTCTGTTCACACTGCTATGCCTTATCTTGGCCAGGTCGCAGTTGCAAATGAGAACTTGTTCTCAACTAGCCTACCTGGTTAAATAAAGGTGTTCTCAACTTGCCTACCTGGTTAAATAAAGGTGTTCTCAACTGGCCTACCTGGTTAAATAAAGGTGTTCTCAACTGGCCTACCTGGTTAAATAAAGGTGTTCTCAACTGGCCTACCTGGTTAAATAAAGGTGTTCTCAACTGGCCTACCTGGTTAAATAAAGGTGTTCTCAACTGGCCTACCTGGTTAAATAAAGGTGTTCTCAACTGGCCTACCTGGTTAAATAAAGGTGTTCTCAACTGGCCTACCTGGTTAAATAAAGGTGTTCTCAACTGGCCTACCTGGTTAAATAAAGGTGTTCTCAACTAGCCTACCTGGTTAAATAAAGGTGTTCTCAACTGGCCTACCTGGTTAAATAAAGGTGTTCTCAACTGGCCTACCTGGTTAAATAAAGGTGTTCTCAACTGGCCTACCTGGTTAAATAAAGGTGTTCTCAACTAGCCTACCTGGTTAAATAAAGGTGTTCTCAACTGGCCTACCTGGTTAAATAAAGGTGTTCTCAACTGGCCTACCTGGTTAAATAAAGGTGTTCTCAACTGGCCTACCTGGTTAAATAAAGGTGTTCTCAACTGGCCTACCTGGTTAAATAAAGGTGTTCTCAACTAGCCTACCTGGTTAAATAAAGGTGTTCTCAACTGGCCTACCTGGTTAAATAAAGGTGTTCTCAACTGGCCTACCTGGTTAAATAAAGGTGAAATAAAAAAAAATAAAAAAATGTAACGACTAGGATGGGTTTGCTATTATGACTAGGATTGTGCCTTTTGGCTTCTGGACAACAAAATAATTTTTAGACAATTGTAAAAAAAGATATAAAGAAAAACCATTTGAATGAGTAAGTGTCAAATTTTGACTGGTACTGTAGAAAGAGGCCAAAGGTAGGTAGTTTGTGTGAACGAGGACGAGCAAAAGTTGTCAAAAGTCTCCACTTCTGGAGGCGCCTGGCCTAACTGTGGTGCTTCATCCTTGCCTTTCACACTCGCCAGACAGGAGTTTGCCATGCACCAAATTGAGTTTTGGGAGAAATTAGGTCAGTTAAGTCTGCTAGTCAAATGGAGGCCGAGTCTGGCATACCTCGCTGCCGTGCGTCGGCTCGGACGGCGTTTTCGTTGTTGAAACACCCACTGTTTCCATATTGCAGCTCAGGGCGTTTTTGATTGGAATCTTGAGTACCTGCACTTGTTACTGTTCATTTCAGTTTGTGTTTCTGATAGTTGATTTGAGTTAGGTCTGTTTTTATTTTTTTATTTTTTCACCTAAACCCCCCCCCCCCCCCCCCTCTTCTCTCCACTACAATACTGAATTAACTAATGTATCGCAAGAGCAGAGCATAACCTGGGTCGACGCAGCGTAACCTGGGTCGACGCAGCGTAACCTGGGTCGACGCAGCGTAACCTGGGTCGACGCAGCGTAACCTGGGTCGACGCAGCGTAACCTGGGTCGACGCAGCATAACCTGGGTCGACGCAGCGTAACCTGAATCTTCCACTCTGAATTTAAGCTGATCTAAATGAAAATGGAGGGAAGACGATAGCAAGTCTGTTAAGTGTCAACAACGGCAGGGCAGGGGGGCGGCCTTATCCTCCCTCCCTCCCTCCCCACTAAGAAGGATCTGAGAGGATCGATGTTGTCCCTGTCTTTCACTCCTCTACAAGTCTTTTTGAACACTGAATCATCTGGCAGGGGAAGTAAAACCCCCGTTCTCCTGCATCTCTACCGTCCCATGGATTATTAGGCATGCACAGTCTTGTCTAGGTAGGTATGTCATCCAAAAGACGTCATGATGTCCTAAAATAACAGTCCCCTGTTAGGATCACAATTCTGCTCAAGAAGTGTTACACAAACCTCTTTCCGGAGTACCCACCCAGCCAGTCCAAATTTGCTTGATTATATTCCAGAACTAACACACAGCTACATGGTTGTGATGATCAGGTGATTGAATCCGTTGTGCTCGTGTACTGGAGTAGACGTTTTGACAAACCTGTTCTGGAAACAGTGGTGCTCTATTAGACTGTCCCGGTAGACTGAACACACGTTTAGAACAACTGGTGTAAGTAAGCATTTTCACTGTGAGGTCTACTACACCTGTTGTATTCAGCATTTTCACGGTGAGGTCTACTACACCTGTTGTATTCAGCATTTTCACGGTGAGGTCTACTACACCTGTTGTATTCAGCATTTCACGGTGAGGTCTACTACACCTGTTGTATTCATCATTTCACTGTAAGGTCTACTACACCTGTTGTATTCAGCATTTCACTGTAAAGTCTACTACACCTGTTGTATTCAGCATTTTCACGGTGAGGTCTACTACACCTGTTGTATTCAGCATTTTCACGGTGAGATCTACTACACCTGTTGTATTCAGCATTTCACGGTGAGGTCTACTACACCTGTTGTATTCAGCATTTCACGGTGAGGTCTACTACACCTGTTGTATTCAGCATTTTCACGGTGAGATCTACTACACCTGTTGTATTCAGCATTTTCACGGTGAGGTCTACTACACCTGTTGTATTCAGCATTTTCATGGTGAGGTCTACTACACCTGTTGTATTCAGCATTTTCACGGTGAGGTCTACTACACCTGTTGTATTCAGCATTTTCACGGTGAGGTCTACTACACCTGTTGTATTCAGCATTTTCACGGTGAGATCTACTACACCTGTTGTATTCGGTGCACGTGACTAATAAAATGTCAATTTGATTGTATATTCTCCTTCCATGGGCTGCCATGATGTTGTCTTAAAATCATGTCAAATGTATTTGTCGCATGCTTTGTAAACAACAGGTGTAGACTAACAGGGAAATGCTTGGTAAACAACAGGTGTAGACTAACAGTCAAATTCTTACTTACCAACAATGCAGAGTTGTATTTTTTCATTTGATGTATTTATTTAAGATATTAACGAGGGATAAATAATAACAAGGCATAAATACTCTTAATTAAGTCAGTCAGACCAACCTGTTTTTTTTTTTTTTTCAATGCTCCGAGACTATTTTCATCTCTGGGCTTCAATGCCTCACCACTGTCTGTCTGATTTAGTATATGGCCGGAATATGTGTTTTTTTTAAAAAACATTTTTTTTTTTTTTTACATGGCTTTCTCAAACTCGATATCAAGCTCTTACTAATGCACATCTGTTTTAATATCTCATTGTTGCCAACAGCCAGGTGCTGACGACTCTGGCACAACTTGAATTTTAAACATTTTACTTCTGTTTTTGTTTTGTTGTTCAAACACTTCCTGGGGATTGAATGATTGTTAGTTAGCTGATTGCCTCGAACTCTCTCTGAACCTAGCAATAATCTCAGGCCAGATGCTAGGTGCCATCCCAGAGCCGTAGACGTTGTCATCCCCTCTCTCTCTCTCTCTCTCTCTAGGTTTATAAATATCTGCCCTAAAACCAACCTTTATCTTCCAGTCTTGGTCACTACCGACTTGGAGGGAAAGGTAGGAAGAGTAGGGCTGAGCTACACGGTGGTAGTACTCCTGACTTGGAGGGAAAGATAGGAAGAGTAGGGCTGAGCTACACCGTGGTAGTACTCCTGACTTGGAGGGAAAGATAGGAAGAGTAGGGCTGAGCTACACCGTGGTAGTACTCCTGACTTGGAGGGAAAGATAGGAAGAGTAGGGCTGAGCTACACGGTGGTAGTACTCCTGACTTGGAGGGAAAGATAGGAAGAGTAGGGCTGAGCTACACGGTGGTAGTACTCCTGACTTGGAGGGAAAGATAGGAAGAGTAGGGCTGAGCTACACGGTGGTAGTACTCCTGACTTGGAGGGAAAGATAGGAAGAGTAGGGCTGAGCTACACCGTGGTAGTACTCCTGACTTGGAGGGAAAGGTAGGAAGAGTAGGGCTGAGCTACACGGTGGTAGTACTCCTGACTTGGAGGGAAAGATAGGAAGAGTAGGGCTGAGCTACACCGTGGTAGTACTCCTGACTTGGAGGGAAAGATAGGAAGAGTAGGGCTGAGCTACACCGTGGTAGTACTCCTGACTTGGAGGGAAAGATAGGAAGAGTAGGGCTGAGCTACACGGTGGTAGTACTCCTGACTTGGAGGGAAAGATAGGAAGAGTAGGGCTGAGCTACACCGTGGTAGTACTCCTGACTTGGAGGGAAAGATAGGAAGAGTAGGGCTGAGCTACACCGTGGTAGTACTCCTGACTTGGAGGGAAAGATAGGAAGAGTAGGGCTGAGCTACACGGTGGTAGTACTCCTGACTTGGAGGGAAAGATAGGAAGAGTAGGGCTGAGCTACACGGTGGTAGTACTCCTGACTTGGAGGGAAAGATAGGAAGAGTAGGGCTGAGCTACACCGTGGTAGTACTCCTGACTTGGAGGGAAAGGTAGGAAGAGTAGGGCTGAGCTACACGGTGGTAGTACTCCTGACTTGGAGGGAAAGATAGGAAGAGTAGGGCTGAGCTACACCGTGGTAGTACTCCTGACTTGGAGGGAAAGATAGGAAGAGTAGGGCTGAGCTACACCGTGGTAGTACTCCTGACTTGGAGGGAAAGATAGGAAGAGTAGGGCTGAGCTACACGGTGGTAGTACTCCTGACTTGGAGGGAAAGATAGGAAGAGTAGGGCTGAGCTACACCGTGGTAGTACTCCTGACTTGGAGGGAAAGATAGGAAGAGTAGGGCTGAGCTACACCGTGGTAGTACTCCTGACTTGGAGGGAAAGATAGGAAGAGTAGGGCTGAGCTACACCGTGGTAGTACTCCTGACTTGGAGGGAAAGATAGGAAGAGTAGGGCTGAGCTACACGGTGGTAGTACTCCTGACTTGGAGGGAAAGATAGGAAGAGTAGGGCTGAGCTACACGGTGGTAGTACTCCTGACTTGGAGGGAAAGATAGGAAGAGTAGGGCTGAGCTACACCGTGGTAGTACTCCTGACTTGGAGGGAAAGGTAGGAAGAGTAGGGCTGAGCTACACGGTGGTAGTACTCCTGACTTGGAGGGAAAGATAGGAAGAGTAGGGCTGAGCTACACCGTGGTAGTACTCCTGACTTGGAGGGAAAGATAGGAAGAGTAGGGCTGAGCTACACCGTGGTAGTACTCCTGACTTGGAGGGAAAGATAGGAAGAGTAGGGCTGAGCTACACGGTGGTAGTACTCCTGACTTGGAGGGAAAGATAGGAAGAGTAGGGCTGAGCTACACCGTGGTAGTACTCCTGACTTGGAGGGAAAGATAGGAAGAGTAGGGCTGAGCTACACCGTGGTAGTACTCCTGACTTGGAGGGAAAGATAGGAAGAGTAGGGCTGAGCTACACGGTGGTAGTACTCCTGACTTGGAGGGAAAGATAGGAAGAGTAGGGCTGAGCTACACGGTGGTAGTACTCCTGACTTGGAGGGAAAGATAGGAAGAGTAGGGCTGAGCTACACCGTGGTAGTACTCCTGACTTGGAGGGAAAGATAGGAAGAGTAGGGCTGAGCTACACGGTGGTAGTACTCCTGACTTGTTTGGGCTCATTTTAAAGATCAAAGGGATGGTGAGCCCTGTTTTTTACATTTTTATTTTGTAAGTGCTCATAGTTTCCATGTTTCTCAAACCTATCCTCGAGTACCCCCAGCTAACTAGTTCTACATGTTTGATCTATTCACAACTAGCACACCTGATTCAACTACCGAAGGGCTTGATGATTAGTCAAAAAAAATAAAAAATAAAAAATAAATAAATAAATCAGGTCTCCTTGTTGTACTGGAATACATCAAGTAAGTGGAACTGGTTGGCTGGGGTTATCTGAGGAAAGGTTTGGAAACAATGGAATGAATGAATAAATATGTAGTTGACAATCAGTCATAGGCCTAGTTGTATGTAGTGATGTCATAAGGTCCCACCCGGCACTTAGGGTCTTGTGACATTGGTCTAGAGCTCGTTACTGCATGCCAGGGTTCCTATGGCAAATATAATTTCCTCTGTAAAAGCACGTGGGATGCTACTGCCCGTTTTGATGCCGTCTACTCATGGAAGATATAGAGCGGGGTCGGAGTAACAGGAGGCTCTTTTTTAAAACCACGAGAGCCAGTGTCTTTTCACGGGGCCACAATTGCGTTCTTCTCTTATTACATAATGTTTGACGTCCCTTTTTATAACAAATGAGCAATCTAGCGAAGTAGACCGATTTTTAAATGTTGGATAAACAAGCTTTTATACAGAAGATATCTGAATAGTTTAATGAACAGGTGTTTTTATTTAATTTAAAAAAAATTAAACAGAAGACAGAATTACCTAGCCTGGTTCGTCTAAACCTGACAGATAAAAAGAACTGAAAGAATGTTTCTCCTTATCAAAGGGCTTCTGTTGATTCCAGAATGCCTGGAAAGTTCCAGAGAGAATGACAAGTCAGCTCCAAGCTCTGTTAAGGGGGAGATATACGCTCCTGGTGTAGAATCTATCAACTGCACACCAAAAGCAAGCTGTTCTCTATTTTTAGACCGACAACCTAGTACGCAGATACATTTTGTGAACATCATTATGGTGTAACTTTGGTAGACTTAAGCTGTGTTCTTAACATATACTTACTAGCCTGAAGTGAAGTGGGTTACAGAGGAGAGCCTTGATGTTAGTGAGTGGGAAATAAATATCCACATCCGCACATGAAGGAGAGTGTGTGTGTGTGTGTGACAGAAGTGAATCCAATCCATTACAAAGTGAAAGCTTAGTAATACACAGTAAACACTGTACTGAGTAGGCTCGGGCAGTATCCAGATTGTCATACCGACCTTGTGCCGTCCTGGGATATTTGATTAATACTGGCACTGAACACAAGGGGAGCTATTTTCAAACTCCACTGAGCTTCTGTTATCTGAAGATTGGCAATGCTAACAAGTACATGTACAATCCCATAGAAAATGCTAGCTAAATGCTAACGAGCTCATTGGTAACATTTTATACAGTCTCAGACACACCATGTCTGCAGGACAGACATTTTATGCTCATAAAGTTATACAAGTAACACAAAAAATGCTACTCACAGTTTGCAGTACGCCCAAAACAATTATTAGACAGCAAGGCTCTTGATCCAGGAGGGTATTTTCTGTTCTCTACCAAAAGAAGCTTGATTTAGCAAGAAGCTAACCTGTTAGCTAGATAACTATCTACTAAATTAGCAAACCAAATGCACAACTGCAGAGCATTTATCACATTTTAGACACTTAACTAAATAGTTAGAGCTGGCAAACATTTAGATTACGTGCTTGGGGGGAATAATGGGGGAGGGTGGGGTAGTGATGAATGGGGTAATACTAGGTTAGTATTGGGGGAGGAGGGGGTGATGAATGGGGGAGTACTGGCGGGGTGATGAATGGGGGAGTACTGGGGGAGTGATGAATGGGGTAATACTAGGTTAGTATTGGGGGAGGATTGAGGAGTACTGGGGTAGTGATGAATGGGGTAATACTAGGTTAGTATTGATGAATGGGAGGAGGGATGAATGGGAGGAGGGATGAATGGGAGGAGGGATGAATGGGGGAGGGATGAATGGGGAGTACTGGGGGAGGGATGTAAGGGTGGGATAACGTTTTACAGGTTGGGGCCTCTTTTCTCTGAAGAACCCTGAGAGGGAGGGGTCGTCTGTTCTCTGAAGAACCCTGAGAGAGGGAGGGGTCGTCTGTTCTCTGAAGAACCCTGAGAGAGGGAGGGGTCGTCTGTTCTCTGATGAACCCTGAGAGAGGGAGGGGTCGTCTGTTCTCTGATGAACCCTGAGAGAGGGAGGGGTCGTATGTTCTCTGATGAACCCTGAGAGAGGGAGGGGTCGTCTGTTCTCTGATGAACCCTGAGAGAGGGAGGGGTCGTCTGTTCTCTGATGAACCCAGAGAGAGGGAGGGGTCGTCTGTTCTCTGAAGAACCCAGAGAGAGGGAGGGGTCGTCTGTTCTCTGATGAACCCAGAGAGGGGGAGGGGTTGTCTGTTCTCTGATGAACCCTGAGAGAGGGAGAACTCCATAATAACAGAAAACACTATGTCATCATCAATGACATCTTGCATCAGATGGATGAAACTATCTGCTTCATGCCTGAACAGAACCACACACACACGATCTGTGTTTGTCCCTTTTTATGAAGCCAATCCTCCTGTTTCCCCCCCCATTTTCCTTATTGGGTTTCTCTTTTCTACTCCTCCTCTTGCTTTGGCAGCCCTGACAGTCTATTGGAATAGTAATCCAGTCGGTTGTATTCTGTTACGCCTTCTGTGTGGGTGTTGTGAAGTAGGCCTGTCATTACTGGGGAATTTTCCCCATCTGTGCTCTAGATTCAGGGACCATGACCTCGCCCGGCCTCCACTAAAGCCCAGGCTTCAGGACCTCGCCCGGCCTCCACTAAAGCCCAGGCTTCAGCACCAGGACCTTGCCTGGCCTCCACTAAAGCACAGGCTTCAGCCCCAGGACCTCGCCCGGCCTCCACTAAAGCCCAGGCTTCAGGACCTCGCCCGGCCTCCACTAAAGCCCAGGCTTCAGCACCAGGACCTCGCCCGGCCTCCACTAAAGCCCAGGCTTCAGGACCTCGCCCGGCCTCCACTAAAGCCCAGGCTTCAGCACCAGGACCTCGCCTGGCCTCCACTAAAGCCCAGGCTTCAGCCCCAGGACCTCGCCCGGCCTCCACTAAAGCCCAGGCTTCAGGTCCTCGCCCGGCCTCGACTAAAGCCCAGGCTTCAGGACCAGGACCTCGCCCGGCCTCCACTAAAGACCAGGCTTCAGGTCCTCGCCCGGCCTCCACTAAAGCCCAGGCTTCAGGTCCTCGCCCAGCCTCCACTAAAGCCCAGGCTTCAGGTCCTCGCCCGGCCTCCACTAAAGCCCAGGCTTCAGGTCCTCGCCCGGCCTCCACTAAAGACCAGGCTTCAGGTCCTCGCCCGGCCTCCACTAAAGCCCAGGCTTCAGGTCCTCGCCCGGCCTCCACTAAAGCCCAGGCTTCAGGTCCTCGCCCGGCCTCCACTAAAGCCCAGGCTTCAGGACCAGGACCTCGCCCGGCCTCCACTAAAGCCCAGGCTTCAGGTCCTCGCCCGGCCTCCACTAAAGCCCAGGCTTCAGGTCCTCGCCCGGCCTCCACTAAAGCCCAGGCTTCAGGTCCTCGCCCGGCCTCCACTAAAGCCCAGGCTTCAGGTCCTCGCCCGGCCTCCACTAAAGACCAGGCTTCAGGTCCTCGCCCGGCCTCCACTAAAGCCCAGGCTTCAGGTCCTCGCCCGGCCTCCACTAAAGCCCAGGCTTCAGGTCCTCGCCCGGCCTCCACTAAAGCCCAGGCTTCAGGTCCTCGCCCGGCCTCCACTAAAGCCCAGGCTTCAGGACCAGGACCTCGCCCGGCCTCCACTAAAGACCAGGCTTCAGGTCCTCGCCCGGCCTCCACTAAAGCCCAAGCTTCAGGTCCTCGCCCGGCCTCCACTAAAGCCCAGGCTTCAGGTCCTCGCCCGGCCTCCACTAAAGCCCAGGCTTCAGGACCTCGCCCGGCCTCCACTAAAGCCCAGGCTTCAGGTCCTCGCCCGGCCTCCACTAAAGCCCAGGCTTCAGGTCCTCGCCCGGCCTCCACTAAAGACCAGGTTTCAGGTCCTCGCCCGGCCTCCACTAAAGACCAGGTTTCAGGTCCTCGCCCGGCCTCCACTAAAGCCCAGGCTTCAGGTCCTCGCCCGGCCTCCACTAAAGCCCAGGCTTCAGGTCCTCGCCCGGCCTCCACTAAAGCCCAGGCTTCAGGACCAGGACCTCGCCCGGCCTCCACTAAAGCCCAGGCTTCAGGACCAGGACCTCGCCCGGCCTCCACTAAAGCCCAGGCTTCAGGACCTCGCCCGGCCTCCACTAAAGCCCAGGCTTCAGGACCTCGCCCGGCCTCCACTAAAGACCAGGCTTCAGGTCCTCGCCCGGCCTCCACTAAAGCCCAGGCTTCAGGTCCTCGCCCGGCCTCCACTAAAGCCCAGGCTTCAGGACCTCGCCCGGCCTCCACTAAAGACCAGGCTTCAGGTCCTCGCCCGGCCTCCACTAAAGCCCAGGCTTCAGGTCCTCGCCCGGCCTCCACTAAAGCCCAGGCTTCAGGTCCTCGCCCGGCCTCCACTAAAGCCCAGGCTTCAGGACCAGGACCTCGCCCGGCCTCCACTAAAGCCCAGGCTTCAGGTCCTCGCCCGGCCTCCACTAAAGCCCAGGCTTCAGGTCCTCGCCCGGCCTCCACTAAAGCCCAGGCTTCAGGACCTCGCCCGGCCTCCACTAAAGCCCAGGCTTCAGGTCCTCGCCCGGCCTCCACTAAAGCCCAGGCTTCAGGACCTCGCCCGGCCTCCACTAAAGCCCAGGCTTCAGGTCCTCGCCCGGCCTCCACTAAAGCCCAGGCTTCAGGTCCTCGCCCGGCCTCCACTAAAGCCCAGGCTTCAGGACCTCGCCCGGCCTCACCTAAAGCCCAGGCTTCAGGTCCTCGCCCGGCCTCCACTAAAGCCCAGGCTTCAGGTCCTCGCCCGGCCTCCACTAAAGCCCAGGCTTCAGGTCCTCGCCCGGCCTCCACTAAAGCCCAGGCTTCAGGTCCTCGCCCGGCCTCCACTAAAGCCCAGGCTTCAGGACCTCGCCCGGCCTCCACTAAAGCCCAGGCTTCAGGTCCTCGCCCGGCCTCCACTAAAGCCCAGGCTTCAGGACCTCGCCCGGCCTCCACTAAAGCCCAGGCTTCAGGTCCTCGCCCGGCCTCCACTAAAGCCCAGGCTTCAGGTCCTCGCCCGGCCTCCACTAAAGCCCAGGCTTCAGGACCTCGCCCGGCCTCACCTAAAGCCCAGGCTTCAGGTCCTCGCCCGGCCTCCACTAAAGCCCAGGCTTCAGGTCCTCGCCCGGCCTCCACTAAAGCCCAGGCTTCAGGTCCTCGCCCGGCCTCCACTAAAGCCCAGGCTTCAGGTCCTCGCCCGGCCTCCACTAAAGCCCAGGCTTCAGGTCCTCGCCCGGCCTCCACTAAAGCCCAGGCTTCAGGACCTCGCCCGGCCTCCACTAAAGCCCAGGCTTCAGGTCCTCGCCCGGCCTCCACTAAAGCCCAGGCTTCAGGACCAGGACCTCGCCCGGCCTCCACTAAAGCCCAGGCTTCAGGTCCTCGCCCGGCCTCCACTAAAGCCCAGGCTTCAGGACCTCGCCCGGCCTCCACTAAAGCCCAGGCTTCAGGTCCTCGCCCGGCCTCCACTAAAGCCCAGGCTTCAGGACCAGGACCTCGCCCGGCCTCCACTAAAGCCCAGGCTTCAGGTCCTTGCCCGGCCTCCACTAAAGCCCAGGCTTCAGGACCTCGCCCGGCCTCCACTAAAGCCCAGGTTTCAGGTCCTCGCCCGGCCTCCACTAAAGACCAGGTTTCAGGTCCTCGCCCGGCCTCCACTAAAGCCCAGGCTTCAGGTCCTCGCCCGGCCTCCACTAAAGACCAGGTTTCAGGTCCTCGCCCGGCCTCCACTAAAGCCCAGGCTTCAGGTCCTCGCCCAGCCTCCACTAAAGCCCAGGCTTCAGGTCCTCGCCCGGCCTCCACTAAAGCCCAGGCTTCAGGACCAGGACCTCGCCCGGCCTCCACTAAAGCCCAGGCTTCAGGACCAGGACCTCGCCCGGCCTCCACTAAAGCCCAGGCTTCAGGACCTCGCCCGGCCTCCTCTAAAGCCCAGGCTTCAGGACCTCGCCCGGCCTCCACTAAAGACCAGGCTTCAGGTCCTCGCCCGGCCTCCACTAAAGCCCAGGCTTCAGGTCCTCGCCCGGCCTCCACTAAAGCCCAGGCTTCAGGTCCTCGCCCGGCCTCCACTAAAGCCCAGGCTTCAGGACCTCGCCCGGCCTCCACTAAAGCCCAGGCTTCAGGTCCTCGCCCGGCCTCCACTAAAGCCCAGGCTTCAGGTCCTCGCCCGGCCTCCACTAAAGACCAGGCTTCAGGTCCTCGCCCGGCCTCCACTAAAGCCCAGGCTTCAGGTCCTCGCCCGGCCTCCACTAAAGCCCAGGCTTCAGGACCTCGCCCGGCCTCCACTAAAGCCCAGGCTTCAGGTCCTCGCCCGGCCTCCACTAAAGCCCAGGCTTCAGGTCCTCGCCCGGCCTCCACTAAAGCCCAGGCTTCAGGACCTCGCCCGGCCTCCACTAAAGCCCAGGCTTCAGGACCTCGCCCGGCCTCCACTAAAGCCCAGGCTTCAGGTCCTCGCCCGGCCTCCACTAAAGCCCAGGCTTCAGGACCTCGCCCGGCCTCCACTAAAGCCCAGGCTTCAGGTCCTCGCCCGGCCTCCACTAAAGCCCAGGCTTCAGGACCTCGCCCGGCCTCCACTAAAGCCCAGGCTTCAGGTCCTCGCCCGGCCTCCACTAAAGCCCAGGCTTCAGGTCCTCGCCCGGCCTCCACTAAAGCCCAGGCTTCAGGACCTCGCCCGGCCTCCACTAAAGCCCAGGCTTCAGGTCCTCGCCCGGCCTCCACTAAAGCCCAGGCTTCAGGTCCTCGCCCGGCCTCCACTAAAGCCCAGGCTTCAGGATCTCGCCCGGCCTCCACTAAAGCCCAGGCTTCAGGTCCTCGCCCGGCCTCCACTAAAGCCCAGGCTTCAGGACCTCGCCCGGCCTCCACTAAAGCCCAGGCTTCAGGTCCTCGCCCGGCCTCCACTAAAGCCCAGGCTTCAGGACCTCGCCCGGCCTCCACTAAAGCCCAGGCTTCAACGCCAGCTCCCCTCCTTTTCTTTCCTTTCCTCTGGGCTTGACACACACACACACACACACACACACACACACACACACACACACACACACACGGTGCTGGCCAAAGTAGAAGAGATTTTGTTTTGTTGAACAACTGAGAAGGTCACGTCTGGTGCCTTGTTAAAAGGACTTTCTACTTAAAAATGCATGAAGGAATAAAATGATTCTCCTCTCCCTTCACCCTGCTGCTGATTATTTTAGAGGGCACTTTGCCTTGAACATGATTACATTGTTAATCTGGGTAAGATTATACTGTGCCTTCAGAGAGTTATCATACCGCTTGATTTATTCCACTTTTTGTTCTTAGATCCGTAATTCAAAATGGATTACATAAAAACAATTTTCACCCATCTACACACACAACCCCATAACCACAGTGAGATTTTCGTTGTTGAAATGTTAGAAAATGTATTGAAAATGAAATACAGAAATATCTCATTTACATAACTATTCACACTCCTGAGTGAGTACATGTTAGATTCACCGTTGGCAGTGAGTACAGCTGTGTCTCTTTGCACACCTGGATTATACACATTAGTTGATTAGCAATGATAAACATTTTCAAGTATTGCAATAGATTTTCATGCCAATTTAAGTCAAACTGTATCTACTCGTGAATATTCAATGTTGTCTTGGTATGCAACTCCAGTGTTTATTTTTGTTGGCCTTTGTGTTTTTTGGTTATTGTCCTTCTGAAAGGTGCATTTGTGTCTGTTGGAAAGCAGACTGAACCTGGCTTTCCTCTAGGATTTTGCCTGTGCTTAGTTCTATTCAGTTTAATTTTTATCCTAAAAAACTCCCTAGTCCTTGCCTTTGACAAGCATATCCATAACATGATGCAGCCACCGCATGCAGTATTTTTACTTTAGTGCCTTTCTGTTAACAGGATGCATGTTTTGGTATATTTTTCTGTACAGGCTTCCTTCTTTTCACTGTAATCTAATCTATTTTGAGTCAAAAAAAAAAAATGTTTTGCTTACTACATAATTCCATACGTGTTGTTTCATAGTTTTGATATCGTCATTATTATTATACAATGTAAAAAAAAAAAACTTGAATGAGTAGCTGTGTCCAAACTTTTGACTGGTACTGTATATTTAGGAGCTACCGAATGTCATTTTTTGGGGGGGGAATTTGGACATCTACAAGCTAATCTGAAGGAAGAACAGTACTGGCTCCGGAGCAGCATGAGTACATGTTGTGTCTGTGTGGAGTCTGGAGTCGCTAGGGCGACGGGCCTGCATGCTCTGCTTAAAAAAAAAGATGGGGGGGAGGGAGGAGCAGAGCCCGAGAACAGTGGAGAGAAAAAAAAAACGCAAGAAAATCTGAAGATTGCGGTGGCAGCTGTTCAGATAACTCATTCTAAGGGCTTTGACTTGATCAAACACGACGGAAACCGAACACACTATGATTCCCCGTCACTTTATTAAGGCAACCACTTATTTAAATAACTAGAAAATTAAACTTCCTTTTTTATTTTTTCACCGGAAAAAAATAAACGCATAAGAAAAATCTTGCCGCTCTAAAATGCTTCGTAGTGTAATTTCTGCTCGGCATCAGACTCATTTTGTCCTTCAGTTGCACTTCTCCGCCTGATTTGCGAAGGGGCATTTTATCAGCAGACAGCGCTCTGACTCATGTGTAGCTCGTTTTCTCTGGTACTTTTCTTGGTGTAGCTAGCCTAGTCTTCTTAGGTATTATTAATGCATGATGAACTTTTTAAGCAAAACATTAGGAAATGATGGCTTTTGCAATGAAGACCTTGCTTTGTCATTGTAAGATAATTTAATACCAGCCAAATACAGTTGCTCTTCTGTTATCTGAGGAAATTAAGATGATTTCTGCTGACTGTGTTGCACAAATGTATTTTTTTGATAAATAAAAATATAGTTGCACGTCAATGATCACTCTCTTAAAGCAACAAAAAAAAAAAACACTTAATTTTAAAAATAAAATGTGACCCCCTGTACACAGCTACTCCCATTGTGGTATTTCCAAACTAACGTGACTGGCTCAGCTGTTCTGGGGAACTATGGGAAGCTTGATAACGTGACTGGCTCAGCTGTTCTGGGGAACTATGGGAAGCTTGATAACGTGACTGGCCCAACTGTTCTGGGGAACTATGGGAAGCTTCATAATGTGACTGGCCCAACTGTTCTGGGGAACTTTGGGAAGCTTGATAACGTGACTGGCTCAACTGTTCTAGGGAAATTTGGGAAGCTTGATAACGTGACTGGCTCAACTGTTCTGGGGAACTTTGGGAAGCTTGATAACGTGACTGGCTCAACTGTTCTGGGGAACTTTGGGAAGCTTGATAACGTGATCGGCTCAACTGTTCTGGGGAACTTTGGGAAGCTTCATAATGTGACCGATGAAATGAACGTGATCTGCTTTACTTCCTGATGTATTGCACAAGTTGAATGCAGGTTACTTAAAAAGTAGCTACAAACACTTAAAATTGTTATTCAACGGTATAAAAAATAAAAAAACGTCTCGTGGCTATTTCCAAATACCCCTGTATACGGTATACCGCCCAAGCCTAGTAGCCAGGACCAATCTCCTGTACAGAGGCTTCCTTTTGTCCACACACACACACACACACACATTGGTACGCAGGGTACAAAGCCCCCTAAGAAATCATCCGTCCTGAGGCACTCTGGGAGAATAATGGAGTCTATAGCCGCTGCACTTCCGTGGCTGGCATGGCAGAGCGTGTGAACTAAAGCAACAGAGCTTTGATTTTAGTGAGAACCTGATCAGGAACCATATGGCTCCCGTCAGAGAGGGAGAGACCGGCAGGCTCAGTAGAGAGAGCGAGAGCGAGCGTTTTGGTTATTTAGTTAATTGGTTATTTTCTCACTGTCCAGAATTTGCAAATAATAGTCCTCTGTCCTTTTTTCTTTCTTTTCAATACTCCCTGATTGACTAGCTTTCCTTTTCAGTGATTATTAGTGAGCTGGACATGGTCAATAAACTGTGTGAATGTAGGTCCATTATCATTCTACAGTTTTAATTTGGTTTGAGTCATTTTAAAGTATGTTTGAGTTTGTCTGTCTGTCCTCCCCCAAAACACACACATATGTGACCCGTTTCAGGAAACTAGGCCTATGTTGCAGGCCACTACTTCACAGGAGAGGAAAACGCGAACTTTCATGTTTTTTATAATCAATCCTCAGGTTGTTTTTAAAATATATAACCGATAATATATCAACCGCAACTGTATTTTTCAGTAGGAGAGGGAAAGGAAATGGCTGTCCAAACTCTGTTGCGTGAGCAAAACTCATGCGAACACCTGACGCGATGTTATCTTTCTGGCTCATTTTTCAAATTAAAAGCCTGAAACTATGTCTGAAGACTGTTGACACCTTGAGGATGCGATAGGAAAAGGAATCTGGTTGATATACCTTTAAATGGAGCAAAGGCAGGCTATGGAACATGGAGTTTTCAAAATAGAAGCCACTTCCTGGTTTAATTTTCCTCAGGGTTTCGCCTGCAGTATCAGTTCTGTTATACTCACAGACAATATTTTGACAGTTTTGGAAACTTTAGAGTGTTCTCTATCCAATACTAAAGTAATATGCATATATTAGCAACTGAGACTGAGGAGCTGGCCGTTTTACTCTGGGCACCTTTTCATCCAAGCTTCTCAATACTGCCCCTGCGGCCATAAGAAGTTAACTACCTGCAGATTCATGCAGGGTAGTAACGTCATGTGTTGGGATTATGGTTAATTGTTTAGCTAGCTACATGTCTTAACAAAAGACTCCACTATGCAAGTAACTATTTCGGGTGCATTCGTAAATTCAGTCTCTGCTCCGATTTCAGAGCACTCTCGTCTAATTGTGACGGAGCGAAGAATAACTGATGAATTTACGAACGCTTAACACCTGGTGAATATGGTCGGTGTCAGTAAACCGTGGCAAAAAAAGTGTAATTAAATTGTTGCCAGCAGCACAGTCACATTCACCAACACTCTAGATAACATGAAACAGCCTAACCAGCTCTACCAGGGTGAGTAAAATGGTCAGAGTGAGGTGTTCTCTCATTGGTGTCTGGAAGTAGTGGAGGTTAAAGCTGAAGAGGGTGTAGACAAAGAAGAGCTCTCCAGTAGGTACCAAAAAATATTCAAAGGCCATTTTCTCAAGTGAGGTTACAAGTTGATCAACTTTCAAAGCAGAATTACTTTCCCATTGTTCCTCAAATGCAGTGTATGATAAACCATGTTATAGCTCTGAGTCTGCTTATCCAATGTAAAAAAAATATAGATTTATATAAATAATCCAAAGTTGCTTCATAAGACCGAAATCAAGGTGGTTGGTCAACATATTATATACAGTGTTTACCATATATGTCTTGCTCTCTCTCACTCTATAACTTGTATTCAGGACGGAAAGTTAATTTCTTTGCAACATTTATTTGCAGTTTTGCTTTGGTCTTATTGCAAACAGGATGTATGTTTTTGAATATTTTGTATTCTGTACCGACTTCCTTCTTGACTGGGTGGTGTAATTAATAACTTCATCATGCTCAAAGGGATATTCAATATCTGCTTTATAAAAAAACGTATGGGTTTCCTTCTTTGCGAGGCATTGGAAAACCTCCCTGGTCATTGTGGTTGAATCTGTATTCACTACTCGACTGATGGACCTTTACAATTATCTGTATGTGTGGGGTGCATGGATGAGGTAGTCATTAAAACATTATTTTTTAAACACTTATTGCACCCAGAGTGAGTCCATGTAACTTATTATGTGACTTGTTAAGCACATGTTTTACTCCTGAACTTTATTTAGGTTTGCCATAACAAAGGGGTTGAATAGTTATTGACTCGAGACATTTCAGCGTTTCATTTTTTATGAATTTGTAAAAACAAAATTCCACTTTAACATTATGGGGTTGTGTGTGTGTAGACCAGTGACACATCTCAATTGAATCAGTTTTAAATTCAGTCTGTAACACAACAAGATGCGTAAGTGAAGGAGTGTGAACACTTTCTGAAGGCACTGTAGTGCACTACTTTGGACCAGAGCCTTATGGGTCTTGTTTAAAAGCAGTTCACCTCATAGGAAATAGGATGCCGTTTGAGACACAACAGGTTGTTTTTGAGAAACCCTTAGGCCCAGTTGGTTATAATAGGATGCGCCAGCAGAGCAAAGCAGTACAAAATGAACAAAACAAAAAATCTAGGCCAACAAACCGGTTTGGTTTCTGCTGACTGACTGTTGTTGGTAGTAAAGTACAGATTCTTTCCTTTTTAGGTGCCTTTCCCTTTTTAAGGTGCCTTTCCTTTTTAATCTTGGGGATAGGGGGCAGAATTTTCACTTTTGGATAAATAGCATGCCCAATTTCAACTTCCTGCTACTCATGCCAAGAATATAAGATATGCATATTACTCATAGATTTGAATAGAAAACACTCTGAAGTTTCTAAAACTGTTTGAATCATGTCTGTGACTGTAACATAACTTATATAGCAGGCAAATCCCTGAGGACTAACTGTTCAGATTTCCCTCTCCCCCCTCTCTGTTGAATATATTGTCTTTGCCATTGGATATTTAATAGGAACCCATTTTCAGTTCCTACCGCTTCCACACGATGTCGCCAGTGTTTGGAATATGGTTGAAGTTATTTCTTTGTTTATTGGGGAAGTAGGCCAACTCGGAACTGGGGACACATTTGTGAGTTGCGCAAGACGTGAACAGCAGTGCTGGTTTGGTTTCGTTCCTGTATTGAATACAGATTGGCCCTGTCTACAATTTGATCGATTTATTAATGTTTAAAAATACCTAACGTTGTATTACAAAAGTAGTTTGAAATATTTTGGCAAAGTTTATAGGCAACTTTTGAAATATTTTGTAGTGACGTTGTGTTTTGGTAAGCTGTTCTTTTCTGGATCAAACGCGCTTTATAAATGGACATTTTCAATATATACAGTGCCTTGCGAAAGTATTCGGCCCCCTTGAACTTTGCGACCTTTTGCCACATTTCAGGCTTCAAACATAAAGATATAAAACTGTATTTTTTTGTGAAGAATCAACAACAAGTGGGACACAATCATGAAGTGGAACGACATTTATTGGATATTTCAAACTTTTTTAACAAATCAAAAACTGAAAAATTGGGCGTGCAAAATTATTCAAAGTTCAAGGGGGCCGAATACTTTCGCAAGGCACTGTATGTATAGACGGAATTAATAGAACAAAAGGACCAATTGTGATGTTTATGGGACATATTGGAGTGCCAACAAAAGAAGCTCGTCAAAGGTAATGTATATTTTATATTTTATTTCAGTGTTTTGTGTAGCGCCTGCTACGTTATCTCCTTTGTTTACTGCTGGTGCAGATGGATACAGGCTATTCGATAATTTGCTTCTTATGCTTTCGCCAAAAAGCATTTTTAAAATCTGACATGGTGGCTGGATTCACAACGAGTGTAGCTTTAATTGAGTATCTTACATGTGTGATTTAATGAAAGTTTGCATTTTATAGCATTTTATTTGAGACTGGCGTTCTGCATTTCCCCTGGCTTTAGGCCAGTTGAGACGCTAGCGTCTCCCCTATCCATATTAAAGTGCCTTTCCCTTTTAAGGTGCCTTTCCCTTTTAAGGTGCCTTTCCCTTTACTGCGTGTGAAACGAGGCCTCAGTACTGTAACTGAAGAATGTCACCCAAGCTTTTGTGGAACGAGCACCATTATCCAAATAATCATGTCACGCAGGGAAGAAGAATGAAGCTGCTCATAAAAACACTAAGTTATCTTTACCCCAATACATCCTCTCTGTTCATATTCAGAACAGGCTGTGACCACGAAGATAGGGTACGTGCTGACTGGGAGTTCAGTCAAGATTTGATGTAGTTGTTCCTCTCGGGTTTCAACTACGGCGGGTGCTTTTTGTTGTTGAGTTCTCACTCGGCACAGCATGAGTTGAAGAGGGCTGGTTAACGTTTGATTGCAATGGTCAGATTCCCAGATTGCACTTTTGTATTGGACTGCAATGCGTCTATAGTCAGAAACAAGAACAGTTTCCCAACACTGATAATGATAAGTCTGGCTGTGTTTGTTTAACGTTAAGTCCATTTTTTAAAAATTTCCCTTCGGCTAACTCAATTCACTTTTAATTAAGGTTGTTCCTTCCTGCCTGCTTTAAACCCTGACATACTTTGTTTGCATGATGATGAGGTTAACCTGCTCTGTTGTTGCGGTGATCATGTTAACCTGCTCTGGTGTCATGGTGATTCGCCTATCCAGAGGGCATGTGAGGTGTCTGGCTTCTCCTCTAATGTATTAACTGCTGTTCTGTGTGGTGCTCTCGGTACCTGATAACACGGTGGGGTGGGGGGGGCACCACCGACTGTAATGAGTCGGTGGTGATTCCCCCTGAGCAGACTGTAATGAGTCGGTGGTGATTCCCCCTGAGCAGACTGTAATGAGTCGGTGGTGATTCTCCTTGAGCAGACTGTAATGAGTCGGTGGTGAGTCTCCTTGAGCAGACTGTAATGAGTCGGTGGTGATTCCCCCTGAGCAGACTGTAATGAGTCAGTGGTGATTCCCCCTGAGCAGACTGTAATGAGTCGGTGGTGATTCCCCCTGAGCAGACTGTAATGAGTCGGTGATGATTCTCCCTGAGCACACTAATGAGTCGGTGATGATTCTCCCTGAGCACACTAATGAGTCGGTGATGATTCTCCCTGAGCACACTAATGAGTCGGTGATGATTCCCCCTGAGCACACTAATGAGTCGGTGATGATTCTCCCTGAGCACACTAATGAGTCGGTGGTGATTCCCCCTGAGCAGACTGTAATGAGTCGGTGGTGATTCCCCCTGAGCAGACTGTAATGAGTCGGTGGTGATTCCCCCTGAGCACACTAATGAGTCGGTGGTGATTCTCCCTGAGCAGACTGTAATGAGTCGGTGGTGATTCTCCCTGAGCAGACTGTAATGAGTCGGTGGTGATTCTCCCTGAGCACACTGTAATGAGTCGGTGGTGATTCTCCTTGAGCAGACTGTAATGAGTCGGTGGTGAGTCTCCTTGAGCAGACTGTAATGAGTCGGTGGTGATTCCCCCTGAGCAGACTGTAATGAGTCAGTGGTGATTCCCCCTGAGCAGACTGTAATGAGTCGGTGGTGATTCCCCCTGAGCACACTAATGAGTCGGTGGTGATTCTCCCTGAGCAGACTGTAATGAGTCGGTGGTGATTCCCCCTGAGCAGACTGTAATGAGTCGGTGGTGATTCCCCCTGAGCACGCTGTAATGAGTCGGTGGTGTTCCCCCCTGAGCAGACTGTAATGAGTCGGTGGTGATTCCCCCTGAGCACACTGAAATGAGTCGGTGGTGATTCTCCCTGAGCACACTGTAATGAGTCTGTGGTGATTCCCCCTGAGCAGACTGTAATGAGTCGGTGGTGATTCCCCCTGAGCACACTGTGCAATGAGAATCATGCTCTACTGCCCTGTCACAGGAATGACAAAATCCCATAGTACTATTCCTGATAGTACCATCTAGAATAGTACTATCAGTGTACACACGCGTACTTGCCTCCTACTGTGGTCATTCCGTCTCCTCTATGAATCACATCTGCACGAACCCAGTCTTCACTGAGTCATCCATACATCAATTGTCTTAAATCATTTATTTATTACTAAGTGGTTCACAGAAATGCATAAACAAAGTAAATATGGTTACAAGGAATGATAGGATAATGTGCCCCTAGTGGGCTAAACCGGTATCGCGGCTTGGTGGACAAAACGGGGAGTGGGGGTCAGCTGAGAAGTCACTACAGAGGTGATAACTATAACAATTTAAATACTAATCCTTTACACATGAACGCTCACTCATTCGGGAGCAATTGCAATCAATATATATATTTACGCTCAGTGTGTCGTCTTGATGGCTGGTGAAAAGTTTGTTTCTTTTGTAGAATTGTCTCTCTCTCTCTTGTGGTTAGAGTGGATTGTTCAGAGTAACATTCCTTCATTCGTTATAGAATAGCTGTTTCGGCGGTTGTCGTTCTTCACGTTCAATGATACCGAATTCCTAGCTGCAGACTAGTAATTAACATCAAAGACTTGTTCTTATTCTGTCGGTATCGATAGTCTAAGAGTTTAACCACGTGGTATGGTTAAAAGATTCAGCAATGGTCTACAACCTTCGTCCCCTCCTAATGGAGGTCTGGTGACATGGTCTGGTGATCATTTCTCAAAGTTGGGTTTTATTTGGAATGGCAGAAAAGGTCTGTCCCAGGATGTTTGACCCTAACTGGGCTCAGGGGCGGTCCTCTGATTTAGTTGACTCCAATTCCCTTTGAGTTTTCCTTCATTAATCAGTCCAAAATCACATTGTAAAATTGTGTAAACAGTGTCATACTCACTCATTCATCTTATACAACAATTAGATGTAAACCTCATATCTGAGGCTATTATATAAACAGCGTTATGGTAATGTGGCCACACCGTCTCCCATGAGCTTCCCCAAGTTGTAACAAACGGACCAGTTCGTAGCTGGATTCTTCACCGATCTTTTATACCTTTTCCGGAACATGAAATTTGTTCGGACCTTGAGTTCTGTGAGGTGGAAGAAATTCCTTTGTTTTCTATGAAACTTCACTCTGTCTCTTATACTGTGTGACCATGAGGAGATCCTCAGGAATTTACGACCTCTCTCTGACCACAGCAGCCTAGTTGAAGGAGGAAAGGGGGAGGCAGGGAGAGGGGGATGGGGCTTGCTCTACCCAAACAGGGCAACGTCATGACAGTAGGGTACATCTTTCTCCTGGCGATGCAACAGGGTTTTTGAAGCCTCCTGCTCAGTCCACTAATGAGAGAGGGAGAGAGACGCACCCAGGAGTACGTGGACTGTGTGTGTGTGTGTGTGTACTCAACATGTGTATGATCCTAACTGTTCTCCTTCTGGCTCCTCTCTCCAGGCGGTTTCTCTGTGGTGTTCCTGGCCCGGACACAGAGTGGCATGCGCTGCGCTCTCAAGAGGATGTACGTCAACAATGTCCCTGACCTCAACATCTACAAGAGAGAGATCACTATTATGGTGGGCAGATAGAGTGTGAGAGACTGTGTGTGTGTGTGTGTGTGTGTGTGTGTGTGTGTGTTTGCACCTTAACATGATTACTTGACTTAGGTCTGTGACGGTCATTTGAATTTTGGATGACGGTTATTGGCCAGACAAATCATTTTTGAATTTTTTTTTATGTCCTTTTTTCAGCAGATGTCACAAAGTGTTTATACAGAAACCCAGACTAAAACCCACAAAGGATTGTGGTCACCGTAATAACCATTCAATGCACATTTTCTCCGCTCCTGACTGCATGTGCTGCCACAGAAATATAATGAATAAAACAGGCGTACCCATTCCAGTCAATGATGGCATAATGGGTCAGACTGGCGGACATCGTGAGTGTACCAATGGGAGCAAAGCAGGAAGTAAACGCCAGAAGTGTACCCATCAGTATGTGCTGTGATTTGTTTATTTAAAAAATAAGTGTATTCAAGTGAATGGACATTACAGGGACACATCAGTTTAAAAAAAAAATAAAAAAAAAAAATGGTTTTAACTTTTATTTGACTAGGCAAGTCAGTTAAAGAACAAATACTTATTTACAATGACGGCCTAGGAACAGTAACCCGGACGACGCTGGGCCAATTGTGGCGCCGTCCTATGGGACTCCCAATCACGACCGGATATAATTCAGCCTGGATTCGAACCAGGGACTGTAGTGAAGCCTCTTGCACTGTGATGCAGTGCCTTAGACCCCTGCGCCACTCTTGAGCCCAGTTAGAGGTAGACGCAGAGAAATTACGGAAACAAAATAAAGATAATAATAATAGATCATCGATTTCTTCTACAACAATGCTTGGCTCGATTTCTCCGCTGTTTTGGTCCCCGTACCTACCACGCCCTTAACGGCGTGAAGCGAACCCTTGCAGATACGGTGTGTGAGAGCGAAGTCTTGTATCTCACTCATCTCAATATCTGCGTTTCTGCTTGTGGCAACGTCATTTCGCTGAGTCTACCTTTGTTTTTCTTCCACATTTGAATGAACATTCTACATTAGCGTGGAACCTTGCTTGTTTCAGCAAAGGAGCAACAACGTTTCATTCTCGTTAAGTCTGTTAGTGCAGAAAGGGTCTCAACCACTTGAATGCCATCAGCTGTTCGTTCCACAATTTATATATATATTTTTTAAAAACGGTTGACATTTTAGTTTAATGATGGTCTTCGTCCGTAACCGTTGGTAATACAGTAATCGTGACGGCCCTAGCTTGAATTTGTCTCTTAATGTTTTACGCCATCCAGAAAATCCACTTTAGTTATTTGAACTGAATGACCTCTAAGAAAGAGAGTAGATCAACATGTCCCCCCCCCCTAAATTTTTTACCCCTGTCTAACTCAACAGCTAGTTTATTTTCTGTGGGGTTTGCTGACTTAAACCACGAGTAATATGTTCACTACCTGTCTCAAAATGTCCATAAACAAAGACCTTTCTTCTGAAACTTGTCATTCTATTCTTGTTCTGAGAAATGAAGGCGCTTTCATGCGAGAAATTGCCAAGAAACATAAGATCTCATGTAACGCTGTGTACTACTCCCTTCACAGAACAGAGCAAACTGGCTCTAACCAGAATAGAAAGAGTGGGAGGCCCCGGTGCACAACTGAGCAAGAGGACAAGTACATTAGTGTGTAGTTTGAGAAACAGACGCCTCACTAGTCCTCAACTGGCAGCTTCATCTCAATGTCAACAGTGAAGATGCTGGCTTTCTAGTCAGAGTTGCAAAGAAAAAGCCATATCTCAGACTGGCCAATAAAAATAAAAGATTAAGATGGGCAAAAGAACACACTGGACAGAGGAAGACTAAAAAACAAAAGTGTTATGGACAGACGAATCTAAGTTTGAGGTGTTCGAATCACAAAGAAGAACATTTTGTGAGAGGAAGAAAAGATGCAGGAGGAGTGCTTGACGCAGTCTGTCAAGCATGGTGGAGGCAATGTGGTGGTCTGGGGGTGCGTTGGTGGTGGTGAAGTGGGAGATTTGTACAGGGTAAAAGGGATCTTGATGAAGGAAGTGTATCACTCCATTTTGCAACGCCATGCCATACCCTGTGGACAATGCTTAATTGGAGCCAATTTCTCCTACAACTGGACAATAACCCAAAAGCACAGCTCCAAACTATGCAATAACTATTTAGGGAAGAAGCGGTCGGCTGGTATTTTGTCTGTGCTGGCCACTCCATTATAGTCTCAGGTTTTCAACCCTTTTGAGCTGTTGTGGGAGCAGCTTGACCGTATGGTATGTAGGAGGTGCCCATCAAGCCAATCCAACTTGTGGGGTGTAACTGTAACTACCGTAGATGTGAGGTGGCTGTAACTGTGACTACCGTAGATGTGAGGTGGCTGTGACTACCGTAGATGTGAGGTGGCTGTGACTACCGTAGATGTGAGGTGGCTGTGACTACCGTAGATGTGAGGTGGCTGTAACTGTGACTACCGTAGATGTGAGATGGCTGTGACTACCGTAGATGTGAGGTGGTGGCTGTGACTACCGTAGATGTGAGATGGCTGTGACTACCGTAGATGTGAGGTGGCTGTAACTACCGTAGATGTGAGGTGGTGGCTGTGACTACCGTAGATGTGAGGTGGCTGTGACTACCGTAGATGTGAGATGGCTGTGACTACCGTAGATGTGAGGTGGCTGTGACTACCGTAGATGTGAGGTGGCTGTGACTACCGTAGATGTGAGGTGGCTGTAACTACCGTAGATGTGAGGTGGGTGTGACTACCGTAGATGTGAGGTGGTGGCTGTGACTACCGTAGATGTGAGGTGGTGGCTGTGACTACCGTAGATGTGAGGTGGTGGCTGTGACTACCGTAGATGTGAGGTGGTGGCTGTGACTACCGTAGATGTGAGGTGGCTGTGACTACCGTAGATGTGAGGTGGTGGCTGTGACTACCGTAGATGTGAGGTGGCTGTGACTACCGTAGATGTGAGGTGGCTGTGACTACCGTAGATGTGAGGTGGCTGTGGCTGTGACTACCGTAGATGTGAGGTGGCTGTGACTACCGTAGATGTGAGGAGGTGGCTGTGACTACCGTAGATGTGAGGTGGTGGCTGTGACTACCGTAGATGTGAGGTGGCTGTGATTACCGTAGATGTGAGGTGGTGGCTGTGACTACCGTAGATGTGAGGTGGTGGCTGTGACTACCGTAGATGTGAGGTGGCTGTGACTACCGTAGATGTGAGGTGGCTGTGACTACCGTAGATGTGAGGTGGTGGCTGTGACTACCGTAGATGTGAGGTGGTGGCTGTGACTACCGTAGATGTGAGGTGGCTGTGACTACCGTAGATGTGAGGTGGCTGTGACTACCGTAGATGTGAGGTGGTGGCTGTGACTACCGTAGATGTGAGGTGGTGGCTGTGACTACCGTAGATGTGAGGTGGTGGCTGTGACTACCGTAGATGTGAGGTGGTGGCTGTGACTACCGTAGATGTGAGGTGGTGGCTGTGACTACCGTAGATGTGAGGTGGTGGCTGTGACTACCGTAGATGTGAGGTGGCTGTGACTACCGTAGATGTGAGGTGGTGGCTGTGACTACCGTAGATGTGAGGTGGTGGCTGTGACTACCGTAGATGTGAGGTGGCTGTGACTACCGTAGATGTGAGGTGGCTGTGACTACCGTAGATGTGAGGTGGCTGTGACTACCGTAGATGTGAGGTGGTGGCTGTAACTACCGTAGATGTGAGGTGGCTGTGACTACCGTAGATGTGAGGTGGCTGTGACTACCGTAGATGTGAGGAGGTGGCTGTGACTACCGTAGATGTGAGGTGGCTGTGACTACCGTAGATGTGAGGTGGCTGTGACTACCGTAGATGTGAGGTGGCTGTGACTACCGTAGATGTGAGGTGGCTGTGACTACCGTAGATGTGAGGTGGCTGTGACTACCGTAGATGTGAGGTGGTGGCTGTGACTACCGTAGATGTGAGGTGGTGGCTGTGACTACCGTAGATGTGAGGTGGTGGCTGTGACTACCGTAGATGTGAGGTGGTGGCTGTGACTACCGTAGATGTGAGGTGGTGGCTGTGACTACCGTAGATGTGAGGTGGTGGCTGTGACTACCGTAGATGTGAGGTGGTGGCTGTGACTACCGTAGATGTGAGGTGGTGGCTGTGACTACCGTAGATGTGAGGTGGTGGCTGTGACTACCGTAGATGTGAGGTGGTGGCTGTGACTACCGTAGATGTGAGGTGGCTGTGACTACCGTAGATGTGAGGTGGTGGCTGTGACTACCGTAGATGTGAGGTGGTGGCTGTGACTACCGTAGATGTGAGGTGGTGGCTGTGACTACCGTAGATGTGAGGTGGCTGTGACTACCGTAGATGTGAGGTGGCTGTGACTACCGTAGATGTGAGGAGGTGGCTGTGACTACCGTAGATGTGAGGTGGCTGTGACTACCGTAGATGTGAGGTGGCTGTGACTACCGTAGATGTGAGGTGACTGTGACTACCGTAGATGTGAGGAGGTGGCTGTGACTACCGTAGATGTGAGGTGGCTGTGACTACCGTAGATGTGAGGTGGCTGTGACTACCGTAGATGTGAGGTGGTGACTGTGACTACCGTAGATGTGAGGTGGCTGTGACTACCGTAGATGTGAGGTGGTGGCTGTGACTACCGTAGATGTGAGGTGGCTGTGACTACCGTAGATGTGAGGTGGCTGTGACTACCGTAGATGTGAGGAGGTGGCTGTGACTACCGTAGATGTGAGGTGGCTGTGACTACCGTAGATGTGAGGTGGCTGTGACTACCGTAGATGTGAGGTGGCTGTGACTACCGTAGATGTGAGGTGGTGGCTGTGACTACCGTAGATGTGAGGTGGCTGTGACTACCGTAGATGTGAGGTGACTGTGACTACCGTAGATGTGAGGTGGTGGCTGTGACTACCGTAGATGTGAGGTGGTGGCTGTAACTACCGTAGATGTGAGGTGGCTGTGACTACCGTAGATGTGAGGTGGCTGTGACTACCGTAGATGTGAGGTGGCTGTGACTACCGTAGATGTGAGGTGGCTGTGATTACCGTAGATGTGAGGTGGCTGTGACTACCGTAGATGTGAGGAGGTGGCTGTGACTACCGTAGATGTGAGGAGGTGGCTGTGACTACCGTAGATGTGAGGTGGCTGTGACTACCGTAGATGTGAGGTGGCTGTGACTACCGTAGATGTGAGGTGGCTGTGACTACCGTAGATGTGAGGTGGCTGTGACTACCGTAGATGTGAGGAGGTGGCTGTGACTACCGTAGATGTGAGGAGGTGGCTGTGACTACCGTAGATGTGAGGTGGCTGTGACTACCGTAGATGTGAGGTGGTGGCTGTGACTACCGTAGATGTGAGGTGGTGGCTGTGACTACCGTAGATGTGAGGTGGCTGTGATTACCGTAGATGTGAGGTGGCTGTGACCACCGTAGATGTGAGGTGGCTGTGACTACCGTAGATGTGAGGTGGCTGTGACTACCGTAGATGTGAGGTGGCTGTGACTACCGTAGATGTGAGGTGGTGGCTGTGACTACCGTAGATGTGAGGTGGCTGTGACTACCGTAGATTTGAGGTGGCTGTGACTACCGTAGATGTGAGGTGGTGGCTGTGACTACCGTAGATTTGAAGTGGCTGTGACTACCGTAGATGTGAGGTGGCTGTGACTACCGTAGATTTGAGGTGGCTGTGACTACCGTAGATGTGAGGTGGTGGCTGTGACTACCGTAGATGTGAGGTGGCTGTGACTACCGTAGATGTGAGGTGGTGGCTGTGACTACCGTAGATGTGAGGTGGCTGTGACTACCGTAGATGTGAGGTGGCTGTGACTACCGTAGATGTGAGGTGGCTGTGACTACCGTAGATGTGAGGTGGCTGTGACTACCGTAGATGTGAGGAGGTGGCTGTGACTACCGTAGATGTGAGGTGGCTGTGACTACCGTAGATGTGAGGTGGTGGCTGTGACTACCGTAGATGTGAGGTGGTGGCTGTGACTACCGTAGATGTGAGGTGGCTGTGACTACCGTAGATGTGAGGAGGTGGCTGTGACTACCGTAGATGTGAGGTGGTGGCTGTGACTACCGTAGATGTGAGGAGGTGACTGTGACTACCGTAGATGTGAGGTGGGTGTGACTACCGTAGATGTGAGGTGGTGGCTGTGACTACCGTAGATGTGAGGTGGTGGCTGTGACTACCGTAGATGTGAGGTGGCTGTGACTACCGTAGATGTGAGGTGGCTGTGACTACCGTAGATGTGAGGAGGTGGCTGTGACTACCGTAGATGTGAGGTGGTGGCTGTGACTACCGTAGATGTGAGGTGGCTGTGACTACCGTAGATGTGAGGAGGTGGCTGTGACTACCGTAGATGTGAGGTGGTGGCTGTGACTACCGTAGATGTGAGGTGGCTGTGACTACCGTAGATGTGAGGTGGCTGTGACTACCGTAGATGTGAGGTGGGTGTGACTACCGTAGATGTGAGGTGGTGACTGTGACTACCGTAGATGTGAGGTGGGTGTGACTACCGTAGATGTGAGGTGGTGACTGTGACTACCGTAGATGTGAGGTGGGTGTGACTACCGTAGATGTGAGGTGGTGACTGTGACTACCGTAGATGTGAGGTGGCTGTGACTACCGTAGATGTGAGGTGGTGGCTGTGACTACCGTAGATGTGAGGTGGGTGTGACTACCGTAGATGTGAGGTGGCTGTGACTACCGTAGATGTGAGGTGGCTGTGACTACCGTAGATGTGAGGTGGCTGTGACTACCGTAGATGTGAGGTGGCTGTGACTACCGTAGATGTGAGGTGGCTGTGACTACCGTAGATGTGAGGTGGCTGTGACTACCGTAGATGTGAGGTGGCTGTGACTACCGTAGATGTGAGGTGGTGGCTGTGACTACCGTAGATGTGAGGTGGTGGCTGTGACTACCGTAGATGTGAGGTGGTGGCTGTGACTACCGTAGATGTGAGGTGGTGACTGTGACTACCGTAGATGTGAGGAGCTGGCTGTGACTACCGTAGATGTGAGGTGGTGGCTGTGACTACCGTAGATGTGAGGTGGTGGCTGTGACTACCGTAGATGTGAGGTGGCTGTGACTACCGTAGATGTGAGGTGGCTGTGACTACCGTAGATGTGAGGTGGCTGTGACTATCGTAGATGTGAGGTGGTGGCTGTGACTACCGTAGATGTGAGGTGGCTGTGACTACCGTAGATGTGAGGTGGCTGTGACTACCGTAGATGTGAGGTGGCTGTGACTACCGTAGATGTGAGGTGGCTGTGACTACCGTAGATGTGAGGTGGCTGTGACTACCGTAGATGTGAGGTGGTGGCTGTGACTATCGTAGATGTGAGGTGGCTGTGACTATCGTAGATGTGAGGTGGCTGTGACTACCGTAGATGTGAGGTGGTGGCTGTGACTACCGTAGATGTGAGGTGGTGGCTGTGACTACCGTAGATGTGAGGTGGCTGTG
This sequence comes from Oncorhynchus mykiss, assembly GCF_013265735.2. Lineage (NCBI taxonomy): Eukaryota > Metazoa > Chordata > Actinopteri > Salmoniformes > Salmonidae > Oncorhynchus > Oncorhynchus mykiss. Next base: position 79,930,228 of record NC_048575.1, on the reverse strand, counting down.
ACTACCGTAGATGTGAGGTGGCTGTGACTACCGTAGATGTGAGGTGGCTGTGACTACCGTAGATGTGAGGTGGCTGTGACTACCGTAGATGTGAGGTGGCTGTGACTACCGTAGATGTGAGGTGGTGGCTGTGACTACCGTAGATGTGAGGTGGCTGTGATTACCGTAGATGTGAGGTGGCTGTGACTACCGTAGATGTGAGGTGGTGGCTGTGACTACCGTAGATGTGAGGTGGCTGTGACTACCGTAGATGTGAGGTGGTGGCTGTGACTACCGTAGATGTGAGGTGGTGGCTGTGACACACTGGGACAGGACGTGAACACTAAGAAACAAAGACCAACACCTGATGGTTGGACTGATGACTGACTTCACTTCTATGAGGAGAATAAGCCAGTCCCCCAATGTCCTCAATCTACAGTAGATTGAGGGAACAATAAAAACATTTGAATCCATTTTAGAATAAGGCTGTAACGTAACAAAATGTGGAATTTGTCAAGGGGTCTGAATACTTTCCGAATGCTCTGTATCGATCTCTTAGAATGTCCTCCTCCTCCTCCTTCTGCAGAAAGAGCTGTCAGGTCATAAGAACATAGTGAACTACCTGGACTCTACCATCAACTCCGTAGGGGACAGTGTCTGGGAGGTCCTTATCCTCATGGAGTACTGTAAAGGTAGGAGTTTTGGGTCCCCCCCCTTCCATTTTCATACATTTGTTCGGTCCGGTAATGTCATTTTTTTTTATTGAGCATACAGATATGGGACAAATATACTTCAGAGTTCAACAAATATTCCTGTGATTTTTTTTTTTTCTGTCTTCTTATTGACCCTGGATTGTAACTTAAACATTCTCCTTCTCCTCTCTCACCCACTACCTCATTCTCCCCCTCTTTTTCACTCTCCTGCCCCCCCCCCCCCCCCCCCCCCTCCCCAGCTGGTCAGGTAGTGAAGCAGATGAACCAGCGTCTCCATATAGGGTTTACGGAGCCGGAGGTGTTGACCATCTTCACTGATACCTGTGAGGCTGTGGCCAGGCTGCATCAGTGTAGAACCCCTGTCATACACAGGGACCTGAAGGTAAGGAGAATAAACACACACGCACACACACACCTCATACACAGGGACCTCAAGGTATGGAGAAGAAACAGACCTCGGTCCTTCTCGCTCCTCTCTACTCTCTCCTTGACCACATCATTTGTGTTTCTCTGTTCTGCATAGTTTTCCTTCTACTCATTGTCCACCTCTCAATGCTCCTCTTCCTCTGTCATATTCTCTCTTCCGCTTCATCCTTGACCCCTTCTCCCCCTCCTCTTCCTATCGTCTGCCACAATGCGCTTATCTTTAATTCCCCCCCCTCCTCTACCTCCACCTTTCTCCATGTTTCTTCATCTTCCTAACACGGGGGTCTGCCCAGCCTGTCCTAACACGGGGGTCTGCCCAGCCTGTCCTAACACGGGGGTCTGCCCAGCCTGTCCTAACACGGGGGTCTGCCCAGCCTGTCCTAACACGGGGGTCTTCCCAGCCTGTCCTAACACGGGGGTCTGCCCAGCCTGTCCTAACACGGGGGTCTGCCCAGCCTGTCCTAACACGGGGGTCTGCCCAGCCTGTCCTAACACGGGGGTCTGCCCAGCCTGTCCTAACACGGGGGTCTGCCCAGCCTGTCCTAACACGGGGGTCTGCCCAGCCTGTCCTAACACGGGGGTCTGCCCAGCCTGTCCTAACACGGGGGTCTGCCCAGCCTGTCCTAACACGGGGGTCTGCCCAGCCTGTCCTAACACGGGGGTCTGCCCAGCCTGTCCTAACACGGGGGTCTGCCCAGCCTGTCCTAACACGGGGGTCTGCCCAGCCTGTCCTAACACGGGGGTCTGCCCGGCTAGGGTTAGAGTACAGGTTAGAGTACAGGTTAGAGTACAGGTTAGAGTACAGGTTAGAGTACAGGTTAGGGTTAGAGTACAGGTTAGGGTAAGAGTACAGGTTAGGGTAAGAGTACAGGTTAGGGTAAGAGTACAGGTTAGAGTTAGAGTACAGGTTAGGGTAAGAGTACAGGTTAGGGTAAGAGTACAGGTCAGGGTTAGAGTACAGGTTAGGGTAAGAGTACAGGTTAGGGTTAGAGTACAGGTTAGGGTAAGAGTACAGGTTAGGGTTAGAGTACAGGTTAGGGTAAGAGTACAGGTTAGAGTACGAGTACAGGTTAGAGTACGAGTACAGGTTAGGGTTAGAGTACAGGTTAGGGTTAGAGTACAGGTTAGGGTTAGAGTACAGGTTAGGGTTAGAGTACAGGTTAGGGTAATAGTACAGGTTAGGGTAAGAGTACAGGTTAGGGTAAGAGTACAGGTTAGGGTAAGAGTACAGGTTAGGGTTAGAGTACAGGTTAGGGTAAGAGTACAGGTTAGAGTACGAGTACAGGTTAGGGTTAGAGTACAGGTTAGGGTTAGAGTACAGGTTAGGGTAAGAGTACAGGTTAGGGTAATAGTACAGGTTAGGGTACAGGTTAGAGTACAGGTTAGGGTACAGGTTATAGTACAGGTCAGGGTAAGAGTACAGGTCAGGGTAAGAGTACAGGTCAGGGTTAGAGTACAGGTCAGGGTTAGAGTACAGGTTAGGGTTAGAGTACAGGTTAGGGTTAGAGTACAGGTTAGGGTTAGAGTACAGGTTAGGGTAAGAGTACAGGTTAGGGTAAGAGTACAGGTTAGGGTAAGAGTACAGGTTAGGGTAAGAGTACAGGTTAGGGTAAGAGTACAGGTTAGGGTAAGAGTACAGGTTAGGGTAAGAGTACAGGTTAGGGTAAGAGTACAGGTTAGGGTAAGAGTACAGGTTAGGGTAAGAGTACAGGTTAGGGTAAGAGTACAGGTTAGGGTACAGGTTAGGGTACAGGTTAGAGTAAGAGTACAGGTTAGGGTAAGAGTACAGGTTAGGGTAAGAGTACAGGTTAGGGTAAGATTACAGGTTAGGGTAAGAGTACAGGTCAGGGTAAGAGTACAGGTCAGGGTAAGAGTACAGGTCAGGGTAAGAGTACAGGTCAGGGTAAGTGTACAGGTTAGGGTAAGTGTACAGGTTAGGGTAAGAGTACAGGTTAGGGTACAGGTTAGGGTACAGGTTAGAGTACAGGTCAGGGTTAGAGTACAGGTTAGGGTACAGGTTAGAGTACAGGTCAGGGTTAGAGTACAGGTTAGGGTAAGAGTACAGGTTAGGGTAAGAGTACAGGTTAGGGTAAGAGTACAGGTTAGGGTAAGAGTACAGGTTAGGGTAAGAGTACAGGTTAGGGTAAGAGTACAGGTCAGGGTACAGGTTAGGGTTAGAGTACTGGAGAAAGTGGGAGGACAGGTTAGTGTTAGACGTTTATGGTTAGGGGTAGGGTTAGGTGTAAGGGTTAAGGTTTAGGTTTATGAGTTATGGTTAGGGTTAAGGTTTAGGGTTAGGAGTTATGGTTAGGGTTAGGTGTAAAGGTTAAGGTTTAGGGTTAGGTGTAAGGGTTAAGGTTTAGGGTTATGAGTTATGGTTAGGGTTAAGGTTTAGGGTTAGGAGTTATGGTTAGGGTTAAGGTTTAGGGTTAGGTGTAAAGGTTAAGGTTTAGGGTTATGGTTAAGGTTAAGGTTTAGGGTTAGGAGTTATGGGTAGGTTAAGGTTTAGGGTTAGGGTTAGTTTTAGGGTTAGAAGCTAGGTTTAGGGTTATGAGTTATGGTTAGGGTTCAGGTTTAGGGTTAGGGTTATGGTTAGGGTTAAGGGTTAGGTGTAAAGGTTAAGGTTTAGGGTTAGGTGTAAGGGTTAGGGTTAGGTGTAAGGGTTAAGGTTTAGGGTTATGAGTTATGGGTAGGGTTAGGTTTAGGGTTAGGAGTTATGGTTAGGGTTAAGGTTTAGGGTTAGGTGTAAAGGTTAAGGTTTAGGGTTAGGTGTAAGGGTTAGGTGTAAGGGTTAAGGTTTAGGGTTATGAGTTATGGGTAGGGTTAGGTTTAGGGTTAGGAGTTATGGTTAGGGTTAAGGTTTAGGGTTAGGTGTAAAGGTTTAGGGTTAGGTGTAAGGGTTAAGGTTTAGGGTTATGAGTAATGGTTAAGGTTAAGGTTTAGGGTTAGGAGTTATGGGTAGGTTAAGGTTTAGGGTTAGGGTTAGTTTTAGGGTTAGAAGCTAGGTTTAGGGTTATGAGTTATGGTTAGGGTTATGAATTATGGTTAGGGTTAAGGTTTTAGGTTTAGGGTTAGGTGTAAGGGTTAAGGTTTAGGGTTAGGGTTAGGTGTAAGGGTTAAGTTTAGGGAAAATAGGATTTTGAATGGGACTGAATTGTGTGTCCCCACAAGGTTAGCTGGACAAGACTGTGTGTCTGTGTCATTCAGCTCTCTTTCCCCTTCTGTCCTTTGTGTCGCTGTCCCCCCCCTCCCCCCTCTCCTTCTCCCATCATTTCATCCTTTGTGTCACTTTCAATCTAATATTCATCCTGTTCCCCTCTCGTTCCTCTCTCGTTCCCATCTCCCTCAGTAATGTTTTGTGTATCTTGGCATATCTCTCTGCTGTGGACTAAAATAGTCAACAAAACAGAACCTGTCCAAGTCCTGTGAATAAACTCGTTTTCTATTGGCCAGCTTTAGTAGTCCAGCTACCTCACCATCCACATTGTAATTTGGGCAGTCAGTGACTCTCTCTCTCTCTCTCTCTCTCTCTCTCTCTCTCTCTCTCTCTCTGTCTCTCTGTCTCTCTGTCTCTCTGTCTCTCTGTCTCTCTGTCTCTCTGTCTCTCTGTCTCTCTCTCTCTCTCTCTCTCTCTCTCTCTCTCTCTCTCTCTCTCGGTCTTTGTCTCTGTCTCGGTCTCTCTCTCGGTCTCCTTCCTCCATCAATATCTGTCGCTTTCAATCATTCACGTCCTCTTTTTTTTTCCCCACCTTCATCTCCCCCTTCTGTCCATCTCTTACTAAAGTTTTGTCTCTCTCCTCCCCCCGTCTCCTCCAGGTAGAGAACATCCTCCTGAGTGATAATGGGAGTTATGTTCTGTGTGATTTTGGAAGTGCTACTCACAAGGTGCTGCTCCCACACAAAGACGGAGTGACCGCCGTGGAGGACGAAATCAAGAAGTGAGTGGGTGACCTTTGAATGTGTGTGCGCCTCACTTGTCATCTATGTGCATACGTTTGTAGATACACGTCATCACTGAGTCACGATTGTCCATCGGATTGACTGTAAAGGCTGTCTTTGCCAGGGCTGTCTTTGCCAGGGCTGTCTTTGCCAGGGCTGTCTTTGCCAGGGCTGTCTTTGCAAAGGGCTGTCTTTGCAAAGGGCTGTCCTGTATGGTGTAAATTCTCACTAAAAGATGGGCATGCCATTGGTAGACATTCCATCAGTACCTGGTAACATAATAATCACCCATCAGTACCTGGTAACAGAATAATCACCCATCAGTACCTGGTAACAGAATAATCACCCATCAGTACCTGGTAACAGAATAATCACCCATCAGTACCTGGTAACAGAATAATCACCCATCAGTACCTGGTAACAGAATAATCACCCATCAGTACCTGGTAACAGAATAATCACCCATCAGTACCTGGTAACAGAATAATCACACAACACAGGATGGTTAAGTAAATTTAAATGTCTGAAATAACTTTTTTAATTTTTTTTATTTATTTCACCTTTATTTAACCAGGTAGGCTAGTTGAGAACACCTTTATTTAACCAGGTAGGCTAGTTGAGAACACCTTTATTTAACCAGGTAGGCCAGTTGAGAACACCTTTATTTAACCAGGTAGGCTAGTTGAACACCTTTATTTAACCAGGTAGGCTAGTTGAGAACAAGTTCTCATTTGGAACTGCGACCTGGCCAAGATAAAGCATAGCAGTGTGAACAGACAACAGAGTTACACATGGAGTAAACAATTAACAAGTCAATAGCACAGTAGAAAAAAAGGAGAGTCTATATACATTGTGTGCAAAAGGCATGAGGAGGTAGGTGAATAATTACAATTTTGCAGATTAACACTGGAGTGATAAATGATCAGATGGTCATGTGCAGGTAGAGATGTTGGTGTGCAAAAGAGCAGAAAAGTAAATAAATAAAAACAGTATGGGGATGAGGTAGGTAAAATCGGGTGGGCTATTTACCGATAGACTATGTACAGCTGCAGCGATCGGTTAGCTGCTCAGATAGCAGATGTTTGAAGTTGGTGAGGGAAATAAAAGTCTCCAACTTCAGAGATTTTTGCAATTGGTTCCAGTCACAGGCAGCAGAGAACTGGAACGAAAGGTGGCCAAATGAGGTGTTGGCTTTAGGGATGATCAGTGAGATACACCTGCTGGAGCGCGTGCTACGGGTGGGTGTTGCCATCGTGACCAGTGAACTGAGATAAGGCGGAGCTTTACCTAGCATGGACTTGTAGATGACCTGGAACCAGTGGGTCTGGCGACGAATATGTAGCGAGGGCCAGCCATACAAAACTAAGGAGATGATTGTGGACTTCAGGAAACAGCAGAGGAAACACCCCCCTATCCACATCGATGGAACAGTAGTGGAGAGGGTAGCAAGTTTTAAGTTCCTCGGCATACACATCACAGACAAACTGAATTGGTCCACTCACACAGACAGCATTGTGAAGAAGGCGCAGCAGCACCTCTTCAACCTCAGGAGGCTGAAGAAATTTGGCTTGTCACCAAAAGCACTCACAAACTTCTACAGATCCACAATCGAGAGCATCCTGGCGGGCTGTATCACCACCTGGTACGGCAACTGCTCCGCCCTCAACCGTAAGGCTCTCCAGAGTTTACTAGGGTAAGTTTGGCAGCGTGAGTGAAGGAGGCTTTGTTGCGGAATAGAAAGCCGACTCTAGATTTGATTTTAGATTGGAGATGTTTGATATGAGTCTGGAAGGAGAGTTTACAGTCTAGCCAGACACCTAGGTACTTATAGATGTCCACATATTCAAGGTCGGAACCATCCAGGGTGGTGATACTAGTCAGGTGTGCGGGTGCAGGCAGCGAACGGTTGAAAAGCATGCATTTGGTTTTGCTAGCGTTTAAGAGCAGTTGGAGGCCACGGAAGGAGTGTTGTATGGCATTGAAGCTCGTTTGGAGGTTAGATAGCACAGTGTCCAAGGACGGGCCGGAAGTATACAGAATGGTGTCATCTGCGTAGAGGTGGATCAGGGAATCGCCCGCAGCAACATCATTGATATATACAGAGAATAGAGTCGGCCCGAGAATTGAACCCTGTGGCACCCCCATAGAGACTGCCAGAGGACCGGACAGCATGCCTTCCGATTGGACACACTGAACTCTGTCTGCAAAGTAGTTGGTGAACCAGGCAAGGCAGTCATCAGAAAAACCGAGGCTACTGCCGATAAGAATATGGTGATTGACAAGAGTCGAAAGCCTTGGCCAGGTCGATGAAGACGGCTGCACACTACTGTCTTCTATCGATGGCCGTTATGATATCGTTTAGTACCTTGAGCGTGGCTGAGGTGCACCCTTGACTAACGTTTACACGTGGGAGTAATGATTCATAAATGATGAGTGGTGTACTGTTTGTAAATGCCTTATTAAAGGTTTATAAACACCTTATGAATGGTTTATGAACGGACCCTTTAAATGAGGTGTTCTCCACTTCAGCCCTGCACTCAAACGTTGCACTATGCAGTGCACTAACGTGGGCTCTGGTCTAAAGTAGTGCACTATATAGGGAATAGGGCTCTGGTCAACAGTAGTGCACTAACGTGGGCTCTGGTCTAAAGTAGTGCACTATATAGGGAATAGGGCTCTGGTCAACAGTAGTGCACTAACGTGGGCTCTGGTCTAAGGTAGTGCACTATATAGGGAATAGGGCTCTGGTCTAATGTAGTGCACTATATAGGGAATAGAAATACACTATAGGGTCTATAGTAGTGCACTACATAGGGAATAAGGCTTTGGTCTATAGTAGTGTACTATATAGGGAATAGGGTCTATAGTAGTGTACTATGTAGGGAATAGGGTCTATAGTAGTGTACTATATAGGGAATAGGGTCTATAGTAGTGCACTACATAGGGAATAGGGTCTGTAGTAGTGTACTATATAGGGAATATGGTCTATAGTACTGTACTATATAGGGAATAGGGTCTATAGTAGTGTACTATATAGGGAATAGGGTCTATAGTAGTGCACTATATAGGGAATAGGGCTCTGGTCTATAGTAGTGTACTACATAGGGAATAGGGTCTATAGTAGTGCACTATATAGGGAATAGGGTCTATAGTAGTGCACTATATAGGGAATAGGGCTCTGGTCTATAGTAGTGTACTACATAGGGAATAGGGTCTATAGTAGTGCACTATATAGGGAATAGGGTCTATAGTAGTGCACTATATAGGGAATAGGGTCTATAGTAGTGCACTACATAGGGAATAGGGTCTATAGTAGTGTACTATATAGGGAATAGGGTCTATAGTAGTGTACTATATAGGGAATAGGGTCTATAGTAGTGCACTATATAGGGAATAGGGTCTATAGTAGTGCACTACATAGGGAATAGGGCTCTGGTCTATAGTAGTGTACTACATAGGGAATAGGGTCTATAGTAGTGTACTACATAGGGAATAGGGTCTATAGTAGTGTACTACATAGGGAATAGGGTCTATAGTAGTGTACTACATAGGGAATATGGTCTGTAGTAGTGCACTATATAGGGAATAGGGTCTATAGTAGTGCACTACATAGGGAATAGGGTCTATGGTAGTGTACTATATAGGGAATAGGGTCTATAGTAGTGTACTATATAGGGAATAGGGTCTATAGTAGTGCACTATATAGGGAATAGGGTCTATAGTAGTGCACTACATAGGGAATAGGGCTCTGGTCTATAGTAGTGTACTACATAGGGAATAGGGTCTATAGTAGTGTACTACATAGGGAATAGGGTCTATAGTAGTGTACTACATAGGGAATAGGGTCTATAGTAGTGTACTACATAGGGAATATGGTCTGTAGTAGTGCACTATATAGGGAATAGGGTCTATAGTAGTGCACTATATAGGGAATAGGGTCTATAGTAGTGTACTACATAGGGAATAGGGCTCTGGTCTATAGTAGTGTACTATATAGGGAATAGGGTCTATAGTAGTGTACTACATAGGGAATAGGGTCTATAGTAGTGCACTACATAGGGAATAGGGTCTATAGTAGTGTACTATATAGGGAATAGGGTCTATAGTAGTGTACTACATAGGGAATAGGGTCTATAGTAGTGCACTATATAGGGAATAGGGTCTATAGTAGTGTACTATATAGGGAATAGGGTCTATAGTAGTGTACTACATAGGGAATAGGGTCTATAGTAGTGTACTATATAGGGAATAGGGTCTATAGTAGTGTACTACATAGGGAATAGGGTCTATAGTAGTGTACTACAAAGGGAATAGGGTCTATAGTAGTGTACTACATAGGGAATAGGGTCTATAGTAGTGTACTACATAGGGAATATGGTCTGTAGTAGTGCACTATATAGGGAATATGGTCTATAGTAGTGCACTATATAGGGAATAGGGTCTATAGTAGTGTACTACATAGGGAATAGGGCTCTGGTCTATAGTAGTGTACTATATAGGGAATAGGGTCTATAGTAGTGTACTATATAGGGAATAGGGTCTATAGTAGTGCACTACATAGGGAATAGGGTCTATAGTAGTGTACTATATAGGGAATAGGGTCTATAGTAGTGTACTACATAGGGAATAGGGTCTATAGTAGTGCATTACATAGGGAATAGGGTCTATAGTAGTGTACTATATAGGGAATAGGGTCTATAGTAGTGTACTACATAGGGAATAGGGTCTATAGTAGTGTACTATATAGGGAATAGGGTCTATAGTAGTGTACTACATAGGGAATATGGTTTATAGTAGTGTACTACATAGGGAATAGGGTCTATAGTAGTGCATTACATAGGGAATAGGGTCTATAGTAGTGTACTACATAGGGAATAGGGTCTATAGTAGTGCATTACATAGGGAATAGGGTCTATAGTAGTGTACTACAAAGGGAATAGGGTCTATAGTAGTGTACTACATAGGGAATAGGGTCTATAGTAGTGTACTACATAGGGAATATGGTCTGTAGTAGTGCACTATATAGGGAATAGGGTCTATAGTAGTGCACTATATAGGGAATAGGGTCTATAGTAGTGTACTACATAGGGAATAGGGCTCTGGTCTATAGTAGTGTACTATATAGGGAATAGGGTCTATAGTAGTGTACTATATAGGGAATAGGGTCTATAGTAGTGCACTACATAGGGAATAGGGTCTATAGTAGTGTACTATATAGGGAATAGGGTCTATAGTAGTGTACTACATAGGGAATAGGGTCTATAGTAGTGCATTACATAGGGAATAGGGTCTATAGTAGTGTACTATATAGGGAATAGGGTCTATAGTAGTGTACTACATAGGGAATAGGGTCTATAGTAGTGTACTATATAGGGAATAGGGTCTATAGTAGTGTACTACATAGGGAATATGGTTTATAGTAGTGCACTACATAGGGAATAGGGTATAATTTCAGCTGCTTCATACTTTCATAACACTAGAACCGAAACGCAGGTGACTTTTGACGCTGAGCACTTACTGTGTGTGTGTGTGTGTGTGCCCGTGTGCCCGTGTGCCCGTGTAGGTACACGACCCTGTCTTATCGAGCTCCAGAGATGATTAACGTGTACGCAGGGAAGGCCATTACCACCAAGGCTGATATATGGGTAAGTGGTTGTGGTGTTTGTACGGAACCCTTAGGGGTGTGTGTGTGTGTGTGTGTGTGTGTGTGTGGACTCTAGCCAGTCAGTAACAGAAGAGCTTGAGTTGTGTGTGTGTGTGTGTCGTGAATGTACCCAGCATGGCCAAAACTGTGGACACCCCTTCAAATTCGCGGATTCTAATATATCAGCCACACCAGTTGCTGACAGGTGTATAAAATACAGCACACCACCATGCAATCTCCATAGACAAACAACATTGACAAGTAGAATGTCTTTACTGAAGAGCTCAGTGACTTTTCAACGTGGCGTTCCTAACTGCCTCTGGAAGTGACATCAGCGCAGGAACTGTTCGTCGGGAGCTTCAGGAAATGGGTTTCCGTGGCCGAGCAGCCGCACACAAAACTAAGATCACCATGCGCAATGCCAATCGTCGTCTGGAGTGGTGAAAAAGCTCGCCGCCATTGGTCTCTGGAGCAGTGGAAACGCGTTCTCTGGAGTGATGAATCACGCTTCACCACCTGGCAAGTCCGATGGACGAATCTGGGTTTGGGGCGGGGGGGGGGGGGGATTATAGGTGTGGAAAAACTGAATGGAGAAATACACTGTCTTCATTTGTCTGACAGAGGTAACAGCAGTCCATGTTATATAACATAACATGTATTGTAATATGGTTTAATATCATATATCATGTTGTACAAGCTGTGTTTCTTCTGTTTCAGGCTCTTGGTTGCTTGTTGAACAAGCTGTGTTTCTTCTGTTTCAGGCTCTTGGTTGCTTGTTGTACAAGCTGTGTTTTCTTCTGTTTCAGGCTCTTGGTTGCTTGTTGTACAAGCTGTGTTTCTTCTCGCTCCCGTTCGGGGAGAGTCAAGTCGCCATATGTGATGGAACCTTTGTCGTTCCCGACAATTCCAAATTCTCCTTCAAGCTGCACTGCTTAATCAGTAAGTCCATCTGCCTTGTTCCTCAGCAACACACCAACCCACAAAGCTGTCAATACATATAACAATTATACCACATTGAACATTGTCATGTGAATATTTCTGATGCGTAAACATTTAACAGTCCAATTAATTTGCCCAATCAAACTACCATTCATTGTTTACACACCCACTGTAGGCCTTTAATATAAATATTATCCAATAGCGCCACCTTGTGGTCAAACGTGAGATGGACATTTAATGCATTGTACCAGGGTGAAAAATGTATTATAGAGAGGTAATACTAGTATTTTCATACACGTTTCAATTCACTTATTTATATTTTAAACCTGTGTAAAGTGTACATGCCTTCTCTTAAGGAAAGTGGGGATTCTCTGATATGTCTGCGATACTATTAAGTAATGTGTGTTAAACTATAGGATATATTAATATATCTCCAGGATATAGTAAACTATATGTCCCCTCTTCTCCAGGATATATTAAACTATACCACCCCTCTTCTCCAGGATACATTAAACTATATTTCCCCTCTTCTCCAGGATATAGTAAACTATATTTCCCCTCTTCTCCAGGATACATTAAACTATATTTCCCCTCTTCTCCAGGATATAGTAAACTATATGTCCCCTCTACTCCAGGCTATAGTAAACTATATGTCCCCTCTACTCCAGGATATATTAAACTATATGTCCCCTCTACTCCAGGATATATTAAACTATATGTCCCCTCTTCTCCAGGATATAGTAAACTATATGTCCCCTCTTCTCCAGGATACATTAAACTATATGTCCCCTCTTCTCCAGGATATATTAAACTATATGTCCCCTCTACTCCAGGATATATTAAACTATATGTCCCCTCTTCTCCAGGATACATTAAACTATACCACCCCTCTTCTCCAGGCTATAGTAAACTATATGTCCCCTCTACTCCAGGATATAGTAAACTATATGTCCCCTCTACTCCAGGATACATTAAACTATACCACCCCTCTCCTCCAGGATACATTAAACTATATGTCCCCTCTACTCCAGGATATAGTAAACTATATGTCCCCTCTACTCCAGGATACATTAAACTATATGTCCCCTCTACTCCAGGATACATTAAACTATATGTCCCCTCTTCTCCAGGATACATTAAACTATATGTCCCCTCTACTCCAGGATACATTAAACTATATGTCCCCTCTACTCCAGGATACATTAAACTATATGTCCCCTCTACTCCAGGATATATTAAACGATATGTCCCCTCTACTCCAGGATACATTAAACTATATGTCCCCTCTACTCCAGGATATAGTAAACTATATGTCCCCTCTACTCCAGGATACATTAAACTATATGTCCCCTCTTCTCCAGGATACATTAAACTATATGTCCCCTCTACTCCAGGATACATTAAACTATATGTCCCCTCTTCTCCAGGATACATTAAACTATATTTCCCCTCTACTCCAGGATATAGTAAACTATATGTCCCCTCTACTCCAGGATACATTAAACTATATTTCCCCTCTACTCCAGGATACATTAAACTATATGTCCCCTCTTCTCCAGGATACATTAAACTATATTTCCCCTCTACTCCAGGATATAGTAAACTATATGTCCCCTCTACTCCAGGATACATTAAACTATATTTCCCCTCTACTCCAGGATACATTAAACTATATGTCCCCTCTACTCCAGGATATATTAAACTATATGTCCCCTCTACTCCAGGATACATTAAACTATACCACCCCTCTTCTCCAGGATACATTAAACTATATGTCCCCTCTACTCCAGGATACATTAAACTATATGTCCCCTCTTCTCCAGGATACATTAAACTATATTTCCCCTCTACTCCAGGATACAGTAAACTATATGTCCCCTCTACTCCAGGATACATTAAACTATATTTCCCCTCTACTCCAGGATACATTAAACTATATGTCCCCTCTACTCCAGGATATATTAAACTATATGTCCCCTCTACTCCAGGATACATTAAACTATATTTCCCCTCTACTCCAGGATACATTAAACTATATTTCCCCTCTTCTCCAGGATATAGTAAACTATATTTCCCCTCTTCTCCAGGATATAGTAAACTATATTTCCCCTCTTCTCCAGGATATAGTAAACTATATTTCCCCTCTACTCCAGGATACATTAAACTATATTTCCCCTCTACTCCAGGATATATTAAACTATATGTCCCCTCTTCTCCAGGATATAGTAAACTATATGTCCCCTCTACTCCAGGATATATTAAACTATATGTCCCCTCTTCTCCAGGATACATTAAACTATATGTCCCCTCTACTCCAGGATACATTAAACTATACCACCCCTCTTCTCCAGGATACATTAAACTATATGTCCCCTCTACTCCAGGATACATTAAACTATATGTCCCCTCTTCTCCAGGATACATTAAACTATATGTCCCCTCTACTCCAGGATACATTAAACTATATGTCCCCTCTACTCCAGGATATATTAAACTATATGTCCCCTCTACTCCAGGATACATTAAACTATATGTCCCCTCTTCTCCAGGATACATTAAACTATATGTCCCCTCTACTCCAGGATACATTAAACTATATGTCCCCTCTTCTCCAGGATACATTAAACTATATTTCCCCTCTACTCCAGGATATAGTAAACTATATGTCCCCTCTACTCCAGGATACATTAAACTATATTTCCCCTCTACTCCAGGATACATTAAACTATATGTCCCCTCTACTCCAGGATATATTAAACTATATGTCCCCTCTACTCCAGGATACATTAAACTATACCACCCCTCTTCTCCAGGATACATTAAACTATATGTCCCCTCTACTCCAGGATACATTAAACTATATGTCCCCTCTTCTCCAGGATACATTAAACTATATTTCCCCTCTACTCCAGGATATAGTAAACTATATGTCCCCTCTACTCCAGGATACATTAAACTATATTTCCCCTCTACTCCAGGATACATTAAACTATATGTCCCCTCTACTCCAGGATATATTAAACTATATGTCCCCTCTACTCCAGGATACATTAAACTATATTTCCCCTCTACTCCAGGATACATTAAACTATATTTCCCCTCTTCTCCAGGATATAGTAAACTATATTTCCCCTCTTCTCCAGGATATAGTAAACTATATTTCCCCTCTTCTCCAGGATATAGTAAACTATATTTCCCCTCTACTCCAGGATACATTAAACTATATTTCCCCTCTACTCCAGGATATATTAAACTATATGTCCCCTCTTCTCCAGGATATAGTAAACTATATGTCCCCTCTACTCCAGGATATATTAAACTATATGTCCCCTCTTCTCCAGGATACATTAAACTATATGTCCCCTCTACTCCAGGATACATTAAACTATACCACCCCTCTTCTCCAGGATACATTAAACTATATGTCCCCTCTACTCCAGGATACATTAAACTATATGTCCCCTCTTCTCCAGGATACATTAAACTATATGTCCCCTCTACTCCAGGATACATTAAACTATATGTCCCCTCTACTCCAGGATATATTAAACTATATGTCCCCTCTACTCCAGGATACATTAAACTATATGTCCCCTCTTCTCCAGGATACATTAAACTATATGTCCCCTCTACTCCAGGATACATTAAACTATATGTCCCCTCTTCTCCAGGATACATTAAACTATATTTCCCCTCTACTCCAGGATATAGTAAACTATATGTCCCCTCTACTCCAGGATACATTAAACTATATTTCCCCTCTACTCCAGGATACATTAAACTATATTTCCCCTCTTCTCCAGGATATAGTAAACTATATTTCCCCTCTTCTCCAGGATACAGTAAACTATATTTCCCCTCTTCTCCAGGATATAGTAAACTATATGTCCCCTCTACTCCAGGATATATTAAACTATATGTCCCCTCTTCTCCAGGATACATTAAACTATATGTCCCCTCTTCTCCAGGATATATTAAACTATACCACCCCTCTTCTCCAGGCTATAGTAAACTATATGTCCCCTCTACTCCAGGATATAGTAAACTATATGTCCCCTCTACTCCAGGATACATTAAACTATACCACCCCTCTTCTCCAGGATACATTAAACTATATGTCCCCTCTACTCCAGGATACATTAAACTATATGTCCCCTCTTCTCCAGGATACATTAAACTATATTTCCCCTCTACTCCAGGATATAGTAAACTATATGTCCCCTCTACTCCAGGATACATTAAACTATATTTCCCCTCTACTCCAGGATACATTAAACTATATGTCCCCTCTACTCCAGGATATATTAAACTATATGTCCCCTCTACTCCAGGATACATTAAACTATATTTCCCCTCTACTCCAGGATACATTAAACTATATTTCCCCTCTTCTCCAGAATATAGTAAACTATATTTCCCCTCTACTCCAGGATACATTAAACTATATTTCCCCTCTTCTCCAGGATATAGTAAACTATATTTCCCCTCTACTCCAGGATACATTAAACTATATTTCCCCTCTTCTCCAGGATATAGTAAACTATATGTCCCCTCTACTCTAGGATATAGTAAACTATATGTCCCCTCTACTCCAGGATATATTAAACTATATGTCCCCTCTACTCCAGGATACATTAAACTATATGTCCCCTCTACTCCAGGATACATTAAACTATATGTCCCCTCTACTCCCATGTCTCCTCCAGGATACATTAAACTATATGTCCCCTCTACTCCCATGTCTCCTCCAGGATACATTAAACTATATGTCCCCTCTACTCCAGGATACATTAAACTATATGTCCCCTCTACTCCAGGATATATTAAACTATATGTCCCCTCTACTCCCATGTCTCCTCCAGGATACATTAAACTATATGTCCCCTCTACTCCAGGATACATTAAACTATATGTCCCCTCTACTCCAGGATATAGTAAACTATATGTCCCCTCTACTCCCATGTCTCCTCCAGGATACATTAAACTATATTTCCCCTCTACTCCAGGATACATTAAACTATATGTCCTCTCTCCCATGTCTCCTCCAGGATACATTAAACTATATGTCCCCTCTACTCCAGGATACATTAAACTATATGTCCTCTCTCCCATGTCTCCTCCAGGATACATTAAACTATATGTCCCCTCTACTCCAGGATACATTAAACTATATGTCCTCTCTCCCATGTCTCCTCCAGGATACATTAAACTATATGTCCCCTCTACTCCAGGATACATTAAACTATATGTCCCCTCTACTCCAGGATATATTAAACTATATGTCCCCTCTACTCCAGGATACATTAAACTATACGTCCTCTCTCCTCCAGGATATATTAAACTATATGTCCCCTCTACTCCAGGATACATTAAACTATATGTCCCCTCTACTCCAGGATACATTAAACTATATGTCCCCTCTACTCCAGGATATAGTAAACTATATGTCCCCTCTACTCCCATGTCTCCTCCAGGATACATTAAACTATATGTCCCCTCTACTCCAGGATACATTAAACTATATGTCCCCTCTACTCCAGGATACATTAAACTATATGTCCCCTCTACTCCAGGATACATTAAACTATATGTCCCCTCTACTCCAGGATACATTAAACTATATGTCCCCTCTACTCCCATGTCTCCTCCAGGATACATTAAACTATACGTCCTCTCTACTCCAGGATATAGTAAACTATATGTCCTCTCTACTCCAGGATACATTAAACTATATGTCCTCTCTACTCCAGGATATAGTAAACTATATGTCCTCTCTACTCCAGGATACATTAAACTATATGTCCTCTCTACTCCACGATATAGTAAACTATACGTCCTCTCTACTCCAGGATATAGTAAACTATATGTCCTCTCTACTCCAGGATACATTAAACTATATGTCCTCTCTACTCCAGGATATAGTAAACTATACGTCCTCTCTACTCCAGGATATATTAAACTATATGTCCCCTCTTCTCCAGGATACATTAAACTATATGTCCCCTCTACTCCAGGATATATTAAACTATATGTCCCCTCTACTCCAGGATACATTAAACTATATGTCCCCTCTTCTCCAGGATACATTAAACTATATGTCCCCTCTACTCCAGGATATATTAAACTATATGTCCCCTCTACTCCAGGATATATTAAACTATATGTCCCCTCTACTCCAGGATACATTAAACTATATGTCCCCTCTACTCCAGGATATATTAAACTATATGTCCCCTCTACTCCAGGATACATTAAACTATATGTCCCCTCTACTCCAGGATATATTAAACTATATGTCCCCTCTACTCCAGGATACATTAAACTATATGTCCCCTCTACTCCAGGATATAGTAAACTATATGTCCCCTCTACTCCAGGATATATTAAATTATATGTCCCCTCTACTCCAGGATATAGTAAACTATATGTCCCCTCTACTCCAGGATACATTAAACTATACGTCCTCTCTCCCATGTCTCCTACAGGATATATGCTTGAGCCTGACCATGAGAAGAGACCAGACATCTATCAAGTCTCCTACTTTGCCTTCAAGTTAGCTGGAAAGGAGTGTCCAGTGCCAAATCTCTTTGTAAGTCGCTGTTCATTGATTGTGACAGATGTGTGTTGTATTATAAGTGAAATGAAGACCCGTGTCTGGAGAAGTTGGGTGTCTATATACCCAGCAACAGTGACGGTTGTATTGGGCCCCTCTGCAGAGCTCCCCTCTCCCCACGTCACTCCCTGAGCCACTCACAGCCAGCGAGGTTGCTGCTAGGAAGAGCATGACGAAAGCCAGGTACAGCCACATTGCGTTTACTTGATAGCCACCTACACAAATAGCTAGCTAGAACAAAGTGTTAATAAGAAATGAATTTAAAAAGATTAAAAGCAATACAAATAAGTTCTCCCTTCACTGTGCTGTGGATATTTGTGAAAGAATACGAGTCGGGTCTCTTTTTTTGTAAAATATGTTTTTTTATCTGCCAATGAGAATGTATAAATAAACGTTAATAATGAAGTTTTTCCACTGTTCTGGTTGTTCCCCTACTACTCCAGAATCACAGAGTCCGCGGGCCCGACGGCAACTTCCATCGCTCCGAGACAGAGACCCAAGGCTGCCAACAGTAATGTGATACCCATCCCTGTAGCCAACACAGCTGTCACCCCTATAGCCGTGCCTGCCGCTGCCACGCCCATCGCCGCCACGCCCATCGCCGCCACGCCCATCACCGCCACGCCCACCGCCGCCACGCCCATCACCCCTACAGCTGTGCCTTCTGTAGCCGTCAGCAATGGGCAGAAAGGTGAGAAAGCAAAAATACTGTGTTTGTTTATCTGCCATCGTGCCCCCTGAGCGAGACTCTGAACCCCCTGAGCGAGACTCTGAACCCCCTGAGCGAGACTCTGAACCCCCTGAGCGAGACTCTGAACCCCCTGAGCGAGACTCTGAACCCCCTGAGCGAGACTCTGAACCCCCTGAGCGAGACTCTGAACCCCCTGAGCGAGACTCTGAACCCCCTGAGCGAGACTCTAAACCCCCTGAGCGACTATCCCCCAAGGGGCACTGCTCCGTGGCGGACCCTGTGCATCTCAACGGGTTTATCTGAGAGGGTTTGTATAGGCAGAAGACACATTCTCACTAAATAGACAACGATCTCCTCTCCTTTTGTATCACAGCTCCAACACCTGGTAACAGCCAGCCGGTTGCTCCACAGCCCCAGACAGCCAACAGGGTCCTTCAACAGCTGCAACCTGGAGACCTGCGTCTGCAACAACATCTCCATCCTGTCCATCCACAGCAGCTCCAATACCTTCAGGTACTGCTGAGAAACCCTCACGCTATCTGACACCAGGGGGTATATTAAGGTTCTACTGATAAACCCTCACGCTGTCTGACACCAGGGGTTATATTAAGGTTCTACTGATAAACCCTCACGCTGTCTGACACCAGGGGTTATATTAAGGTTCTACTGATAAACCCTCACGCTGTCTGACACCAGGGGTTATATTAAGGTTCTACTGATAAACCCTCACGCTGTCTGACACCAGGGGTTATATTAAGGTTCTACTGATAAACCCTCACGCTGTCTGACACCAGGGGTTATATTAAGGTTCTACTGATAAACCCTCACGCTGTCTGACACCAGGGGTTATATTAAGGTTCTACTGATAAACCCTCACGCTGTCTGACACCAGGGGTTATATTAAGGTACTGCTGATAAACCCTCACGCTGTCTGACACCAGGGGTTATATTAAGGTTCTACTGATAAACCCTCACGCTGTCTGACACCAGGGTTATATTAAGGTTCTACTGATAAACCCTCACGCTGTCTGACACCAGGGGTTATATTAAGGTACTGCTGATAAACCCTCACGCTGTCTGACACCAGGGGTTATATTAAGGTTCTACTGATAAACCCTCATGCTGTCTGACACCAGAGGTTATATTAAGGTTCTACTGATAAACCCTCACGCTGTCTGACACCAGGGGTTATATTAAGGTTCTACTGATAAACCCTCACGCTGTCTGACACCAGGGGTTATATTAAGGTTCTACTGATAAACCCTCACGCTGTCTGACACCAGGGGTTATATTAAGGTTCTACTGATAAACCCTCACGCTGTCTGACACCAGGGGTTATATTAAGGTTCTACTGATAAACCCTCACGCTGTCTGACACCAGGGGTTATATTAAGGTTCTACTGATAAACCCTCACGCTGTCTGACACCAGGGGTTATATTAAGGTTCTACTGATAAACCCTCACGCTGTCTGACACCAGGGGTTATATTAAGGTTCTACTGATAAACCCTCACGCTGTCTGACACCAGGGGTTATATTAAGGTTCTACTGATAAACCCTCACGCTGTCTGACACCAGGGGTTATATTAAGGTTCTACTGATAAACCCTCACGCTGTCTGACACCAGGGGTTATATTAAGGTTCTACTGATAAACCCTCACGCTGTCTGACACCAGGGGTTATATTAAGGTTCTACTGATAAACCCTCACGCTGTCTGACACCAGGGGTTATATTAAGGTTCTACTGATAAACCCTCACGCTGTCTGACACCAGGGGTTATATTAAGGTACTGCTGATAAACCCTCACGCTGTCTGACACCAGGGGTTATATTAAGGTTCTACTGATAAACCCTCACGCTGTCTGACACCAGGGTTATATTAAGGTTCTACTGATAAACCCTCACGCTGTCTGACACCAGGGGTTATATTAAGGTACTGCTGATAAACCCTCACGCTGTCTGACACCAGGGGTTATATTAAGGTTCTACTGATAAACCCTCATGCTGTCTGACACCAGAGGTTATATTAAGGTTCTACTGATAAACCCTCACGCTGTCTTACACCAGGGGTTATATTAAGGTTCTACTGAGAAACCCTCACGCTGTCTGACACCAGGGTTATATTAAGGTTCTACTGAGAAACCCTCACGCTGTCTGACACCAGGGTTATATTAAGCGAGGCACACTTTAGCAAAACCAAAATCAGTGTTGTCAACTCAGCAAAAAATAAACATCCTCTCACTGTCAACTGAGTTTATTTTCAGTAAACTTAACATGTGTAAATATTTGTATGAACATAACAAGATTCAACATCTGAGACATAAATTGAACAAGTTCCACAGACAAGTGACTAACAGAAATTGAATAGCGTGTCCCTGAACAATGGGGGGGTCAAAATCTAAAGTAACAGTCAGTATCTGGTGTGGCCACCAGCTGCATTAAGTACTGCAGTGCATCTCCTCCTCATGGTCTGCACCAGATTTGCCAGTTCTTGCTGTGAGATGTTACCCCAGTCTTCCACCAAGGCACCACCTGCAAGTTCCCGGACATTTCTGAGGGGAATGGCTCTAGCCCTCACCGTCCGATCCAACAGGTCCCAGATGTGCTCAATGGGTTTGAGATCCGGGCTCTTCGCTGGCCATGGCAGAACACTGACATTCCTGTCTTGCAGGAAATCACGCACAGAACGAGCAGTATGGCTGGTGGCATTGTCATGCTGGAGGGTCATGTCAGGATGAGCCTGCAGGAAGGGTACCACATGAGGGAGGAGGATGTCTTCCCTGTAACGCACAGCGTTGAGATTGCCAACAATGACAACAAGCTCAGTCCGATGATGATATGATACACCGCCCCAGACCATGACGGACCCTCCACCTCCAAATCGATCCCGCTCCAGAGTACAAGCCTCTGTGTAACGCTCATTCCTTCGAAGATAAATGTGAATCCGACCTGGTGAGACAAAACCGTAACTCTTCAGTGAAGAGCACTTTTTGCCTGTCCTGTCTGGTCCAGCGACGGTGGGTTTGTGCCCACAGGCGACGTTGTTGCCGGTGATATCTGGTGAGGACCTGCCTTACAACAGGCCTACAAGCCCTCAGTCCATCCTCTCTCAGCCTATTGTGGACCGTCTGAGCACTGATGGAGGGATTGTGCGTTCCTGGTGCAACTCGGCAGTTGTTGTTGCCATCCTGTACCTGTCCCGCAGGTGTGGTGTTCGGATGTACCGATCCTGTGCAGGTGTTGTTGCACGTGGTCTGCCACTGCGAGGACGATCAGCTGTCCGTCGTGTCTCTCTGTAGCGCTGTCTTAGGCGTCTCACAGTACGGACATTGCAATTTATTGCCCTGGCCACATCTGCATTCCTCATGCCTCCTTGCAGCTTGCCTAAGGCACGTTCACGCAGATGAGCAGGGACCCGTGGCATCTTTATTTTGGTGTTTTTCAGAGTCAGTAGAAAGGCCTCTTTAGTGTCCTAGGTTTTCATAACTGTGACCTTTAATTGCCTACCGTCTGTACGCTGTTAGTGTCTTAACGACTGTTCCACAGGTGCGTGTTCATTAATTGTTTATGGTTCATTGAACAAGCATGGGAAACTGTGTTTAAATCGATATCAATCTAAGATGGTCTGTAAATAATCGATAGCAATCTAAGATGGTCTGTAAATAAACGATAGCAATCTAAGATGGTCTGTAAATAATCGATAGCAATCTGAGATGGTCTGTAAATAATCGATAGCAATCTGAGATGGTCTGTAAATAATCGATAGCGATCTGAGATGGTCTGTAAATAATCGATAGCGATCTAAGATGGTCTGTAAATAATCGATAGCAATCTGAGATGGTCTGTAAATAATCGATAGCAATCTGAGATGGTCTGTAAATAATCGATAGCAATCTAAGATGGTCTGTAAATAAACGATAGCAATCTAAGATGGTCTGTAAATAATCGATAGCAATCTGAGATGGTCTGTAAATAATCGATAGCAATCTGAGATGGTCTGTAAATAATCGATAGCGATCTGAGATGGTCTGTAAATAATCAATAGCGATCTAAGATGGTCTGTAAATAATCGATAGCAATCTGAGATGGTCTGTAAATAATCGATAGCAATCTGAGATGGTCTGTAAATAATCGATAGCAATCTAAGATGGTCTGTAAATAATCGATAGCAATCTGAGATGGTCTGTAAATAATCGATAGCGATCTGAGATGGTCTGTAAATAATCGATAGCGATCTAAGATGGTCTGTAAATAATCGATAGCAATCTGAGATGGTCTGTAAATAATCGATAGCAATCTGAGATGGTCTGTAAATAATCGATAGCAATCTAAGATGGTCTGTAAATAATCGATAGCAATCTGAGATGGTCTGTAAATAATCGATAGCGATCTAAGATGGTCTGTAAATAATCGATAGCAATCTAAGATGGTCTGCCTCTGTCCTCTCAGTACCAGCAGGCCCTTCAGCAGCAGATGATGATACAGCCCATGTATCAGCAACAACAGGCCCAGGCCCAGGCCCAGGCCCAGGCTCAGGCACAGGCCCACTACGTAGCAATGGTAAGACACACACACACACACCCACACACAAGCCCACTACGCAGCCATGGTAGGTAAGACACACCACAGCTGATTTTAAATTGGATGAATGGTGAAGTCTATGTGCTTGGTGTACATATCCCGGAAAAGTTGAGTGATCTTGAAACCTTTGAGAGGGAAACACGTGTTAATTTAATTCTCTGATTAATTCTCTAGTGACATCACAGTTAACATATGTATTCCTGCTTCTACCGACTCCAGGAAAATATTTTCTCAAATCATGCGGGGGAAAAAATGATTTCACCTTATTTGGAATGGCTAACCAGTTAAAGTTAAACAAGCATATTTATATAACATACATCAGTTTGGACAGTTAAAACAATGACATATTAAGCCATTAATTAAGCCTCTCTTAAAGCCCTTCCATTGGACTGAAATTTGATCTAAATCCAAACAGGTTTTCTATCAAGCTACTAAGAGAGGCCCAGCCTATGTTTAAAAATGGGCTCTTTCTTCTAATTAAAACCTTGGTGGTACGTTTTCGCGACTAAAGACGCCCTTCTAGCTAGCTGACCACCAATTTTCATTGCAATTTGTAATTTAAATGAGGTTTTTGGTGAGTTTTCATTAAAGTGATCTATTTTACACATTTTGTGGGACAGGCTGTATATTGTAATCTAAATTATTCACTCATTTATATGTTAGTATTAAACTGTTATCTACTTTTTCAAAACCACAAGATTTAATCTGTAAAACAAAAATAATGAAACATTATTTGGTTACAACACTGAAAATGATGTTGGTAGAAGAAAAAACATTTTCAAGAGTCTTCCGCGGGCTTCACAATGAAAAGTTGACAAGCAAATGCTGTTGTTCTTACTGGAAGAAGAGACAACTATCTAGGAAACACTTCGGATCTGAGGTTGGTGTCTCTTTTTTTGAACAAAATTAAACGGATATATATCTTGTAATTGAACAAAATAGTAAGGTGGACAATAACTGCCGATTAGTACAGGACATATTTAATTTTTTTGCTTAACAGCTTATGCAAAATCTGATGGTAGTAGTATTTCCACTGAAATGTGAAACATGCTAATTGCTAACCTGTTAGCCAACATTTTTACGACACCATCAATCACAAAACATTGATGGCTTGTTCCCAAGATAACACTGTTAAAGGTAATAATACATTTCTTAAATGCTGTTGAATATGCCGATTTAATACGGGGTGCTACGACACATATTACTATTTAACTAAAGGTAACGGAGTGAGTGGAATATCTGTAAGGAGAAGCATTGCTGGAGGAGATAGCAGGGGTAGTAGGGAGGTGGGGAGGGGTTAGTAGGAAGGGGGGGTAGTAGGGGGGGGAATAGTAGAGGGGGGGAGGGGTTAGTCGAGGGGGGAGGGGATGGTAAAGGGGGAGGAGAGGATAGGAGAGGGCAGTAGAGTGGGGGGGGGGAACTAGCAGGAGAGTGGGGGGGGGAACTAGCAGTAGAGTGGGGGGGGGAACTAGCAGTAGAGTGGGGGGGGGGGAACTAGCAGTAGAGTGGGGGGGGGAAACTAGCAGTAGAGTGGGGGGGGAAACTAGCAGTAGAGTGGGGGGGGGAACTAGCAGTAGAGTGGGGGGGGAAACTAGCAGTAGAGTGGGGGGGGGAAACTAGCAGTAGAGTGGGGGGGAGAATAGCAGTAGAGTGGGGGGGAGAATAGCAGTAGAGTGGGGGGGAGAATAGCAGTAGAGTGGGGGGGAGAATAGCAGTAGAGTGGGGGGGAGAATAGCAGTAGAGTGGGGGGGAGAATAGCAGTAGAGTGGGGGGAGGAATAGTAGAGTGGGGGGGGGGAATAGTAGAGTGGGGGGGAGAATAGTAGAGTGGGGGGGAGAATAGCAGTAGAGTGGGGGGGGGGAATAGCAGTAGAGTGGGGGGGGGAATAGTAGAGTGGGGGGGGGGGGAATAGCAGTAGAGTGGGGGGGGGGAATAGCAGTAGAGTGGGGGGGGGGGATAGCAGTAGAGTGGGGGGGAGGGGAATAGCAGTAGAATGTGGGGGGGACTGGCAGTAGAGTGGGGGGGGGACTAGCAGTAGAGTGGGGGGGGGCGCTAGCAGTAGAGTGGGGGGGAGGGGGACTAGCAGTAGAGTGGGGGGGAGGGGGACTAGCAGTAGAGTGGGGGGGAGGGGACTAGCAGTAGAGTGGGGGGGGGGACTAGCAGTAGAGTGGGGGGGAGGGGACTAGCAGTAGAGTGGGGGGGATAGCAGTAGAGTGGGGGGGAGGGGACTAGCAGTAGAGTGGGGGGGACTTGCAGTAGAGCTGGGGGGATAGCAGTAGAGTGGGGGGGGACTAGCAGTAGAGTGGGGGGAGGGGACTAGCAGTAGAGTGGGGGGGAGGGGACTAGCAGTAGAGTGGGGGGGACTAGCAGTAGAGTGGGGGGGGGGGACTAGCAGTAGAGTGGGGGGGGGGACTAGCAGTAGAATGGGGGGGGACTAGCAGTAGAGTGGGGGGGAGGGGACTAGCAGTAGAGTGGGGGGGAGGGGACTAGTAGTAGAGTGGGGGGGGAGGGGACTAGCAGTAGAGTGGGGGGGAGGGGACTAGCAACAGGCCCACTACTCAGTCATGTCACAACATCAACAACAGGCCCACTACTCAGCCATGTCACAACATCAACATCAGGCCCACTACTCAGCCATGTCACAACATCAACAACAGGCCCACTACTCAGCCATGTCACAACATCAACAACAGGCCCACTACTCAGCCATGTCACAACAACAGGCCCACTACTCAGCCATGTCACAACATCAACAACAGGCCCACTACTCAGCCATGTCACAACAACAGGCCCACTACTCAGCCATGTCACATCAACAACAACAGGCCCACTACTCAGCCATGTCACATCAACAACAGGCCCACTACTCAGCCATGTCACAACAACAGGCCCACTACTCAGCCATGTCACATCAACAACAGGCCCACTACTCAGCCATGTCACAACAACAGGCCCACTACTCAGCCATGTCACAGCATCAACAACAGGCCCACTACTCAGCCATGTCACATCAACCACAGGCCCACTACTCAGCCATGTCACAACAACAGGCCCACTACTCAGCCATGTCACAACAACAGGCCCACTACTCAGCCATGTCACAGCATCAACAACAGGCCCACTACTCAGCCATGTCACATCAACAACAGGCCCACTACTCAGCCATGTCACATCAACAACAGGCCCACTACTCAGCCATGTCACATCAACAACAGGCCCACTACTCAGCCATGTCACAACATCAACAACAGGCCCACTACTCAGCCATGTCACATCAACCACAGGCCCACTACTCAGCCATGTCACATCAACAACAGGCCCACTACTCAGCCATGTCACATCAACAACAACAGGCCCACTACTCAGCCATGTCACATCAACAACAACAGGCCCACTACTCAGCCATGTCACATCAACAACAACAGGCCCACTACTCAGCCATGTCACATCAACAACAACAGGCCCACTACTCAGCCATGTCACATCAACAACAGGCCCACTACTCAGCCATGTCACATCAACAACAACAGGCCCAGTACTCAGCCATATCACATCAACAACAACAGGCCCACTACTCAGCCATATCACATCAACAACAACAAGCCCACTACTCAGCCATGTCACATCAACAACAACAGGCCCACTACTCAGCCATATCACATCAACAACAACAGGCCCACTACTCAGCCATATCACATCAACAACAACAGGCCCACTACTCAGCCATGTCACATCAACAACAACAGGCCCACTACTCAGCCATGTCACATCAACAACAGGCCCACTACTCAGCCATGTCACATCAACAACAGGCCCACTACTCAGCCATGTCACATCAACCACAGGCCCACTACTCAGCCATGTCACATCAACAACAGGCCCACTACTCAGCCATGTCACATCAACAACAACAGGCCCACTACTCAGCCATGTCACATCAACAACAGGCCCACTACTCAGCCATGTCACATCAACCACAGGCCCACTACTCAGCCATGTCACATCAACAACAGGCCCACTACTCAGCCATGTCACATCAACAACAGGCCCACTACTCAGCCATGTCACATCAACAACAGGCCCACTACTCAGCCATGTCACATCAACAACAACAGGCCCACTACTCAGCCATGTCACATCAACAACAACAGGCCCACTACACAGCCATGTCACATCAACAACAACAGGCCCACTACTCAGCCATGTCACATCAACAACAACAGGCCCACTACTCAGCCATGTCACATAAACAACAACAACAGGCCCACTACTCAGCCATGTCACATCAACAACAACAGGCCCACTACTCAGCCATGTCACATCAACAACAACAGGCCCACTACTCAGCCATGTCACATCAACAACAACAGGCCCACTACTCAGCCATGTCACATCAACAACAACAGGCCCACTACTCAGCCATGTCACATCAACAACAACAGGCCCACTACTCAGCCATGTCACATCAACAACAACAGGCCCACTACTCAGCCATGTCACATCAACAACAACAGGCCCACTACTCAGCCATGTCACATCAACAACAACAGGCCCACTACTCAGCCATATCACATCAACAACAGGCCCACTACTCAGCCATATCACATCAACAACAACAGGCCCACTACTCAGCCATGTCACATCAACAACAACAGGCCCACTACTCAGCCATATCACATCAACAACAACAGGCCCACTACTCAGCCATATCACATCAACAACAACAGGCCCACTACTCAGCCATGTCACATCAACAACAACAGGCCCACTACTCAGCCATGTCACATCAACAACAGGCCCACTACTCAGCCATGTCACATCAACCACAGGCCCACTACTCAGCCATGTCACATCAACAACAACAGGCCCACTACTCAGCCATGTCACATCAACAACAACAGGCCCACTACTCAGCCATGTCACATCAACAACAACAGGCCCACTACTCAGCCATGTCACATAAACAACAACAACAGGCCCACTACTCAGCCATGTCACATCAACAACAACAGGCCCACTACTCAGCCATGTCACATCAACAACAACAGGCCCACTACTCAGCCATGTCACATCAACAACAACAGGCCCACTACTCAGCCATGTCACATCAACAACAACAGGCCCACTACTCAGCCATGTCACATCAACAACAACAGGCCCACTACTCAGCCATGTCACATCAACAACAACAGGCCCACTACTCAGCCATGTCACATCAACAACAACAGGCCCACTACTCAGCCATGTCACATCAACAACAACAGGCCCACTACTCAGCCATATCACATCAACAACAGGCCCACTACTCAGCCATATCACATCAACAACAACAGGCCCACTACTCAGCCATGTCACATCAACAACAACAGGCCCACTACTCAGCCATATCACATCAACAACAACAGGCCCACTACTCAGCCATATCACATCAACAACAACAGGCCCACTACTCAGCCATGTCACATCAACAACAACAGGCCCACTACTCAGCCATGTCACATCAACAACAGGCCCACTACTCAGCCATGTCACATCAACCACAGGCCCACTACTCAGCCATGTCACATCAACAACAGGCCCACTACTCAGCCATGTCACATCAACCACAGGCCCACTACTCAGCCATGTCACATCAACAACAGGCCCACTACTCAGCCATGTCACATCAACCACAGGCCCACTACTCAGCCATGTCACATCAACCACAGGCCCACTACTCAGCCATGTCACATCAACAACAGGCCCACTACTCAGCCATGTCACATCAACAACAGGCCCACTACTCAGCCATGTCACATCAACAACAGGCCCACTACTCAGCCATGTCACATCAACAACAACAGGCCCACTACTCAGCCATGTCACATCAACAACAGGCCCACTACTCAGCCATGTCACAACAACAGGCCCACTACTCAGCCACTACTCAGCCATGTCACATCAACAACTACTCAGCCATGTCACATCAACAACAGGCCCACTACTCAGCCATGTCACATCAACAACAACAGGCCCACTACTCAGCCATGTCACATCAACAACAACAGGCCCACTACTCAGCCATGTCACATCAACAACAACAGGCCCACTACTCAGCCATGTCACATCAACAACAACAGGCCCACTACTCAGCCATGTCACATCAACAACAACAGGCCCACTACTCAGCCATGTCACATCAACAACAACAGGCCCACTACTCAGCCAACTCACCCAACGGTTACCATCTGTTTTAATTTCAGCAGCAATCTGCTCCGTCCACACGGTTATCAGGGGAAGGGAGAGGAGGAGAGGGGAGGGGAGAGGAGAGGAGGGGAGAGGAAGGGAGAGGAGAGGAGAGGAGGGGAGAGGAGAGGAAGGGGAGAGGAGGAGGAGGAGAGGAAGGGAGAGGAAGGGAGAGGAGGGAGAGGAAGGGAGAGGAGGAGGGGAGAGGAAGGGAGAGGAGGAGGGGAGAGGAAGGGAGAGGAGGAGGGGAGAGGAAGGGAGGGGAGAGGGGAGGAGAGGAGGAGAAGGAGGGGAGGATGAGGGAAGGGAGGGGAGGATGAGGGAAGGGAGGAGAGGAGAGGGGGGGAGGGAGAGGAGAGGGTAAAGCTCCACCGGTTCGCTGTGTGTGACTGTGTTAAATTGTGACATATGAAGCAATTACACAGGGGAAATCAGGCTCTCTCTCGTCCGTTGTAGTCACTTTAGCAAAGTGAGTGTTTTAGGAAATATCACTTATCCATACATTTTGCGTTTCGTCACTGTCAAGCCATAATCAACCTTTTAATATAAGTCTCTATTACTGTCAGTCCTATGGTCTGATCCTGTCCATCACAGATTCAGTGTGTCTGTAATCATGTCTCTCTCATCGTCAACGTGACATCACTGTTACCTCGTTCCCCTCCCCTGTCAGATGCACCAGTACCACCAGGCCTTTGCGCAGCAGCAACAACAACAACAACAACTACTACAACAACAGCAACTACAACTCCATCAACAACAACAACAACAACTACTACAACAACAGCTACAACATCAACAGCATTCCACCCAGCAGCCCACTGTGACCTCCCCGCTAGAGTTCCAACATCCTTTGGGCTCTTTTAACCCGCCTGGATCTGGGGTCAGCCCTGGGGTCGTGGCAATCGGGGCTGGTGCTGGAAATGTGACACCTTCCCCTGTTGAGGCTCTATACACCAGGTAACATCCCTCAGTCACTTCATACCCCAATATTTATGTGCCTGTAATGTCTGTCAGTAGCACAGACACCACAAGTAATACAGCACATCATAAAGCATCTCAATCTATGGTGATCATTAGCCTGCCCCACTTCATATCTTCCTCTCTGTTCCTCTCTGTTCCTCTCTGTTCCTCTCTCTTCCTCTCTGTCTCTCTGTTTCTCTTCCTCTCTCTTCCTCTCTGTTCCTCTCTGTTCCTCTCTGTTTCTCTCTTCCTCTCCCTCTCCCTCTCTCTTCCTCTCTCCCCAGTAGAAACCCTCTGGTGGACCTAAAGGTGACCACCCCTCCCCCCCGGACCCAACCCCAGACCCTGGTCACCCCCCAGACCCTGGTCACCCCCCAGAGCCTGGTCACCCCCCAGAGCCACCCTCCTGACATGTCCCGCTGGAACCCCTTTGGAGAGGACAACTTCTCCAAACTAACAGAGGAGGAACTTCTGGACCGCGAGTTTGACCTCCTCAGAGCAAGCAAGTGCCCCGTCTTTTACCTTCCCCCAGCAAGTGCCCCGTCTTTTACCTTCCCCCAGCAAGTTCCTGGTCTTTTACCTTCCCCCAGCAAGTTCCTGGTCTTTTACCTTCCCCCAGCAAGTGCCGCATCTTTTACCTTCCCCCAGCAAGTGCCGCATCTTTTACAGTCCCCCAGCAAGTGCCCCATCTTTTACCTTCCCCCATCTTTTACAGTCCCCCATCTTTTACAGTCCCCCAGCAAGTGCCCCATCCTTTACCTTCCCTCATCTTTTACCGTCCCCCATCTTTTACCGTCCCCCAGCAAGTGCCCCATCTTTTACCGTCCCCCAGCAAGTGCCCCATCTTTTACCGTCCCCCAGCAAGTGCCCCATCTTTTACCGTCCCCCAGCAAGTGCCCCATCTTTTACAGTCCCCCAGCAAGTGCCCCATCTTTTACCTTCCCCCAGCAAGTGCCCCGTCTTTTACCTTCCCCCAGCAAGTGCCCCGTCTTTTACCTTCCCCCAGCAAGTGCCCCGTCTTTTACCTTCCCCCAGCAAGTGCCCCGTCTTTTACCTTCCCCCAGCAAGTTCCTGGTCTTTTACCTTCCCCCAGCAAGTTCCTGGTCTTTTACCTTCCCCCAGCAAGTTCCTGGTCTTTTACCTTCCCCCAGCAAGTTCCTGGTCTTTTACCTTCCCCCAGCAAGTGCTGCATCTTTTACAGTCCCCCAGCAAGTGCCCCATCTTTTACCTTCCCACATCTTTTACCGTCCCCCATCTTTTACAGTCCCCCAGCAAGTGCCCCATCTTTTACAGTCCCCCAGCAAGTGCCCCATCTTTTACCGTCCCCCAGCAAGTGCCCCATCTTTTACCGTCCCCCAGCAAGTGCCCCATCTTTTACCGTCCCCCAGCAAGTGCCCCATCTTTTACAGTCCCCCAGCAAGTGCCCCATCTTTTACCGTCCCCCAGCAAGTGCCCCATCTTTTACCTTCTTCCCCTTTCCATTACTGTTCCACCTGGGTTTGATTCCCACAGGGAACATGTCTGCACTCACAACGGATAGTCGCTCTGGAGAAGAGCTTCTGCTAAATGACTGACATGTAAACACATATATTAATAGACAAAAGGTTCCTGCTCTTAGTTGCCATTTGTCAATATATTAATATGTTTAATTACCTGTCTCAATTTGTTACTTTTCTGTCTGCAAACGTTCTTATATTTCACTAAATGCACTCCTGATTCCAAAGACAATTATTTATGTCTAATGTTAATTTGATGGCTAGTTAAAAAAATTTTTTATTGGAATTTCCTGTGTGTAACGATCCCCTATCTGCCCGAGCAGGTAAACCCATGGAGAGAACCACTAGCATGGAGGCAGACCGACCGCTGCAGCCAATCACCTCCGCCGCAACCGCCAAGCCCCTCCTCCCTGAATACCTGTTTGGCTCCGCCCCCTTCCTGGCTAGCGCAGGCAAGTCTTAATGGAGGCCCCTCCCCCAACCCTGTCTCGCCACGCCCCAACAGGACCCAACACTTCAGTTTGGAACTCTCCTGTCTTCATTTCTCCCCTGCCAAACTATTCTGCCCCACCCTTAAACCCCCAACCACACTCACTATTCTTCCCCCCCCCTTAAACCCCCAACCACACACTGTTCTGCCCCCCCCTTAAACCCCCAACCACACTCACTATTCTGCCCCCCCCTTAAACCCCCAACCACACTCACTGTTCTGCCCCCCCTTAAACCCCCAACCACACTCACTATTCTGCCCCACCCTTAAACCCCCAACCACACTCACTGTCCCCCCCCCCCCCCCCGTTAAACCCCCAACCACACTCACTGTTCACCCCCCCCTTAAACCCCCAACCACACCCACTGTACTACCCCCCCATTATTAATTATGATCTGAAAGGCTACACTGATCCTAGATCAGCATTCCTACTTTGAGAAGCTTTGTGAAATACAGACCCTGGTGAGTAATTGCAGTCTTTTGGTGTAAATGGTCTCAATCTCAATGGGAATACGTTTTACCAGGTTAGACTTCAGAGAACCAAACAGCACATCTTGTTAATGAACAGTAGGATGTATAGTGGGGTCCCAAATTACAATACATTTAAAAAAAATCAAACCTTTTATTTTAACTAGGCAAGTCAGTTAAGAACAAATTCATATTTACAATGACGGCCTATTTACACATGATTGACACCCTCGATAAAGATGAGCATTTAATGACTATAAAATGAATAAATAATATTATTTGAATCTAATTCTGCCAGGAGGCTGAAACTTGGCCATAAGTGGCTCTTCCAGCAATACAATGACCCTAAGAAAACATCAACATCCACAAATAAGTTGTTAATTGGCCACACAAATCAACATTTTGCTATGGCCATCTCACTCTCCGGACTTGAAACCCATTTGAGAACGTGTGGATTTAATTGAAGAGGGCACATCCATCAATCATTTTTGACCCCTACCTTTTTGAGACACAAAATGTATTTATTTCTCTGAGCAATTGAGGCAACCAGATTTTTGGGCAAAAATATACTAAAATTGTACGAGTATAAAATAAATGTAATTCTCCAATATAGCTCAGTATTGACTTATTTTACATAGCAATTTGTGTGTCAATTTCAGACCCCACTGTATATGATGGGTACAGTAGTGATTCATAATTTAGTCACAAACCAGCAGTGAAAGAATGCGTGGTTGTTTAGCCATAAAATATATATATATATTTTTTGATTTTGCTTATTGAGTCCATTTGAAACTAGCATATTTATAAATATCCTTAAATCTCAAAAGCCCCACCTTGGGCGTAATAAGTTTTATTTCCTGTTAAGAGATTTTCCAAAATGTCATGTCCCTTTTGGGTTGTACTGTGCACTTTACTACGGAACAACTATCCTAGCTGCCGCCCACACCCCAAAATTATTCATTATTACAAGAATTGTATAACTAAAATGTATCTTAAGAATTATCGTAAGAATGTCACCATTCTTCTTCTTCTTCTTTTTTTAATGGTAGCTAAATTACATTTTTTGTTGTTGTGATATAACAGTCAGCTGTGCCCATTATATTAAAATATGTTAACTAGAGAATGACAATAAAATCCCAGAATGACTTCAGTTAAGTGATTTTTATAGTAACTTAGAGAGCAAACTGAAGTCTGACTATAAGTTAGACGTTCTGTCTGTATATCGAAATGGAAATATGAATCCCATGTCTCACTAACTTAGTATAACATTGTAGTTCAAGGTATATAGCTGAGCTAAGGAACAACCAAAAACGAAAAAAAGCTGTGTGAAAGTACTTGACCACTGATTAGGTTATGGGACGCTCAGAAGGGACCGTAATTCTAGAAATGGAGCCCCAACATACGGTTGAAGTCATCCCAAAAGGCTGGAATGACAACATTTGGTGACAAATGTACAAACAGCCTCCATTTTATGTATGTATTTGTGCCATAGACGATGTTGTCAAGGTCATTCATATTTTCTTTGGTTGTCTAGTCTGTCCAAAGTCTGAAGGGACTTTCAGGGACTTATGACAAAATGTTCCAACCAATTCATCTCTGAAGTTTGTTTGTATCTACTAACCATTTCAACGTGCTCTCATTAAAGATGGGCATGAAGTTGCACCTATATTTGGGTGGTGATGTAGGGTTGTATGCTATACTACATCTGGTCCTGGAGTCTCCACTTCTAGGTCTGACAGCAGCAGGCCTGGAGTCTCCACTGCTGGGTCTGATAGCAGCAGGCCTGGAGTCTCCACTTCTAGGTCTGATAGCAGCAGGCCTGGAGTCTCCACTTGTAGGTCTGACAGCTGCAGGCCTGGAGTCTCCACTGCTGGGTCTGACAGCTGCAGGCCTGGAGTCTCCACTGCTGGGTCTGACAGCAGCAGGCCTGGAGTCTCCACTTGTAGGTCTGACAGCAGCAGGCGCGGAGTCTCCACTGCTGGGTCTGATAGCAGCAGGCCTGGAGTCTCCACTTGTAGGTCTGACAGCTGCAGGCCTGAAGTCTCCACTTCTAGGTCTGACAGCAGCAGGCCTGGAGTCTCCACTGCTGGGTCTGATAGCAGCAGGCCTGGAGTCTCCACTTCTAGGTCTGATAGCAGCAGACCTGGAGTCTCCACTTCTAGGTCTGATAGCAGCAGACCTGGAGTCTCCACTTCTAGGTCTGACATCTGCAGGCCTGGAGTCTCCACTTCTGGGTCTGACAGTTGCAGGCCTGGAGTCTCCACTTCTAGGTCTGACAGCAGCAGGCCTGGAGTCTCCACTTCTAGGTCTGAGCTGCAGGCCTGGAGTCTCCACTTCTAGGTCTGAGCTGCAGGCCTGGAGTCTCCACTTGTAGGTCTGACAGCAGCAGGCCTGGAGTCTCCACTTCTAGGTCTGATAGCAGCAGGCCTGGAGTCTCCACTTCTAGGTCTGACAGCAGCAGGCCTGGAGTCTCCACTTCTAGGTCTGAGCTGCAGGCCTGGAGTCTCCACTTCTAGGTCTGACAGCAGCAGGCCTGGAGTCTCCACTTCTAGGTCTGAGCTGCAGGCCTGGAGTCTCCACTTCTAGGTCTGACAGCAGCAGGCCTGGAGTCTCCACTTCTAGGTCTGATAGCAGCAGGCCTGGAGTCTCCACTTCTAGGTCTGATAGCAGCAGGCCTGGAGTCTCCACTTCTAGGTCTGACAGCAGCAGGCCTGGAGTCTCCACTTCTAGGTCTGATAGCAGCAGGCCTGGAGTCTCCACTTCTAGGTCTGACAGCAGCAGGCCTAGAATCTCCACTGCTGGGTCTGATAGCAGCAGTCCTGGAGTCTCCACTTCTAGGTCTGACAGCAGCAGGCTTCAGTTATGCACACTTGCCTATACAGTAATAAGCTGCTTTCATTCCTTGATAACAACTCCATATATTCTATTTATTTTCCAAAGGTAAGTTTAACCATTAACAAGGGGAGAAGGGAATTGCTGGATTCCTCAATACCCCAGTCATTCTGTTGCATTTCATTGTCAATTTAAGAGCTCTGTACTCTTGACTATTTTGATAAACTAATAATAAGTGTACAATTATTTAACTTCTGTTATTGTTTCCATGTTGTAATGCAAGACAGTCATACTCAGAAACATCTTGTTCAAATAGTGTACTGGTGGACAGATTTCTGATTCAACAGCCATAATTGTTTGATCTGTTATTTTGTACAATTAGAAAGGAGAAAAAAGAAAAAAAAAGCCATTTAATTACAAGAATGACTTGAGCCATTAATTACACTGATGATCAAGTTCAAGACGAACAGGAAATGGTAGTGAAAAGTTTGGATGGTTTAAGACCTCCCAGCAGCGTTCAAAAAAACAGTATTGAATATGTTGTGTTGTTTACATTGATATATTTTCTTTCTTTATTTACAAATGTTAATGCTTTTGATTTTGGGTCATTGGTTTCACTTCCTAGCCTTTTTGTTACTGTGGTGAAACAGCCTTCATCGTTTTATATTTGGTTGCTTTAGAACATCGTCATCAACATACAGATGTTCATAGCAGCTGTTTGTTCCTGTGAAACATAACGCATCGGTTATTGTAAGAATGTCAGAACTTGTTGGTTAAGCAGGTTGTTTGTTGTGCTGCCTCTCCGGGGAAAGGAAAATATACTGCGTTAGATGCATAAGTTGTATATAAAAAAAACAATTTTAAAATATCTGTTTTTCAACAGACAAACTATGTAAATGATCTTGTACCATACTGTGAATGTTTTTTTTGTTTAAAAAAAATATATATATACAAAATGCTTAATGGTGATAAATAAAAACATTATTCAAAAAGCAATATACATTTTTTGGGGGTTTGTTTTATTGATGGCTTTTACAATGAGTAGATAGATGCCAAACGATGAGGTGTTTGTAGGTTTCTGAGTGGTAATATCTGCCCACCGTTACACCAAGATGTTTCTCAGATTAACATGGCTGTCTTTGTGGGTCTGCACCTCCTGAATGACTAACATACAAACAACAAAAAAGCGACAGACATTTGTTCTGATAATGAATTGAAGCAACACTTATGTTTTGGGTATTGAGAATCCTTAACCGACATGTTATACCGGTGCCTTCTGGAAAGCAGTCAGACCCCTGGTCTTGGTCCACATTTTGTTACGTTACAGCCAGATTCAAAATTGTTTATTGAATTGTTATTTTCCCTCATCAATCTACAGACAATACCCCATAATGACATCACAATACCCCATAATGTCATCACAATACCCCATAATGACATCACAATACCCCATAATGGCATCACAATACCCCATAATGGCATCACAATACCCCATAATGGCATCACAATACCCCATAATGACATCACAATACCCCATAATGACAAACCAAAAACAGGTTTTTAGAAACTTTGGCTAATTTATTTTTTTTAAAGTTAAAAAAACTATCACATTTACGTAAGTATTCAGACCCTTTACTCAATATTTTGTTAGAAGCACCTTTGGCAGTGATTACAGCCTCGAGTCTCCTTGGGTTTAACGCTAGAAGCTTGGCACACCTGTATTAGGTTCTCCCATTCCTCTCTGCAGATCCTCTCAAGGTCTGTCATGTTGGATGGGGAGCATCGCTGCACAGCTATTTTCAGGTCTCTCCAGAGATGTTCGATCGGGTTCAAGTCCGGGCTCTGGCTGGCCCACTCAAGGACATTCAGAGACTTGTCCTGAATCCACTCCTTGGCTGTGTGCTTAGGGTTGTTGTCCTGTTGGAAGTTGAACCTTTGCCCCAGTCTTTGGTCCTGAGCGCTCTGAAGCAGATTTTCATTAAGGATCTCTCTGTACTTTACTCTGTTCATCTTTCCCCTCGATCCTGACTAGTCTCCCAGTCCCTGCCGCTGAAAAACATCCCCACAGCACGATGTTGCCACCACCATGCTTCACCTTAGGGATGGTGCCAGGTTTCCTCCAGATGTGACGCTTAGCATTCGACCAAAGAGTTCAATCTTAGTTTCATCAGACCAGATAATCTTGTTTCTCATGGTCTGAGAGTCTAGGTGCCTTTTGGCAAACTCCAAGCGGTCTGTCATGTGCCTTCTTACTGAGGATTGGCTTCCGTCTGGCCACTCTACCATAAAGGCCTGATTGGTGGAGTTCTGCAGAGATGGTTTTCCTTCTGAAAGGTTCTCCAATCTCCACAGAGGAACTCTGAAGCTCTGTCAGAGTGATCATCGGGTTCTTGGTCACCTCTCTGACCAAGGTCCTTCTCCCCCGATTGCTCAGTTTGGCCGGGCGGACAGCTCTAGGGAGAGTCTTGGTGGTTCCAAACTTCTTCCATTTGAGAATGATGGAGGCCACTGTGTTCTTGGGGACCATCAATGCTGCAGAAATGTTTTGGTATCCTTCTCCAGATCTGTGCCTCAACACATTCCTGTCTCGGAGCTCTACGGACAATTCATTCAACCTCATGGCTTGGTTTTTGCTCTGGCATTCACAGTCAACTGTGGGACCTTATATAGTCAGGTGTGTGCCTTTCCAAATCATGTCCAATCAATTGAATTTACCACAGGTGGACTCCAATCAAGTTGTTGAAACATCTCAAGGATGATCAATGGAAACAGGATTCACCTGAGCTCAATTTCAAGTCTCATAGCAAAGGGTCTGAATACTTATGTAAATAAGGTATTTCTGTTATTTTTATTTGTTATACAGAAACTTCTTAACCTTTTTTCTGCTTTGTCATAATGGGGTATTGTGTGTAGATTGCTGAGGATTTTTTATTTATTTAATACATTTTAGAATAAAACTAACATAACAAAATGTGGAAAAAGTCCAGGAGTCTGAATACTTTCCAAAGGCACTATACATACAGTATTGTGCTTTGGGTATGGGGAATCCTTAACCAACATGTTATATAAACTGGACTGTGCTTTCTTTTTGAAAAGGTAAACAGGTGAATAAGATATTAAACCATAAGCAGCTCACTGCCTGTCTCTCTCAAAACCTCAGAGTGGAGAACATGTACTGGGTAAATCCCAGCTTTGATGTTTAATCAGTTGTAGAGTGGCGGTTATGTCTCTTTTTAATAATCCAATCTGATTGCAAAGTCCAAGTGAAAATATCCTGACACAGTCCTCATTGAGATCAAACTGTGTTTGCTGATTTATTTTACCTTTATTTAACGAGGCAAGTCAGTTAGGAACAGTGAGTTAACTGCCTTGTTCAGGGGCAGAACGACAGATTTGTACCTTGTCAGCTCGGGGATAGGAACTTGCAACCTTTCGGTTACTAGTCCAACACTAACCACTAGGCTACCCTGCCGCCCCATGTCTGCTTGACTAATATGTTTAATTCATGACTGTAACCAGGGATGCAACTTTGGTTTTAGAAGTGTGGGGGGGAGGGCCATTTTTTTTTTTTTTTTTTTTTAAATGTATCCAGTCTGATAAACACTCCAAACAGCCTTCCCTGCAGCTCGGAGGCGTCCTCGTGGTCCTAAAGCACACCTCTGCCTCTTTTTTGTATCACATTCCAGTGAAATATGCACCCCTGACTGTAACATGCTTAATGCATGGCATTTTAGTTTCAGTCAACTTGTCTTTTCTATGATTTGGCCTATTGACCTAAATTCACCTCAGTCCCAACTAGATTCGTGGATTTTTTTTTGTTGGCTAATTAGATTTGATA
The DNA here is from genome assembly GCF_013265735.2 of Oncorhynchus mykiss. Taxonomy (NCBI): domain Eukaryota; kingdom Metazoa; phylum Chordata; class Actinopteri; order Salmoniformes; family Salmonidae; genus Oncorhynchus; species Oncorhynchus mykiss. The sequence goes on along the minus strand of NC_048575.1, from coordinate 79,890,395 downwards.
TAATATACTTTTTAAATGTGACTTTTTTTTCCTTCTCAGTAATTCCAGTGCACCTTCCCACATAATTACATTCTAATAGACCTCTCTACCGCCCAGGCCTTATCTCAATTAGATGTGCTCACATCCTCTCTCTCACTTTCTTTTGGAAAAAAAAAGGTCAAAGTTCATCAAGGAAACATGGATGGGAAATGCTTGAAAAAAGACTTTCTCCACTCACGTGTCATTTAGGCTAATTTACGTTTACGAAGTGGATCCCAAAACAAATAAAGTTCTCTAGTTAGTTGTGCAAAATACATTTTATATACTGAACAAAAATATATAATGAAACGTGTAACAATCGAAAATATTTTCAATGTCAATGAAAAATACATTTATTAAACCCTGATCTAGTGATTGATTGGTCACAGATACCTTTTTTTTTTTAAGGTATTAGAAAACCAGTTCAGGTGTGACTCATTTGCGTCACGCAGCGCCACACAATCTCCTTCTCTTCTCATAGAGTTGATTAGGCTGATGGTTGTGGGCTGTGGAATGTTGTCTCAACTCCTCTTCAATGGCTGTGTGAAGTTGCTGGATATTGGGCGGGAACTGGAACCACGCTGTCGTACACGTCGATCCAGAGCATCCCAAACATGCTCAATGGGTGTCTGAGTATGCAGGCCATGGAAGAATTGGGACATTTCTTTAGCTTCTCGTCACGGTATGTCTGTGCATTCAAATTGCCATTGATAAAATGCGATAAATTCCGTTTTTCAGTTGGTTAATTAATGCCAGGGGCCTTCCTTCGGCCTCTAAATCCTATAACAATAGTATTAAGTGTAAATGTTGTACATTTTGTATGCTTTGTGTACATGTAAGGCTCCCATGAAAAAGAGGCGTTGGCCTCGATGGCATTTCCCTGCTAAAATAAAGGTTAATAAAAAATAGAATATTCAATTTAATTACGTCATAGATATCGTTAGATATGAGATGTATTATAGCAATGATTGAGAATGTAAAGGACTGTGACGTCTGATTTGTATTACTGTGGGGGGGGGTGGGGGTTCTCTCGTTCCTTTGGGCAAAAGTCAGTCGCAATGTGTCCCATGTTTCATGAACTGAAATAAAAGATGCCAGACATTTTCCATATGCACACACAACAACAACAAAAAAGCTAATTTCTCTCATTTTGTGCACAAATTTGTTTACATCTCTGTTACTGAGCATTTCTCCTTTGCCAAGATTATCCATCCACCTGACAGGTGTGGCATAGCATAATCATTACACAGGTACGCCTTGTGCTGAGGGACATTAAAAGGCTGCTCTAAAATGTGCAGTTTTGTCGCATGCCACAGATGTCTCAAGCTTTGAGGGAGTGTGCAATTGGCATTCTGACTGCAGAAATGTCCACCAGAGCTGTTGCCAAATAATTGAATGAAAGAATTTGGCAATAATTAGAGACTTTGGCAGTACGTCCAACCGGCTGCACAACCGCAGACCATGTATATGGCTTTGTGTGGGCAAGTGTTAACGTTGTGAACAGAGTGCCCCGTGGTGGTGGGGTTATGGTATGGGCAGGTATAAGCTACAGACAACTAACACAATTGCATTTCATTGATGGCAATTTGAATGCACAGAGATACCGTGAGGAGATCCTGAGGCCCATTGTCGTGCCACTCATCCGCCTCCATCACCTCATGTTTCAGCATGATAATGCACGGTCCCAGGTCGCAAGGATCTGTACACAATTCCTGGAATCTGAAAATGTCCCAGTTCTTCCATGGCCTGCATACTCACCAGACATGTCACCCATTGAGCATGTTTGGGATGCTCTGGATCGACTTGTACGACAGCGCGTTCCAGTTCACGGCAATATCCAGCAACTTCGCACAGCCATTGAAGAGGAGTGGGACAACATTCCACAGGCCACAATCAACAACCTGATCAACTCTATGTGAAGGAGATGTGTCACGCTGGATGAGGCAAATGGTGATCACACCAGATACTGACTGGTTTTCTGATCCACGCCTCTACCTTTTTGTTTAAGGTCTCTGTGACCAACAGATGCATATCTGTATTCCCAGTCACGTGAAATCCATAGATTAGGGCCGAATGCATTTAATTAAATTGACTGATTTCCTTATATGAACTGTAACTCAGTAAAATCTTTGAAATTGTTGCATGTTGCATTTAGTGATAGAATGATGGCCTTCTAGGCAGAGTTGCAAAGAAAAAGCCTTATCTCAGACTGGCCAATAAAAATAAAAGATTAAGATGGGCAAAAGAACACAGACACTGGACAGAGGAACTCTGCCTAGAAGGCCATTATCATGGAGTCGCCTCTTCACTGTAGACGTTGAGACTGGTGTTTTGCGGGTACTATTTAATGAAGCTGCCAGTTGAGGACTTGTGAGGCATCTGTTTCTCAAACTAGACACTCTAATGTACTTGTCCTCTTGCTCAGTTGTGCAACGGGGCCTCACACTCTATTCTGGTTAGAGCCAGTTTGTGCTGTTCTGTGAAGTAAGTAGTACACAGCGTTGTACGAGATCTTCAGTTTCTTGGCAATTTCTCACATGGAATAGCCTTCATTTCTCAGAACAAGAATAGACTGATGAGTTTCAGAAAAAAGTCATTTGTTTCTAGCCATTTTGAGCCTGTAATCAAACCCACAAGTCATTTACAACATTCACAATGCATTTCTGATCAATTGAATGTTATTTTAATGAACCAAAAAATTGCTTTTCTTTCAAAAACAAATACATTTCTAAGTGACCCCAAACTTTTGAACGTGTGTGTGTGTATATAAAATCTGATAGACAACAAAACGATTAGGCCTAAGTATTGGCGTCTGTCTTTGTTAGAAGGTGGAAACTGAGAGAGCAAACACTGTGGCCAGTTTATTAGGTACACCACCCTGTTCACAAAAAATGATTAGCTTCTACAAACAGTGAGTCACATGGACGTGGCTTGCTGTATAAAGCAGGCAGACGGGCATCGAGGCATTCAGTTACTGTTCCATTCAACGTTAGAATGGGTGAAACCAGTGACCTAAGCAACTGTGAACACGATATTGTTTTCAAGGCCAGTGTCTCCGAGTCAACTGCTCACATCCTGTTTAGTGTTAATGGTACAGGCTGGTGGCCGTGGTTTAATGATATGGGGGGTGTTTTCTTCGTACAAGTTAGGTCCCTTGATACCAATTGAGCAATGTCTCCATGCCCTGAAGAATTCCGGCGGTTCTGGAGGCATAGGGGGGACCGACCCGGTTCTTGATGGCCACTGAGTGTATGTAGCCCAGCCAGTATTATCCCCTGTCACAGTGGCTTCTCTGTTAGACAGTAAACATATGTAGCCCTGCCAAGGATACCCTGCCAAGGTAGCCCTGCCTGACACCCCAACCCCCTGAGAAGGAGTGCTGATCAAGGTTGTAGTGCTTACCTGTGTCCTAGCAGTCTCTTCATTCAGATCTAAAAGGCTAAACTGATCCTAGATCAGAAATCTGAGATGCTTTATAAACCCCAGTAAGTGAACTGCTTAAGTCCTTCACCTCATTCTGCGATAATATACGGTGACATAAGTGTTTTCATTACGTAGCGCAGCAGGGTCTTCTGGGAGATCCTAGGAAGGATCTAGTCGCTGGTTGAGTACATCTTAGTAGTGGTGGTGAGACTCATTTGAGTTAAAATCTTTTTTTTGCAAGAGAGATTTGTTCAAGGTAGCAGCAGTCAGCAGTTATGCACAAACAAACATTACAGGATATGACACATACAGGACAGGACATTACACATTACAGGATATGACACGTACAGGACAGGACATTACGACACATTACAGGACATGACACATTACAGGACATTACACATACAGGACAGGACATTACACATACAGGACAGGACATTACACATACAGGGCAGGACATTACACATACAGGACAGGACATTACACATACAGGACATTACACATACAGGACAGGACATTACATTACACATACAGGACAGGACATTACACATACAGGACATTACATTACACATACAGGACAGGACATTACACATACAGGACATTACACATTACAGGACATTACATTACACATACAGGACAGGACATTACACATACAGGACATTACACATTACAGGACATTACATTACACATTACAGGACATTACATTACACATACAGGACAGGACATTACACATACAGGACATTACACATTACAGGACATTACATTACACATTACAGGACATTACACATACAGGACATTACACATACAGGACATTACATTACACATACAGGACATTACACATACAGGACATTACATTACACATTACACATACAGGACATTACACATACAGGACATTACACATTACAGGACATTACATTACACATACAGGACATTACACATACAGGACATTACATTACACATTACAGGACATTACATTACACATTACAGGACATTACATTACAGGACATTACACATACAGGACATTACATTAGATAGAGGAAGGAGCAGATGCCATCCCATGCGTGGTGGTGTAAGATCGTGAGCAGAGGATGGAGCAGATGCCATCCCATGCCAGCCAGAAGAGAATTCTGGGTAATCCAGTGGGCGGCCATGTCCTGACGGTACCAGAATGGTCCTGAGTTCCCACTGCCAGACTCATTTGATTTGATTCATTTTTTTGTGTGTGTGTGTGTGGGGGGGGGGGTTAAAGTTAAAATACAAATCCTAGAGGATAACACATGCAAGCATTATAGAACACGTCTTTCTGACGTTTGAATTAGACCCAGCCCCATATACAGTGGAGCTTGACCCTTCGCTGTCCCTGACCAGCTTACATCATTCATGTACATGGTTGTTAACGACACGTTTAACGAGGTCTGTGTTTGGCCGTGTCATCCGCATGTCTGTTTTAAAAAAAGAAAAAGAAAGAACATCAGAAAATAAATGTATTTCTCTCCGGGTTGCAATCTTTCTTTCTTTCTCTTCGATTAAAAGATGTTCCACTGAGGTAGGTGGTTAGATTAGGACATGTTGTCATATAGACAGGTTTGTCCCAACAGATTCAGAAGGTTTCCTCGCTTCGCAAACACTCATGAACACAAAGCCCGCGAGAAGAGTTGTTTTTTAATACTTTAGAATCAAGTTAACAGTATGTAACTATTTTTTAAAGTTAAGTTATAATTAGGATATTAACAGTTAATCATTTATTAAATACATTTATAAATCATTCACGTTTTAAGCTCTCTGAAAATGAGTTTTCCTCTCTGTTTCTACCCGCCCTCCCTCTTCTTTATCGTTGGCTTTGTTCATTACTGTAGAACAATGGTTTTGGTTAATCCTCTATCTGTCATGTCCTGCCAGTTTGGAGATTTTCAGATATTAACAGATTTCCATTTCTGTCTGCACAGCGGGGGGGGGATGGGGGGGGATATGTTCGGGCGTACTATCGCAACTAACTTATTCATAGTGAACAAATGCTATTCAGTTACCTCTAGTCTTTCTCAAAAAAAAGACACTTGGTTTCTATTAGGGTGTGTGATCGTGTAGAAAAGAGTAATTGGCATTCAAAGATTGAAATGCGAAAGAAAGAGAATTCTTAAATTGCTCCATTTTAATTACGCAGTTAAAAAATAAACACTTTTTTTTGGGTGGGTGGGGGGGTGGGTGGGGGGGGGGTAGGGTCTTAAAGACTTATAAGACATCTTGTTTGTTCTCCTGCTGCGCCTAAAGCCTTCTGTTGTTAGTGGGGTCAAGTTAGGCCTCTGAGAAAGAGAAAGAAAGAGCGGCTTTTGCACCATATGAGTTTCTATAATTCTCCTCTGCTGTGCCTTCTGCTCCAATACAAATGGAACAAACTGTTGGGATTTGCTTTTCTCAAATCATTCTGAGATCGTCAAGGTTACCTCGGAAGAATCCCCGATAGAGCAGTCGGGTTAATCCAGATTTGCCTGATACTACATCCTAGTGATATTAGAATTTACACGCTCTAAAGAAGCGTTGTCCAGCTTCCTGTCCAGGGGGTGTATTTCGTACAACAAGCTGCCTCTCTCCACGGAGAGAGGCTCCTGCTCCCATGAGCCCTTCCAGCTCATGCAAAAGCTACGTAATAAGAAGCATCGTTACTCGATTTAGAACAACAAAAAAAAAAGCAATAATCACGTTTTAAGTCTTAAAAATGTCCCCTCCCACTCCCCGTCCCTTATCTACTCTGCGTGCTCTATTGTCATCTTAAACCCTTGTTGCATTAAGTTGTGGTTCTTCTGTATCTCTCTCTTTTTCTAACATAGGCTTCTTTGACATTTTCATATTATTTTAATCAGAAAATCTGTTAAACTTGAAAGTAGGTTTTAGGATTTTGTACTTTTAATCTTCTTTCTGTGTTATGAAGTGGAATTTTCTGGGAATGGATGGTACAATTACATTGGCTGCAACTAGTATTAACATTGCAATATTTTCTAAATTGATCTTAATTCCATGCACCAAATTAAATGTTAAAGAAAATGTAGATAATACAGTGTGTGTGTGTGTGTATATATGGTCACATATAGCTTTGGGTGTAAAGGCTACCGGTAATTATATAATTGACATCTTCAAGTTCTCCTGTCTTTTGTAACAGTCTCTTGTCTGCTTCAATCCCACAGGTTCTAGTGTGATGACAGATCAGCCCATTGAAGAGCTCAGTATCCCAGCCGCTGCTCCTGTCCCCATGGGCCAGCCAGCCCTTGAGGAACAGCTACAGCAACCTCCTGCCAAGGAGCACAAACCAAGCAGGAGGAGAAACTCCTCTGACAGCGGTTCACAGACGACCCGCAAACCACCGGGCGGCGAATCAGACAGCGACTTCGAGTCGGACCCTCCTTCCCCTAAGAGCAGCGAGGAGGAAGACGAGCCGGAGGAGGACGAAGGGCTGAACAGCGAGCAAGAGCATGGAGAATTCTTCAACGAACTGGAAAATGTGGAGGAAATGGAGACGCTGGGCCAGAGGCCTCTGTTAATGGACTCGGAGGACGAGGAGGATTACGACAAACACAGCTCCGACTCGGACTACGAGCCCAGGAAAGCTAAGGGAGGACGCTCAAAGAGGCTCCCAGGAGGTAAAGGAGGGGCAGTGGCTGCTGCAGCTACTGTCTCCCATGAGGGAGGTCCAAGCGGGGAGTCGGAGGCCACGCTGATCATGATCACACCTTCTGAGTCGCCCGGTGTGGCTGCTGTTAGAGCTCCCCCTAGTGGTGGTGGAATCAAGGACATATTTGGTGCCGATGTGTTTTGCGCGGTGCCTTTCTTTCCCCCTGTGGCGTCCCCCACAGAAAGAGCAGACATCTTTTCCGCGGCTCCCTTCAGGCAGGTGAGCCAAGAGGCCGTGGCCATCCAAGCCACGGAGGAGTTTGATGTCTTTACAAAAGCTCCGTTCAGCCGGAACCTCTCGAAATCTGGCAAGACCGGCAGCAGCGAAGTCTCTATGGGTCAGAACCCGCCTGTGTCCCCTGAGATTATCGACCCGTTCGGCTTCTCCCCCTTCCAGCCCGGCCCCACGGCCCCGCCACCAATCACCTCCAGGAGCGCCGAGGACATCTTCCATCCAGCCTTCGACGATTTGACCAGTCCTCAGCAGCAGAGGCTAAAGCAGCGCAGCCTCCAGAAGCTGTCTTCGCGGCAGAGGAAGCTCTCTGGCAGCACCGACGGCGGCGGCAACGGCAAGCGCCACCACGGTACGCCTACCGGCGGCCGCAAGAGCAACAAGCCCAGCTTCCGAACCCCAGAGCGCGTCCGCCGGCACAAGAAGGTCGGCAGGAGGGACTCCCAGAGCTCCAACGAGTTCCTCAGCACCTCAGACTCCAAGGAGAACATCAGCGTCGGCAGCGTAACGATGACCGACAAAGACAAAGGGTCTTCCCTACCTAGCCTTCCTAGTGAGGTCGACCCCATCTTGGACCCATTTGGTGCCAAACCTTTCGGCCCTCAAGATGGCAGCCGACTCAACCAGGGCCAGTACCAAGGTCTAATGGACGGCAAGACAGACATAGTTTCGGCCAATGGCAGGCCTCAGACCAGCTCCCTCCACGGGGCGCTGGGGGTTGGGAACATCATGGATGACTTTGGGGCGGTGCCCTTCACAGAACTGGTGGTTCACCCTGGACAGCAGCAGCAGCCGTCTCAGCTCGTGGAGCTGGATCCTTTTGGAGCTGCTCCTTTCCCCTCCAAACAGTGAATGTCTCACTCGTCTTCCCGCCACAAACACACTCGTGCTCTTGTCTTTCTCAATCACGTCGCTGTGTTACGCCAAGCCTATGCAGTCCCCAGGGGGGTGAATTCCCATCCAAAGGATGGCAGCTAGATCGGTGGTGTGGTAGTTGATTATCTTTTCAGCCAAATGAAACTACCAGCAATGGCTCGAACGACTCTCAAGTGTTTCCAATGCTTTTTTTTTTTTTTCCCTTCTCAAAAATATTTTTTAAACACGCTAGTAACTGGATATTGGGATTAACAAAACCAACGTAAACCTGTGGAGTATGGATGATTTATTTCAGGTTCGGTATGCGTCTACTTCTGCCTGTACCTGTTTTCTAACAAGCCTTTTATGCTGCATCGCATCGATACATTTCAACAGGATTGATACCGGTTTCACTCAAGATCACACTGTGACAAACAACAAAGCTCGCTCAGTGTTCCGACTGGTTGAGTTGCTGCAGCAACAAAAAAAAACTAATACTTTTATGTGTAGATATAGTGGCCTCCTTCGAGATCTACCAATAAGATTTGATTAATTTAGCACCATAAAGCCTTATATGGGCATGGCTCTGCCCTACTGCACAGTACCTCGGAAACCATTGGCTAAGCAAATGACACAAAAGGGCAACGTTAGCCAACAGAATGAGTCGTTTCAGAGTAGGCATTCACCACTGTATTATGTCACCCTACATAGACCCTTTTCTATGCATATTTTTACATTTACAGTCGACTTAGACACAGCGATAAATGTTTTTGGTTTTGTAATTGTTTTTATTGCATTTAATACTAGAACGAAAGGGATTTTGGTTCTGTTTTAAAGATGGCTTTTTTTCCTTCTTCGTGATTTAAGACCGTTTCAATGTTAGGTTTGTTTCTATACTTTTAGCATTACAACTGTGTCAGTAAATTAAATTCTGTTCTATTTTAAAAAGTGATGTTATTTTACCTTAACCCAATTTTTGAATGAGAGGAAGAACACAACTGTTCGCCTACGTAGTGACACGGAATCTACCGATATCTGACTACTTCCACCTCTTCTTAGTCCTGAAAACAGACTCTCTCGTCGATTTGGTAACACAAGCCATGCATTCATAAAGGGAAAGGGAGTCTAAAGAGGTACAACTTATTAGAATCAGTTCGTGTTGAAATTAAATGCACTTTCAGCATCAACGCTTCCATTGTCTGGTAATTATAAAACCAATGTTACAGAATGAAAGATCTTTACAGTCGGGCAAAAAAGTATTTAGTCAGCCACCAATTGTGCAAGTTCTCCCACTTAAAAAGATGAGAGAGGCCTGTAATTTTCATCATAGGTACACTTCAACTATAACAGACGAAATGAGAAAAAAAAATCCAGAAAATCACATTGTAGGATTTTTTATGAATTTATTTGCAAATTATGGTGGAAAATAAGTATTTGGTCACCTACAAACAAGCAAGATTTCTGGCTCCCAGACCTGTAACTTCTTCTTTAAGAGGCTCCTCTGTCCTCCACTCGTTAACTGTATTAATGGCACCTGTTTGAACTTGTTATCAGTATAAAAGACACCTGTCCACAACCTCAAACAGTCACACTCCAAACTCCACTATGGCCAAGACCAAAGAGCTGTCAAAGGACACCAGAAACAAAATTGTAGACCTGCACCAGGCTGGGAAGACTGAATCTGCAATAGGTAAGCAGCTTGGTTTGAAGAAATCAACTGTGGGAGCAATTATTAGGAAATGGAAGACATACAAGACCACTGATAATCTCCCTCGATCTGGGGCTCCACGCAAGATCTCACCTCGTGGGGTCAAAATGATCACACTCTCTCATCTTTAAGTGGGAGAACTTGCACAATTGGTGGCTTACTAAATAATTTTTTGCCCCACTGTACCTACTTACAACAGCTGGGAGTTGCCTATGGAACCCATTGGTTAATATTTATTTTGCCATAATTTTGTTGTCTAATGCAATTAACTTTTTTATTTATTTTTTAATTAAGATTAAAATGGCCTTAAGTCATGTAGCATTTAGAGCCTTCTGTTATCCAATCTGTATTTTATTACCACAACTTGGAGTTAATGTACAAAACCATAGAAAGTAAGACCTACGACAAAATTGATTTTTAGACACTTCCAACACAAGAGCCTGTAGTGTTTCAGAGTAGGATTACTGATCTAGGATCAGTTTTAGATTACAATGAATATTACATGGACCAGCGAGACTTGATCCGAGATCCAGCAGTCCTACTCAGAGATGCTTTATCATTACACTTCTACAGACAACCATCGCATGTATGAACCTGCTCAAGGGTAGTACTGTAGCATTTATAAATATTGAGAAAAATACAAGCTTGTCATTCTACAACTTTAAAAGGTTAAATATTACACATTTACAAAACATTGTCATTGCACATAACACTAGTAGGGTCTTCAATAGAAAGAACAGGCATACAACTAAAGACATGACTGTAGCTTTATCCTCTAAGGCAGACAGGGTCTATGTCACCTGTAGCTTTATCCTCTGAGGCAGACAGGGTCTATGTCACCTGTAGCTTTATCCTCTGAGGCAGACAGGGTCTATGTCACCTGTAGCTTTATCCTCTGAGGCAGACAGGGTCTATGTCACCTGTAGCTTTATCCTCTGAGGCAGACAGGGTCTATGTCACCTGTAGCTTTATCCTCTGAGGCAGACAGGGTCTATGTCACCTGTAGCTTTATCCTCTGAGGCAGACAGGGTCTATGTCACCTGTAGCTTTATCCTCTGAGGCAGACAGGGTCTATGTCACCTGTAGCTTTAACACTAACTAGGTCCCAGCAGTCTTAACAGATCAAGAAAGAAAAATAAACAGACAACACAGTCAATTAGCACTTCATATGAGCATCGTTCTGTTAGCCTGTACTCCAGAACAACAGATCTGCAGGTTCAACTCGCCGAACAGCATACGATTATACATATTCCTACTGATCGTTAGACTTAAGTGTCATTTGCTACAATGCTGCACAGTGTAATGCGTTCATAAGTCAGTCCCAAACAAAAATCAATGTATAAAACGATGACAAAGGGCTACAGTACGGTTGTCAATGACAACAACATATATATATATAGCCAAGTTAAAAAGGAGAGCACACATTCAAAGAGACTCTTAAATACTTGTTTCCACTATTGGGGGAAACTTGTGAAAACCAAAAAGGTTCCTTTTTTTAATTCCACTTATTTTTCTTCAAAACAAAAAGTCTAATTAGGCCTAGATTCATAACGAAAGATCGATTACAATGCATTCACACCCCTTTGCCTATTTACACATTCTGTTTGTGTTACAGCCTGAATACAATTGAGATTGTGTCACTGGTCTACGCACAATACCCTCATAATATTGATTTTTTTTTTTTTAATTTTCTACAAAAACACGAAAAGCGGAAATGTACTGAGTCAATAAGTATTCAACCCCTTTGTTAGGGGAAAGCCTAAATAAGTTTAGGAGTACAAATTTGCTTAACATGTCATAAGTTGCATGGACTCTGTGTGCAATAATTGTGTTAGATTTTTTTTTTTTATGACTACCCCACACATGCAAGGTCCCTCAGTCGAGCAGTGAATTTCAAACAGGTCGAACCACACAGACCAGGGAGGCTTTCCAATGTCTCGTAAAGAAGGGAACCTAGTAGATGGGTAAAAAAAACAAAAACTTTGTAAATATCCCTTTGAGCATGTTGAAGTTATTAATTACACTTTGGATGGTGTATCAATACACAAGTCACTGCAAAGATACAGGTGTTCTTCCTAGCTTAGTTACCGGTGAGGAAGGAAACCATTCAGGGATTTCACTATGATAGAAAACTGAGGATGGATCAACAACATTGTAGTTACTCTACAATACTAGCCTAAATTACAGCGTGAAAAGGAAGCCTGTACAGAATAAACAATATTCCAAAACATGCATCCTGTTTGCAATAAGGCACAAAAGCAAAACTGCTAAAACAATGTGGCAAAGAAATTAACTTTGTCCTGAAAACAAAGCGTTATGTTTGGAGCAAACATCATCACATTTTCAAGCATGGTGGTGGCTGCATCATGTTATGGGTATGTTTGTCATTGGCAAGGACTAGGCAGTTTTTTTTTTAGGATAAAAAGAAACAGGATAGAGGAAAACCTGCTCCAGTCTACTTTCTGGGAGACACATTCACCTTTCAGCAGGACCTAAAAACACAAGGCCAAATATACACTACAGTTGCTTACCAAGACGACATTGAATGTTCCTGAATGGCTGAGTTAGTTTGGACTTAAAACAGCATTAAAATCCATGGCAAGACTTGAACATGGCTGTCTAGCAATGATGAACAACCAACTTGACAGAGCTTAAAGAATTTGTTAAAAATAGATGTGCAAAGCTCTTAGAGACGTACCCAGAAAGACTCACAGCTGTAATCGCTTCCAAAGAAGATTCTAACATGTATCGACTCAGGGGGTTGAATATTTCTGTAAAATTAGCTACTTTTGTATTGTGTATAGATGGGTGACAGCATTCAAAATGTATTAAATGTATTTCAGGCTTTAACACATCACGTGGAATAAGGCAGGGGGTCTGAGTACATTCAGCGGGAACCACTTCAGCCAATATAAGCTCCCTCCATATCTTTGGTTTGATTCCAAACGGGATTGCTTTTAAATCACAGCTAAGTTGTCATATTTCTTCACATACCTCATTAGTGTTATACCATCAATGAATACTGATGCTGTCCATATAAGTCTCTTCGTTACTAAAAACAAGAAAATGTTAAAATATATATCAGAAGTGCTACCTGGTACATGATCAGCATAAGCACTTCATTAACAGAGACTACAAAACATAGTTCACTTAAAAAAAAAATATATATATATATATACACACCACAGTACAATCACATCTGTATGAACGGTTAACAGGATGTTGTTCAGAGAAAGAGGAAGGACCTTGCGAGTGCTTTAGGTGTGTTCCTGTAGCAGCAGATTGGAAAAGGGGGACCAGTACCAGGCCTGGAGTAAACACTGCTGCAGTAGTACACCCGCTCTCTCGATGCTCCGGCTACAAACAGCTAAGCTAAGTAGAATTAGTCTCGGGAGTAGCGTATCGTATTGTTGTTCCCAATGCCAGCTTTCAGGCCGAGTCTACGCGCCTGGTCAATGTAGTGTGACAACATCCCACTATACGTAAAGATCCTGCGGACCAAGTCACAATAGAATATATTATCCAAAACATTTCTAATGGTTGACTGGGTGGGATTTGACTTGTTGTGGTTGGTGCTGCCTTGCTTGCTCTGTCTCTGGCATGGCCGCTCCATGGTGGCAGAAGCTGATTCTGGCTCAGTACATCTCTCTCTGTAGCAGCAGTCCTTGGAGTAGTTATTTGATGTGGGGTGACGGGTAAACGCTGCTCTGTGAGTGTTGTGCAGAAGGGTCCAGGTTCGAGCCCAGTGATGGGCCTGGACGAGGCCTACTCTGTTACGCCGGGGGTAGTTTACTCTGGGCAGTCCTAGTCACGCTGGGGGTAGTTTACTCTGGGCAGTCCTAGTCACGCTGGGGGTAGTTTACTCTGGGCAGTCCTAGTCAAACTGGGGGCAGCCCTAGTCACGCTGGGGGGTAGCCCGGGTAGTCTTAGTCACGCTGGGGGTAGCCCGGGTAATCCTAGTCACGCTGGGGGTAGCCCGGGTAATCCTAGTCACGCTGGGGGTAGCCCTAGTCACCCCGGGGGTAGTTTACTCTGGGCAGTCCTAGTCAAGCTGTGGGCAGCCCTAGTCACGCTGGGGGTAGCCCGGGTAGTCCTAGTCACGCTGGGGGTAGCCCGGGTAGTCCTAGTCACGCTGGGGGTAGCCTGGGTAATCCTAGTCACGCTGGGGGTAGCCCGGGTAATCCTAGTCACGCTGGGGGTAGCCCTAGTCACCCCGGGGGTAGTTTACTCTGGGTAGCCCGGGCCACGCTGGGGGTAGCCCTAGTCACGCTGGGGGTAGTTTACTCTGGGCAGTCCTAGTCACGCTGGGGGCAGTCCTAGTCACGCTGGGGGTAGCCCTAGTCACGCTGGGGGTAGTTTACTCTGGGCAGTCCTAGTCACGCTGGGGGTAGCCCTAGTCACGCTGGGGGTAGTTTACTCTGGGCAGTCCTAGTCACGCTGGGGGTAGCCCTAGTCACGCTGGGGGTAGCCCTAGTCACGCTGGGGGTAGTTTACTCTGGGCAGTCCTAGTCACGCTGGGGGTAGCCCTAGTCACGTTGGGGGTAGCCCTAGTCACGCTGGGGGTAGCCCTAGTCACGCTGGGGGTAGTTTACTCTGGGCAGTCCTAGGTGTGCACAGTGTAGTCTGGGCAGGGGTGGCTGTGGCGGTGGGTTAAGATAAAGAGGGCAGCCTGGTGCCACCAGTAGAACATCACGATGACCAGAACATGCCACACCTGGTGGCTGGAGCCCAGGTAGTTCAACTGACCTGAGGGAAGACGCAAAGACATGGTTATGATGGGTTTACAAACAACATTAAAGAATGCATGGTTTCCTAACCAGGTTCATCACCATAACAACAAGGGAAATTAAAATGTCATCTAGGCTATAAAAAAAAGAAAATTCTGTGATTCCTTGCATCCCATCTCCTCGCATTTAATTCTCACCCATTCTAAAGGAGACGGACTAAAATCCACTCACACCGTCCCCAAATCTTTTTCCAAGAAAAAGGGAGAGGCGAGGGGATGCAGGGAGAGGCGAGGGGATGCAGGGAGAGGCGAGGGGGGGATGCAGGGAGAGGCGAGGGGGGGATGCAGGGAGAGGCGAGGGGGGGATGCAGGGAGAGGCGAGGGGGGGATGCAGGGAGAGGCGAGGGATGCAGGGAGAGGCGAGGGGATGCAGGGAGAGGCGAGGGGATGCAGGGCGAGGCGAGGGGATGCAGGGAGAGGCGAGGGGATGCAGGGCGAGGCGAGGGGATGCAGGGAGAGGCGAGAGGATGCAGGGAGAGGCGAGGGGATGCAGGGAGAGGCGAGGGGATGCAGGGAGAGGCGAGGGGATGCAGGGAGAGGCGAGGGGATGCAGGGAGAGGCGAGGGGATGCAGGGAGAGGCGAGAGGATGCAGGGAGAGGCGAGGGGATGCAGGGCGAGGCGAGGGGATGCAGGGAGAGGCGAGGGGATGCAGGGAGAGGCGAGAGGATGCAGGGAGAGGCGAGGGGATGCAGGGAGAGGCGAGGGGATGCAGGGAGAGGCGAGGGGATGCAGGGAGAGGGGAGGGGATGCAGGGAGAGGCGAGGGGATGCAGGGAGAGGCGAGGGGATGCAGGGAGAGGCGAGGGGATGCAGGGAGAGGCGAGGGGATGCAGGGAGAGGCGAGGGGATGCAGGGAGAGGCGAGGGGCTGCAGGGAGAGGGGAGAGGCGAGGGGATGCAGGGAGAGGGGAGAGGCGAGGGGCTGCAGGGAGAGGGGAGAGGCGAGGGGCTGCAGGGAGAGGGGAGAGGCGAGGGGATGCAGGGAGAGGGGAGAGGCGAGGGGATGCAGGGAGAGGGGAGAGGCGAGGGGATGCAGGGAGAGGCGAGAGGATGCAGGGAGAGGCGAGAGGATGCAGGGCGAGGCGAGAGGATGCAGGGAGAGGCGAGGGGATGCAGGGAGAGGCGAGGGGATGCAGGGAGAGGCGAGGGGATGCAGGGAGAGGCGAGAGGGAGGGTGCAGGGAGGGGCGAGAGGGAGGGTGCAGGGAGAGGCGAGCGGGAGGGTGCAGGGAGGGGCGAGAGGGAGGGTGCTGGGAGGGGCGAGAGGGAGGGTGCAGGGAGGGGCGAGAGGGAGGGTGCAGGGAGGGGCGAGAGGGAGGGTGCAGGGAGGGGCGAGAGGGAGGTTGCAGGGAGAGGCGAGAGGGAGGGTGCAGGGAGAGGCGAGAGGGAGGGTGCAGGGAGAGGCGAGAGGGAGGTTGCAGGGAGAGGCGAGAGGGTGGTTGCAGGGAGAGGCGAGAGGGTGCAGGGAGAGGCGAGAGGGAGGGTGCAGGGAGAGGCGAGAGGGAGGGTGCAGGGAGAGGCGAGAGGGAGGGTGCAGGGAGGGGCGAGAGGGAGGGTGCAGGGAGGGGCGAGAGGGAGGGTGCAGGGAGGGGCGAGAGGGAGGGTGCAGGGAGGGGCGAGAGGGAGGGTGCAGGGAGGGGCGAGAGGGAGGTTGCAGGGAGGGGCGAGAGGGAGGTTGCAGGGAGAGGCGAGAGGGAGGGTGCAGGGAGAGGCGAGAGGGAGGGTGCAGGGAGAGGCGAGAGGGAGGTTGCAGGGAGAGGCGAGAGGGTGCAGGGAGAGGCGAGAGGGAGGGTGCAGGGAGAGGCGAGAGGGAGGTTGCAGGGAGAGGCGAGAGGGAGGGTGCAGGGAGAGGCGAGAGGGAGGGTGCAGGGAGAGGCGAGAGGGAGGGTGCAGGGAGAGGCGAGAGGGAGGGTGCAGGGAGAGGCGAGAGGGAGGGTGCAAGGAGAGGCGAGAGGGAGGGTGCAGGGAGAGGCGAGAGGGAGGGTGCAGGGAGAGGCGAGAGGGAGGTTGCAGGGAGAGGCGAGAGGGAGGGTGCAGGGAGAGGCGAGAGGGAGGGTGCAGGGAGAGGCGAGAGGGAGGGTGCAGGGAGAGGCGAGAGGGAGGTTGCAGGGAGAGGCGAGAGGGAGGTTGCAGGGAGAGGCGAGAGGGAGGGTGCAGGGAGAGGCGAGAGGGAGGGTGCAGGGAGAGGCGAGAGGGAGGGTGCAGGGAGAGGCGAGAGGGAGGGTGCAGGGAGAGGCGAGAGGGAGGGTGCAGGGAGAGGCGAGAGGGAGGGTGCAGGGAGAGGCGAGAGGGTGCAGGGAGAGGCGAGAGGGTGCAAGTAAAGTGAAGGAAAGAAGTGAAAAGTTGTGAGCGGCGAACCTGGGAAGTAGCGCTCGGGGACCTTCGAGACGTAGAAGACGAAGGCTACGGCAGCGATCGCGTACATCCCCAGAACACGAGGAATAAAAGACTGGAGAAAAGACGAATATTACATCATATATAGTTGAAATTGGGTTGTAGGCCGCTAGGGGACGATTCAAGGAGTGACATTATAAAAGGACCTGTAGGGTTAGTTTCCTAGACACAGTTTAGGCCTCATCCTGGGCTAAAACACAGATCCTCCACTGAGCAGATGACGGTGTCCAGAACGAGAGGCTTTAATCCGTGTCCGGGAAACCAGCCCTTAAAGTTTTAGAATCCTTTGGAGACAGTTACTAGTTATCTGACCTGTACGAGGTCTGAAGAGAAGCCCCCATTGAGCCAGACCCAGTGTACGGTGGGGATGAGGCCGTAGCCGGCCACGCTGCAGAAGAGAACAGAGCGGAGTCGCTGCCACTGCTTGCTGAGGTAGTGGGGGTGGATCTGGGCAAAGAACACCGCCAGGATCATAGCTAGCACCGTCACCAGGTACACTTGACGCCAGTACTGAAATGAGAAGGAGTAGAACAGATATTATTGTCCATTTTTACAATAGAAATGGATTAATTTGCTCGGGGGGGGGGGGGGGGGGGGGGGCTCCTGAGTGGCACAGTGGTCTCAGTGCTAGAGGCGTCACAGAATCCAGGCTGTATCACAACCGGCCGTGATTGGGTGGCGCACAAATAACCCAGCATCGTCCGGGGTTTGGCCGTCATTGTAAATAAGAATTTGTTATTTTATTTTTATTTCACCTTTATTTAACCAGGTAGGCAAGTTGAGAACAAGTTCTCATTTACAATTGTGACCTGGCCAAGATAAAGCAAAGCAGTTCGACACAAACAACAACACAGAGTTACACATGGAGTAAAACAAACATACAGTATAAACAAGTCTATATACGATGTGAGCAAATGAGGTGAGAAGGGAGGTAAAGGCAAAAAATGGCCATGGTGGCAAAGTAAATACAATATAGCAAGTAAAACACTGGAATGGTAGATTTGCAGTGGAAGAATGTGCAAAGTAGAAATAGAAATAATTGGGTGCAATGCAGCAAAATAAATAAATACAGGGGAAAGAAAGAGGTAGTTGTTTGGGCTAAATTATAGATGGGCTATGTACAGGTGCAGTAATCTGTGAGCTGCTTAAAGCTAGTGAGGGAGATAAGTGTTTCCAGTTTCAGAGATTTTTGTAGTTCATTCCAGTCATTGGCAGCAGAGAACTGGAAGGAGGCGACCAGAGGAAGAATTGGTTTTGGGGGTGACCAGAGAGATATACCTGCTGGAGCGCGTGCTACAGGTGGGTGTTGCTATGGTGACCAGCGAGCTGAGACAAGGGGTAAGATCTTAACTGACTTGGCCTAGTTAAATAAAATGTAGAAAATACACCCAATGTCTCACACAAATGTCTGAGGATATGAAATGTAGACCTATATATTCAAGTGTTTAAAAAAACGATCATTTTTTTGCACTTTGTACTTTTCCAGGGCATTTATTCAGATACCTTCAGCTTGCCAATTGGAGTGAAATTCACAGCGATTTCATTTTCACACAGAAAATACCAACACAGAGGACTACTGGGATATACACTTCCAGTATTTTCCATTCCACAAAGCGTGACTTTATTGTATTCGAGTTATATTACTAAAAATACAAAATAAAAATGTAAAACCCAGCCCTTTTTTGTTTGGGGACTCGGCTGAGTATTCACCCAGAGTGGAGAAGCCTCAGCCATGGTAGGCAGGGGAGGAGTGGAGATGGTTGTCTCCCCTATGTGTGAATGTCATATGGTACGGACCGCTCTATGAACGCAGCCATCTGGTTCTGACTGGAGCAGATTTCAGCCGCGTTCTTGGGGGCACAATAACCCAGCACTTCCAATAACTGGGGGGGGGGGGGGGGGGGGGGGGAGAGGTAACTGGCTGTGCTGCCAGAACTCTGACAGAAACAAGTGAGGGGTGGCTGGAGAAGGAATCGATGGGACATGCTTGGGCCACACTTCCAAGTGTAAGTGGTTTTCTTTCAGCAGTACAGAGCAGCAATGAAATTAAACATGTATTATTTTTGATGGGAACCGTGAATTTGAAGTGAAACATTCAATGAACTCTTTTCAAGGGTCACCATGTAGAAATGGTGAGAAAGCAGGCTCCACTACTACACTAGAGTCCTTAAGGAGTCAAACAGAAATGTTCAGAACAAAGATGCAGGAATGGAAAATGAAGCAAGCCCGCTAGCCCGAGGTTATTGAAGCAAGCCCGCTAGCCCGAGGTTATTGAAGCAAGCCTGCTAGCCCGAGGTTATTGAAGCAAGCCCGCTAGCCCGAGGTTTATTGAAGCACGCCCGCTAGCCCGAGGTTATTGACGCTAGCCTGTTAGCCCGGGGTTATTGAAGCAAACCCGCTAGCCCGAGGTTATTGAAGCAAGCCCGCTAGCCCGAGGTTATTGACGCTAGCCTGTTAGCCCGGGGTTATTGAAGCAAACCCGCTAGCCCGAGGTTATTGAAGCAAGCCCGCTAGCCCGAGGTTATTGACGCTAGCCTGTTAGCCCGAGGTTATTGAGGCAAGCCCGCTAGCCCGAGGTTATTGAGGAAAGCCTGTTAGCCCGAGGTTATTGACGCTATCCCGCTAGCTTCAATAGGCATGGTTATGGGTTTACATAACCAGGCCAGCCCGAGGTCAGTGTAGCTAGCCCGAGGTCAGTGAAGCCAGCCCGCTAGCCCGAGGTCAGTGAAGCCAGCCCGCTAGCCCGAGGTCAGTGAAGCCAACCCGCTAGCCCGAGGTCAGTGAAGCTAGCCCAGGGTTAGTATTTTTCAGACTGTATAGTGATAAACCCTTTCTTTCCGGCTCATTCCCAACAAATGCAGTAATAATATAACACATGAGAAATAAGAACGCAAGAAGTAAGCAGTAAGGCTCAGTTCCAGGGTCAGTAGCTATATACAGACTAGAAAATCGTAGTCTACTAGACGAGCTGGTCAGTGCCAGGAAATCCTTAAGTGTCTTCATTCCTAGTGAAATCCTCAAGTGTCTTCATTCCTAGTGAAATCCTCAAGTGTCTTCATTCCTAGTGAAATCCTCAAGTGTCTTCATTCCTAGTGAAATCCTCAAGTGTCTTCATTCCTAGTGAAATCCTCAAGTGTCTTCATTCCTAGTGAAATCCTCAAGTGTCTTCATTCCTAGTGAAATCCTCAAGTGTCTTCATTCCTAGTGAAATCCTCAAGTGTTTTCATTCCTAGTGAAATCCTCAAGTGTCTTCATTCCTAGTGAAATCCTCAAGTGTCTTCATTCCTAGTGAAATCCTCAAGTGTCTTCATTCCTAGTGAAATCCTCAAGTGTCTTCATTCCTAGTGAAATCCTCAAGTGTCTTCATTCCTAGTGAAATCCTCAGGTGTCTTCATTCCTAGTGAAATCATTAAGTGTCTTCATTCCTAGTGAAATTCTGCCCTTTTTTCAGAACAGCAGCTCTTGCCCCATTTCTCCTGTGCAAGTGATGCCCCCAACAGAAGAGTGATATCAGCTGATGCCCCTCAACAGAAGAGTGATATCAGCTGATGATGCCCTCAACAGAAGAGTGATATCAGCTGATGATGCCCTCAACAGAAGAGTGATATCAGCTGATGATGCCCTCAACAGAAGAGTGATATCAGCTGATGATGCCCTCAACAGAAGAGTGATATCAGCTGATGATGCCCTCAACAGAAGAGTGATATCAGCTGATGATGCCCCCAACAGAAGAGTGATATCAGCTGATGATGCCCCCAACAGAAGAGTGATATCAGCTGATGATGCCCCCAACAGAAGAGTGATATCAGCTGATGATGCCCCCAACAGAAGAGTGATATCAGCTGATGATGCCCCCAACAGAAGAGTGATATCAGCTGATGATGCCCCCAACAGAAGAGTGATATCAGCTGATGATGCCCCCAACAGAAGAGTGATATCAGCTGATGATGCCCCCAACAGAAGAGTGATATCAGCTGATGATGCCCTAAACAGAAGAGTGATATCAGCTGATGATGCCCTCAACAGAAGAGTGATATCAGCTGATGATGCCCTCAACAGAAGAGTGATATCAGCTGATGATGCCCTCAACAGAAGAGTGATATCAGCTGATGATGCCCTCAACAGAAGAGTGATATCAGCGGATGATGCCCTCAACAGAAGAGTGATATCAGCTGATGATGCCCTCAACAGAAGCGTGATACCAGCTGATGATGCCCCTCAACAGAAGAGTGATACCAGCTGATGATGCCCCTCAACAGAAGAGTGATACCAGCTGATGATGCCCCTCAACAGAAGCAGGATAACGTGTGTTGCCTGAGGCCTCTTTCAGAGGGTGCCGTTCAGGTCAGGTAAACGATCCCCACTGGATGGATTACATCAACTCTTATCAAACCTAAACCCATCCACATCATCGACTAACAGCACGCGAACACTACTACACCTCACGTCGTACACAAAAACCCTTTACGTGTCAAGCTGTCCCGGAAGTCGGGATTTCATGCAAACTGAACTACAGCTGGGAAAGTCAAGTGAGGTTACAGCAAGGAAAAGTGTTTTACGTGGTTAGAAGTTTGTTACGTACGTTATTGCAGTAGAATGCGTAGAACACCCCAGGTACGTAGCAGCCCAGGATGCCTATGGAGATGCCAGCGTAGTCCAGAGCCATCCAGCGACGACTGGTCTTCTCTGATCGGTGACAGCAGAACAGGTGGTATCCCACGGAGCACAGCATACAGAGCTGAACAGAACGGAGACCATGTTAGGAGGAGCACAGCATACAGAGCTGAACAGAACGGAGACCATGTTAGGAGGAGCACAGCATACAGAACTGAACAGAGAGGAGACCATGTTAGGAGGAGCACAGCATACAGAGCTGAACAGAACGGAGACCATGTTAGGAGGAGCACAGCATACAGAGCTGAACAGAACGGAGACCATGTTAGGAGGAGCACAGCATACAGAGCTGAACAGAGAGGAGACCATGTTAGGAGGAGCACAGCATACAGAGCTGAACAGAGCGGAGACCATGTTAGGAGGAGCACAGCATACAGAGCTGAACAGAACGGAGACCATGTTAGGAGGAGCACAGCATACAGAGCTGAACAGAGAGGAGACCATGTTAGGAGGAGCACAACATACAGAGCTGAACAGAGTGGAGACCATGTTAGGAGGAGCACAGCATACAGAGCTGAACAGAGTGGAGACCATGTTAGGAGGAGCACAGCATACAGAGCTGAACAGAGAGGAGACCATGTTAGGAGGAACACAGCATACAGAGCTGAACAGAGCGGAGACCATGTTAGGAGGAGCACAACATACAGAGCTGAACAGAGAGGAGACCATGTTAGGAGGAGCACAGCATACAGAGCTGAACAGAGCGGAGACCATGTTAGGAGGAGCACAGCATACAGAGCTGAACAGAACGGAGACCATGTTAGGAGGAGCACAGCATACAGAGCTGAACAGAGAGGAGACCATGTTAGGAGGAGCACAGCATACAGAGCTGAACAGAGAGGAGACCATGTTAGGAGGAACACAGCATACAGAGCTGAACAGAGCGGAGACCATGTTAGGAGGAGCACAACATACAGAGCTGAACAGAGAGGAGACCATGTTAAGAGGAGCACAGCATACAGAGCTGAACAGAGTGGAGACCATGTTAGGAGGAGCACAGCATACAGAGCTGAGCGGAGACCATGTTAGGAGGAGCACAGCATACAGAGCTGAACAGAGAAAACAAACCTATTTCAGAGAATAAATGCTTTGAATGAAAGCTACATTCCTCATAATTTGGCTTATCTAAGGTCATGGGAACTCAGAACATGAATCTAGTTGGACTGGCTGATCAGATTGAGTGTTTGTCACCGCTCAGAGAAGTGGTGTAGGCTGTATCCTTGATTACTTGTGTACTCTCCTCATCTCCTTCTCAAAACAAATTGGAGGAGAAAATATGAGGTTCCTCTCCTCTGACCTCCTCTTACAATGAGTTGAGGACACGAATCAAGGAAATTGAATTGAGATTCATCCATTGTGCCATTTTGTAGGGCAGTATAGTGTCACTCACTACCCCACTGGGTATGGTATAGTAAGCACCCCACTGGGTATGGCATAGTAAGCACCCCACCGGGTATGGCATAGTAAGCACCCCACCGGGTATGGTATAGTAATATCACCCCACCGGGTAAGGCATAGTAAGCACCCCACCTGGTATGGTATAGTAATATCACCCCACCGGGTATGGCATAGTAAGCACCCCACCGGGTATGGCATAGTAAGCACCCCTCCGGGTATGGCATAGTAATAGCACCCCACCGGGTATGGCATAGTAAGCACCCCACCGGGTATGGTATAGTAATATCACCCCACCGGGTATGGCATAGTAAGCACCCCACCGGGTATGGCATAGTAATATCACCCCACCGGGTATGGTATAGTAATATCACCCCACCGGGTATGGCATAGTAAGCACCCCACCGGGTATGGCATAGTAAGCACCCCTCCGGGTATGGCATAGTAATATCACCCCACCGGGTATGGTATAGTAATATCACCCCACCGGGTATGGCATAGTAAGCACCCCACCGGGTATGGCATAGTAATATCACCCCACCGGGTATGGTATAGTAATAGCACCCCACCGGGTATGGTATAGTAATAGCACCCCACCGGGTATGGTATAGTAATCACCCCACAGGGTATGGTATAGTAAGCACCCCACCGGGTATGGTATAGTAAGCACCCCACCGGGTATGGTATAGCAAGCACCCCACCGGGTATGGCATAGTAATATCACCCCACCGGGTATGGTATAGTAATATCACCCCACCGGGTATGGTATAGTAATCACCCCACAGGGTATGGTATAGTAATCACCCCACAGGGTATGGCATAGTAAGCACCCCACCGGGTATGGCATAGTAAGCACCCCACCGGGTATGGTATAGTAATATCACCCCACCGGGTATGGTATAGTAAGCACCCCACCGGGTATGGCATAGTAAGCACCCCACCGGGTATGGTATAGTAATATCACCCCACCGGGTATGGTATAGTAATAGCACCCCACCGGGTATGGTATAGTAATATCACCCCACCGGGTATGGTATAGTAATCACCCCACAGGGTATGGTATAGTAAGCACCCCACCGGGTATGGTATAGCAAGCACCCCACCGGTTATGGCATAGTAATATCACCCCACCGGGTATGGTATAGTAATATCACCCCACAGGGTATGGTATAGTAATATCACCCCACCGGGTATGGTATAGTAATCACCCCACAGGGTATGGTATAGTAAGCACCCCACCGGGTATGGTATAGCAAGCACCCCACCGGGTATGGCATAGTAATATCACCCCACCGGGTATGGTATAGTAATATCACCCCACCGGGTATGGTATAGTAATCACCCCACAGGGTATGGCATAGTAAGCACCCCACCGGGTATGGCATAGTAAGCACCCCACCGGGTATGGTATAGTAATATCACCCCACCGGGTATGGTATAGTAATATCACCCCACCGGGTATGGTATAGTAATATCACCCCACCGGGTATGGTATAGTAATATCACCCCACCGGGTATGGTATAGTAAGCACCCCACCGGGTATGGCATAGTAAGCACCCCACCGGGTATGGTATAGTAATATCACCCCACAGGGTATGGTATAGTAATATCACCCCACCGGGTATGGTATAGTAATATCACCCCACCGGGTATGGTATAGTAATATCACCCCACAGGGTATGGTATAGTAATATCACCCCACAGGGTATGGTATAGTAATATCACCCCACCTGGTATGGTATAGTAAGCACCCCATCGGTTATGGTATAGTAATATCACCCCACCGGGTATGGTATAGTAAGCACCCCACCTGGTATGGTATAGTAATATCACCCCACCGGGTATGGTATAGTAAGCACCCCACCGGGTATGGTATAGTAAGCACCCCACCGGGTATGGTATAGTAATATCACCCCACCTGGTATGGTATAGTAATATCACCCCACCGGGTATGGTATAGTAAGCACCCCACCGGGTATGGTATAGTAATATCACCCCACCGGGTATGGTATAGTAAGCACCCCACCGGGTATGGTATAGTAAGCACCCCACCGGGTATGGTATAGTAAGCATCCCACCGGGTATGGCATAGTAATATCACCCCACCGGGTATGGTATAGTAAGCACCCCACCGGGTATGGTATAGTAATATCACCCCACCGGGTATGGCATAGTAATATCACCCCACCGGGTATGGCATAGTAAGCACCCCACCGGGTATGGCATAGTAATATCACCCCACCGGGTATGGTATAGTAAGCACCCCACCGGGTATGGTAAAGTAAGCACCCCACCGGGTATGGTATAGTAATATCACCCCACCGGGTATGGTATAGTAAGCACCCCACCGGGTATGGCATAGTAATATCACCCCACCGGGTATGGCATAGTAAGCACCCCACCGGGTATGGTATAGTAATATCACCCCACCGGGTATGGCATAGTAAGCACCCCACCGGGTATGGCATAGTAATATCACCCCACCGGGTATGGCATAGTAAGCACCCCACCGGGTATGGTATAGTAATATCACCCCACCGGGTATGGCATAGTAAGCACCCCACCGGGTATGGTATAGTAAGCACCCCACCGGGTATGGTATAGTAATATCACCCCACCGGGTATGGCATAGTAAGCACCCCACAGGGTATGGCATAGTAATATCACCCCACCGGGTATGGCATAGTAAGCACCCCACAGGGTATGGCATAGTAAGCACCCCACAGGGTATGGCATAGTAAGCACCCCACCGGGTATGGCATAGTAAGCACCCCACCGGGTATGGCATAGTAATATCACCCCACCGGGTATGGCATAGTAATATCACCCCACCGGGTATGGCATAGTAAGCACCCCACCGGGTATGGCATAGTAATATCACCCCACCGGGTATGGCATAGTAATATCACCCCACCGGGTATGGCATAGTAAGCACCCCACCGGGTATGGCATAGTAAGCACCCCACCGGGTATGGCATAGTAAGCACCCCACCGGGTATGGCATAGTAAGCACCCCACCGGGTATGGCATAGTAAGCACCCCACCGGGTATGGCATAGTAAGCACCCCACCGGGTATGGCATAGTAATATCACCCCACCGGGTATGGCATAGTAAGCACCCCACCGGGTATGGCATAGTACCCACCTGGAAGCAGAAGAGTCCTATGGAATAGATGACATAGTCCTCCCGGGAGGCCCTGGTGGCAGGCAGCACAGACGCCATGTCGTAGATCCCCAGCGTGAAGAACAACAGGAAGCCCAGCAGGTGGCTCCAGATATTCACTGTCTCATTGGACAGGATGAACAGACTACAGGAAGTAAAAACAGATATACGCCGTCTCATTGGGCAGGATGAACAGACGACAGGAAGTGACACATGGTAGAAGTGTTAGGCCTAGGTAGGATCTGTCTGAAAAATGTACAAGCTGTCAAATTCTTGATTCCTCTGTCCTCGTTTCCTCAATTTTACCCTCTTTCTCATTGGAGGAGAGGCTCCAAGATCTCTCCTCTTGGAGCCTCTCCTCCAATGAGAGAGAGAGAGAGGTGAGGAATGGACGAATCAAGGACAAGAGGAATCAAGGATTTGACAGTTAAATGTGGCCCAGATATGTATACTGCACAGAGCAAGTTCCATGCATCTGTTATTTAGTTGTGCATGTTAAAACTCACCTTTTGATGCATAGCCTGGAGGGCAGGTAGGCTCTGTAGCCATCTGTGATGTAAGGGTTATCCCTCAGGAACACTGGGATCTGTTCGTATGTGTACAGCCTTATCCCTCTGGGGACCAGCACGGGCCAGTACTGGTATCTCCCCCCCAGCTCGATGTAGTGGGCACTCTTCATCAGCTTCTGAGGCATGGTGAAACTACAGGAACGGTGTCACCGCTGTATCACAGTCATCTGCTGAGAGGGGGGGGGGGGGGGGGGGACAGAGACAGACACAGAGAGAGACAGAGAGAGAGACACAGAGAGAGACAGATACAGAGAGAGAGAGAGAGCGAGAGACAGATACAGAGAGAGAGAGACACAGAGAGACAGAGAGAGAGACACAGACAGATACAGAGAGAGAGAGACACAGAGAGAGACAGAGATATTTTAAGTCAGAAATCAGTCAGGTATTTAGACAACTAGTCCTAGCTAGTAGTTTGGAATTGAAGACAGAGATACAGTGCCTTCAGAAAGCATTCATACCACTTGACTTTTTCCACATTTTGTTGGGTTACAGCCTGAATTTAAACATTTATCAAATTTAGATTGTGTCACTGGCCTACACACAATACCCCATAATGTCAATGTGGAATTTCGTTTTTAGACATTTTGACAAAATTAATATCTTGA
The DNA here is from genome assembly GCF_013265735.2 of Oncorhynchus mykiss. Taxonomy (NCBI): domain Eukaryota; kingdom Metazoa; phylum Chordata; class Actinopteri; order Salmoniformes; family Salmonidae; genus Oncorhynchus; species Oncorhynchus mykiss. Next base: position 79,862,911 of record NC_048575.1, on the reverse strand, counting down.
GTCAATAAGTATTCAACCCATTTGTTATGGCAAGCCTAAATAAGTTCAGGAGTAACATGATTTTTGAATGACTACCTCATCTCTGTACCCAACACACACAATTATCTGTAAGGTCCCTCAGTCGAGCAGTGAATTTCAAACACAGATACAACCACAAAGACCAGGAAGGTTTTCCAATGCCTCGCAAAGAAGGGCACCTATTGGTAAAAAAAAAGCAGACATTGAATATCACTTTGAGCACGGTGAAGTTATTATTTACATTTTGAATGGTGTATCAATACAGCCAGTCACTACAAAAATGTGGCAAAGAAATTATCTTTCGGTCCTGAATACAAAGCGTTATGTTTGGGGAAAAATACAACACATCACTGAGTACCACTCCATGTTTTTTAAGGATGGTGGTGACTGCATCATCTTATGGGTTTGCTTGTCTTCGGCTAGGAATATGGAGTTTTTCAGGATAAAAAGAAACAGGATACAGCTAAACACAGACAACATTCTAGAGGAAAACCTGGTTCAGTCTGCTTTCCAACAGACACTGGGAGACACGTTAACCTTTCAGCAGGACAATAACCTAAAACATAAGGCCAAATGTACACTGGAGTTGCTTAACAAGACAACATTGAATGTTCTTGAGTGGTTTAGTTACAGTTTTGACTTAAAATCAACTTGAAAATCTGAGGCGAGACTTGAAAATGGTGTCTATCAATGATCAACTTGACAAAGTTTGAAATACTCTTAAGAGACCCAGAAAGACAGCTGTAATCGTTGCCAAAGGTCATTCTAACTGACTCAGTGCTGTGAATACTTATGTAAATGAGATATTTCTCGATTTCATTTTCAATACATTTGCAAAAATGTCTAAAAACATGTAGACGAGTGAGAGAGAGAAAAACATTTAATCAATGTTCAATTCAGGCTGTAACAACACAAGGTGGAATAAGTCAATGGGTATGAATACTTTCTATAGGCACTGTTTTATCAGCTGTTGAGATCTGTTGATATGGATACGTGATTATGTTTCCCTTGTTATTCAACAGTTTAAAACATACAATGAACTAAAACACAATGAATTGAACATAGCTAAAATGATAGTTAGGCCGCAAGCATGTACACCCTTGAGTATCGACAAGACACGTCTTGCCTGACCGGCAAATTAGTTAGCTAGAATTTTAATCTGTACTAATCACTGATCAGTCCATTAAAAAGCTATGTGTATTGCTTCAGTTAGCGAATGATTCAACGGTGTGATGGTTTGGTACAACGTATAACGTACATCAGTTAGCTTTATAAAACAGCAAACTAGACAATAAACCGCATTTGGCAATAACTAAGTAGCTAGCTAGCTAGCTCTGGTGCCAGCTAGCGATTTTTTTGCTCTTTAGAGCTGGCTAAATCCTTATCAAAAGAGCTTACCTTTCAGTTTGCTGTACGCGTAGTTAGAGCCATTCACACATTTCTTGTATGAATTACTGTACATTTATTTGGATCTCGTAATAGAGATTAGTTGACAACAAAAGTAGACACATCAAAAACACAAACAGGTTACCACCATCTTCCAAATCATCCGTCCCTCTGACGTCATCAGCGATGGACCCAGTAAAGTTCGTTCGTTTGATTTGCCTGAGTAAAAAAATAAATTGAAATAAATACATATTTGCGCTGTAGTGCTGAAATCAGTGCAAGTTTGCGTTTGCTTTTTTTTGTGGTGAGACCGCAGATAGGTCATGACCTATCTTTTCACATGATAAAACAGCTTGTAGTTATCATGTCTAATTCTCATTAAATGACTATCAATGAGCATAGAATATAATATAATCGAGCCTATCATTCAGTTATCTGAATTCAACATCCTTAGTCATTGATAAAATGTTGATTGATGATGCCAATACATATTTTTCTAGCCTACGATAATATTTGGACAAATAAACTGGAAAGAAATATGATTTTATAACCTTCTAGGTAACGTAAGATGGCAGGCCTAGAACACAGGGAATGATATAGGCCTCTAGTGGCCAAAAGGTTGAAATAGCATGGGCAGCTCCATTGAGAACTTCTAACATTTTGATGTATTCAACTGGGTGGGACTTCCAACTTTATTGGCTGATCCGTCCTGGTGTCCATGCTGGAGTCGTGTCCAATCGGGTCATAAGGAGGGATCAGGCAGTTGTGAAGAAGAAAATGGACTACTTCAAAATGGAGATGAACTCAATGGTGCTGCCCATGCTGTCACAGACTCTATAATGGCACAGATACAAAGATGAGTCCTCTATCTATCTCTATGGCATACAAAAAGGCAACTCGGCATATGCTACCTTACAGTTGACATTATTTGACTTAATTTGTGGTGGTGTGAGTTCACTGAGTTTGTGATCTTTCTTGGGGAGTGTTTGCAGACACACAGTTGTCGGCACACATTCCAATCGAGACGTCGTAATTCTCTCCAGACATTTCAGGTGTGAGCTATGGCCCTGCTGCTGTACAGTAGGACCCCGCAGGCGCAGAATCACACATTGTCACCCTCCTCTCCTCCTCCTCCATCCCGTCCTTACATTACACCCAGTCAGTTAATTCCTTTGTGGGAGTGTGTGTTCTTCATTAGCACTACTAATGTACCTCTCAGCATCTCCACTTCGACTAACTGTCAACTGCTATGCCAAGATAATAATGCATGCTATGTCAATGTTCAGGAAGTAAACCTAGTGCCATAATCCAACCTGGTCTCAGAGAATTTTGTATTATTCTGTATGCTAATCTGAAACAGTCCAATTAGTATGTCACATTACATTTCTTATGGCATATGTTAATTTGTCCATCGCCCATTTCGTATGATATGTTACAAATTACTATTCGTCTTGTATATGAATTTGCAAAATGTAGAATGTGTTATGAATTTGCAAAATGTAGAATGTGTTATGAATTTGCAAAATGTAGAATGTGTAATGAATTTGCAAAATGTAGAATGTGTAATGAATTTGCAAAATGTAGAATGTGTAATGAATTTGCAAAATGTAGAATGTGTAATGAATTTGCAAAATGTAGAATGTGTAATGAATTTGCAAAATGTAGAATGTGTAATGAATTTGCAAAATGTAGAATGTGTAATGAATTTGCAAAATGTAGAATGTGTAATGAATTTGCAAAATGTACAATATGTTACTAATTTGCCAAACCGTATGGCATGTTTTAGTTTCTCAGATTTACGTCTCGTCTACGAGACCAGACGGCATAAATCCTAAAATACCAAATCATCTCTGGTACACCTTGGCCTAGATGTTTCTTGCTCTCTGTAACCTGTTTAGCTAGTAATGGAACATGAGAGTAGCTAGTAATGGAACATGAGAGTAGCTAGTAATGGAACATGAGAGTAGCTAGTAATGGAACATGAGAGTAGCTAGTAATGGAACATGAGAGTAGCTAGTAATTGGAACATGAGAGTAGCTAGTAATGGAACATGAGAGTAGCTAGTAATGGAACATGAGAGTAGCTAGTAATGGAACATGAGAGTAGCTAGTAATGGAACATGAGAGTAGCTAGTAATGGAACATGAGAGTAGCTAGTAATATAACATGAGAGTAGCTAGTAATGGAACATGAGAGTAGCTAGTAATGGAACATGAGAGTAGCTAGTAATATAACATGAGAGTAGCTAGTAATGGAACATGAGAGTAGCTAGTAATGGAACATGAGAGTAGCTAGTAATGGAACATGAGAGTAGCTAGTAATATAACATGAGAGTAGCTAGTAATATAACATGAGAGTAGCTAGTAATGGAACATGAGAGTAGCTAGTAATGGAACATGAGAGTAGCTAGTAATATAACATGAGAGTAGCTAGTAATGGAACATGAGAGTAGCTAGTAATGGAACATGAGAGTAGCTAGTAATGGAACATGAGAGTAGCTAGTAATATAACATGAGAGTAGCTAGTAATGGAACATGAGAGTAGCTAGTAATGGAACATGAGAGGGGTCCCTTGTTTTTTACTTTTTAGTTTTAATAGAAATGTGTTCCTTCTGGGTCTGATTGACCCTCATTTTGCTCTCAAGCCCAAACCAATCTTTCCCAATCCAACAGCCTGTGTCCTTCATTCCCTGTTACAGTAAGAATCTCAGTGAGGGGGAGAGACAGTCCCTGCCTTGGTGCTCGCAAAACGTTAGCTCACCTAGCACCGCTAACAGTGAGTGAGACTAGACACTGGCCCTGTCCAAACAGACTGCCAGGCTGCATAGCATGGTAGCATATCTAACAGGTCCCATCCAACCAGGCTGCATAGCATGGTAGCATTTCTAACAGGTCCCATCCAACCAGACTGCCAGGCTGCATAGCATGGTAGCATTTCTAACAGGTCCCATCCAACCAGACTGCCAGGCTGCATAGCATGGTAGCATATCTAACAGGTCCCATCCAACCAGACTGCCGGGCTGCATGGCATGGTAGCATATCTAACAGGTCCCATCCAATCAGACTGCCAGGCTGCATAGCATGGTAGCATTTCTAACAGGTCCCTTCCAACCAGACTGCCAGGCTGCATGGCATGGTAGCATATCTAACAGGTCCCATCCAACCAGACTGCCAGGCTGCATAGCATGGTAGCATTTCTAACAGGTCCCATCCAACCAAACTGCCAGGCTGCATAGCATGGTAGCATATCTAACAGGTCCCATCCAACCAGACTGCCAGGCTGCATAGCATGGTAGCATTTCTAACAGGTCCCATCCAACCAGACTGCCAGGCTGCATAGCATGGTAGCATATCTAACAGGTCCCATCCAACCAGACTGCCAGGCTGCATAGCATGGTAGCATTTCTAACAGGTCCCGTCCAACCAAACTGCCAGGCTGCATAGCATGGTAGCATATCTAACAGGTCCCATCCAACCAGACTGCCAGGCTGCATAGCATGGTAGCATTTCTAACAGGTCCCATCCAACCAGGCTGCCAGGCTGCATGGCATGGTAGCATTTCTAACAGGTCCCATCCAACCAGACTGCCATGCTGCATGGCATGGTAGCATATCTAACAGGTCCCATCCAACCAGACTGCCAGGCTGCATAGCATGGTAGCATTTCTAACAGGTCCCATCCAACCAAACTGCCAGGCTGCATAGCATGGTAGCATATCTAACAGGTCCCATCCAACCAGACTGCCAGGCTGCATAGCATGGTATTATATCTAACAGGTCCCATCCAACCAGACTGCCAGGCTGCATGGCATGGTAGCATTTCTAACAAGTCCCATCCAACCAGACTGCCAGGCTGCATAGCATGGTAGCATATCTAACAGGTCCCATTCAACCAGACTGCCAGGCTGCATGGCGGCATATTGGCGGCCCACTGGTCTCACCGGCTTTATTTATCGTGTGAATATGCCAGGAGACATCTGCTGCAGCTGCGGCTCCATCCCCCCGTGTCCACTCAGAGGAGCACGTCAGCCTCTCCTAGAAGATCCATCAGGGAGGTGACCAGTCGGTCTGCGGGGAGAACAGGTGACAGGGGCTTCTGCATCCCTTTACAGTATTTATATTGGGCCGACCCATAGTGCTCTGGTCAAAAGGAGTGCACTATATAGGGAATATAGTACCATTTGAGACACATCCTGGGAGGAGACTACATTATGCCGCCTGCTGTCCAGCTGCATGTTGCTCCAATAGGATGGATGTCCTCTCAGATCGCCGTTCACCCAGCTCTGATTAACGCGATGGGAAGACAGAGGGAGGTTTCACAGCATGTTGCGTCTCCGGCCTCTCCGGCGCTGGCCCTCATGTTTAGATGTTTACTGGATCTGAGAGCTGTTGTTTTGTTGTTTGGTGTCTGCAGTCTGCTCGCTGCTCGCTGCTGTATGTGGCTATTTTTGGGTGCAATGAGGGTACAGCTCTGCTCTGCAGCCATCTGATGTGGCCTGGCTCGTCTGTCATTGTACTCTCTGTCTCTCTCCCTCTCTCTGTTTCTCTCTCTCTCTCTCTCTCTCTCTCTCTCTCTCTATCTCTGTCTCTCTCTCACCTTCTCCCTCTCCTTCCACACCAGTAGGTCTCACTCTCTCGTTCTAACCCACACTGAGAGAGAGAGAGAGAGAGAGAGAGAGAGAGAGCAGTGAAAATGTCCTTTGTTTGCTTATTCCTGAAAAGAGTAACCAAGAAATACATTTCAGCTTGACAAATATCCACGGTGCAATTTCCAGAATAAATTTGTAGCTTAGAATAGAATAAGTAGTGACTTATGTCCCAAAAAACTGTACATCTTATTTTGAAGTGTTGTACAGCGCGGGCCTACGTCAATCTGCAAACCAACATTCACACGTTGTTGCCTTGTGGCATAGCAGAACAATTTAAAACATTTTTTAAACATGTTTAAATCGTATTACTCTGTGTAATGTGTTTCCCTGCAGTTCACTTTATAGTAAAATAATTCAACACACATTTCATTTGGGTCATAAAGCACATTTACAGAATGAAATGTCTTCCTGACACTTTTTTAAAAATTTTTTTTACAAAGTTTAATCCTTATAACAATATTGAAAAGAATTACATCTTCATTTTAGAGCTTCCTGCTTTTACTGTTGTGTTGTTGTATCTCCTCCTCAAAAAAAGAAAACAAGAAGTACATCTGTCTCTCAGTCTTATAATTCCCCTGAGGTCTGAAATAAAAGACAAAACCATTTTCACAATAAGCAAGAGATTAGGTTGGGGGGGGGGGGGGCGGATATTGTGATTGTTTTATGGCATTTACCAGCCACTAGAACAAGATTAATATTCTCAATCAAACAATGGATTGGCGTGTGTTGCTTTTTTCCTGCCTGAAAGGCTGCACTTCTGTGTGTGTGTGTGTGTGTGTGTGTGTGTGTGTGTGTGTGCGTGTGTGTGTGTGTGCATGTGTGCATGTGTGTGTGTGTGTGTGAGTCCTCAAATCCTAAACCCACCCATTCCGCTGACTGAAGAAGCTTTTTGGCAGCAGGAGTAAACTGTAGCCTATTGGGTACTTATTCAACAATGCCCAAAATAAGCACTTTATTATAAAACATAATACAATGTGTGTATATATTCCTCTTTTGGAATTATCTTCTTCTTTCCTTTGGGGGTTACAGGAAAGTAGATTGGTTGTTCATGGTTTTCAAAAGGAGCTTTAGAATAAAAAAATACAATTGTGTTTTTAAAAAATTGTGTTTTTTTTTTATGAAGTTTACATCAAAAGTATATTTTTGGGATTGTTCCATGTACTCGCTTGCTTTAACAAACAGTCACAGGACAGTAAGAAGCTCATGTTAAAGATAAATAATATCATAACCTCCATAATGTATTTTGGGGGAGGAAAGCAAAATCAAAGAAACGTGCAACACAAGCATCATACATTTCTGTAAACATTTTGAAAAGACAATTATCCTTTTTATCCTCGTGTTCCATTTTTATCCCATCAGAACAGGCTCAATTGGTCGGGACATGGACTCTACAAGGTGTTGAAATCGTTCCACAGGGATCCCGGGCCATGTTGGCTTCAATGTTTCCCACAGTTGTGTCGAGTTGACTAAATGTCCTTTGTGTAGTGGACCATTCTTGATACACACGGGAAACTGTTGAGCATGAAAAACCCAGCAGCGTTGCAGTTCTTCACACTCTCAAACCGGTGTGCCTGGCACCTACTACCATACCTCGTTCAAAGGCACTTAAAGGCACTTAAATCCTTTGTCTTGCCCATTCCCCCTCTGATTGGCTCACATACAATCCATGTCTCAATTGTCTCAAGGCTTAAACGTCCTTCTTTAACCCGTCTCCTCCACTTCATCTACTCTGATTGAAGTGGATTTAACAAGAGACATCAATAAGGATCATGTTCTATGTCATCGAAAGAGAAGGTGTTCCTAATGTTTTATAGACTCAGTGTGTGTGTGTGTGTGTGTGTGTGTGTGTGTGTGTGTGTGTGTGTGTGTGTGTGTGTGTGTATCTATGTATAATTTAAGGTTAATACCATAATCACACATCCATAGGCTTAAATGAAATCATCTTCGTTTATGCGACTAGTTTAGTTTAAATATAGTGCATTAATATGGCTACATCTCTTATTTGATCATAATAATAACTTTACTCCCATCAATTGTTGATAATAATTACAAAAGTGATTTTAAATTCTTCCCAATTCCTAATCTGAAACATCAATGACAGTGAAAGTTTATTAATGTAAAGGGGTTAGTACGCCAAGTGAAAGTTCCACTAGCCTCCTGTAGGTGTCACTCTGTATCTACACTGAATATCAAACAAGCAACCCGTCACAGACTGATGTGTGCATTGACCACTAGGTGGTGCTATTGTACAACAGATGTGTGCATTGACCACTAGGCGGTGCTATTGTACATGAGAACAGTCCGACAGAACTGAAGCTTCAACCATCACTACTGTTTCTGGACTCATCGGAGTGTCATCATGTGTAATTATCAAAGCAAAGAAATGATGCACCACAGTCTCCCTCTAGCTCTTTTATAAAGCCAATAATGTACTGATTTTTAATTTATTTGTCCTTCATTTACACAGGGAAGTCACATTGAGATTGACATCTCCATTTCAAGTGAGCCTTGATACAGTGATGTTTTATCATGTGATTTATTTAGTAGTGAGTCCATTACAAATACCACGATAAAAAGAGGTTGTGATTAAGTGATTGACAGGACAGGGACCACTGAACCGAATATTAAAAATAGATGGAAGGATTTCATCTTGTGAACACTGTACACCAATATTTCAACAGATCCGATTTGGTTTTTAATACCAGTTTATTAGAGGTGGGATTATATATTGACATGTTCTAGTTATAAACCTTCTGCAAAGTGGATTTTTTTTTATCACAGGGTGAACACAGTCCCGAAATAACCTTGGAACAAACTGATGGAACGTTGTTTTGAAAGGATTGCATTCACAGTACATATGCAATCCCGGAACACTTAGACGGATACTACTCCCACCCAATCCTATCAACGTAACGGCATGTCATCATATCGACTGTCTGCTGGTGGGGAAGAGAGGAGACTGCATTGTGGATTTCTTTGTTTCGCCAGATCTCTGCGAGTCGCCACACGTCTAGTAGTCCACATGCACTGTTGGAGCTGGAAACACAAGCATTTCGCTGCACCTGTGATAACATCTGCAAATCTGTGTACGCCATCAATAGACTTTGATTTTTAATTTTAATTTGATTTGATGCCAGGGAATATTACGGGATCACTTAGTTGCTACAAAATGAATATGTGGGAAGTTGGGATGCGTCTTACTGTTGGGATGAAATTATTGAAAGAGACGGGAGACTGGGAGTCACTGGTTCCCATCCAAGGCACTCCAAACTGGGGAGAGGCTTTGGCCATCAGCCACCAGGGTGGAAGGGACATCTGTCTCACATAGAGATGAGGGAGAAAGAAAAAGACAGGGGGAAAGAGAGAGATACTTGTCTTTATTGAGACGTCCTAATTTGATTTTAATATGTCTTTATTGAGACATCCTAATTTGACTTTAATCTGTCTTTATTGAGACATCCTAATTTGACTTTAATCTGTCTTTATTGAGACATCCTAATTTGACTTTAATCTGTCTTTATTGAGACGTCCTAATTTGACTTTAATCTGTCTTTATTGAGACGTCCTAATTTGACTTTAATCTGTCTTTATTGAGACATCCTAATTTGACTTTAATCTGTCTTTATTGAGACATCCTAATTTGACTTTAATCTGTCTTTATTGAGACATCCTAATTTGACTTTAATCTGTCTTTATTGAGACATCCGACTTTAATCTGTCTTTATTGAGACATCCTAATTTGACTTTAATCTGTCTTTATTGAGGCGTCCTAATTTGCTTGAAAACACCCCAGTACCCCCCCATCACGTTTCATAAAAGAGGAGAAAAATAAAGACAGGAGAGAGAGAATGACATGGAGGAAGGAGGGAAAGAAGGGAGGGAGGAAGGAAGGGAGGGAGGGAGGTGGCACTGAACCCTGCACCCTCAGGAGTGCCTGTTGCCGGAGCTAGCTGTCTGTCTGGGGGATTGGCACTAATTCAGACGCCTCTCTCCTATCCTCGCCTCTCCTCTCGCCATCCCACACGCTAGCACATCGCTCAACCCAGCGAGGACCTAGGGCAACGCCCCCTCACCATGGTTCTGCTGTTTCACCTAAAAGAGGAAAAGGAGGTGGGAGATGAGTGGGGGGACTCAAGGTCAACGCAAGAGCCATGAATTGGGGTGGAAGAGATCTGATGAGATTTTCATTCTCTCTCTCTGCCCCACGCGCCGCTGCGCAGGTCTGGTAGCATCACCATCACCTTGCAGAACTGTCAATCCCACCACCTTCACCACCTTCACTACCTTCACTACCTTCCACCACCTTCCACCACCTTCACCACCTTCACTACCTTCCACCACCTTCACCACCTTCACTACTTTCCACCACCTTCACCACCTTCACTACCTTCACTACCTTCCACCACCTTCACTACCTTCCACCACCTTCACCACCTTCACTACTTTCCACCATCTTCACCACCTTCACTACCTTCACCACCTTCCACCACCTTCCACCACCTTCCACCACCTTCCACCACCTTCACCACTTTCCACCACCTTCACCACCTTCACTACTTTCCACCACCTTCACCACCTTCACTACCTTCACTACCTTCCACCACCTTCACCACCTTCACTACCTTCCACCACCTTCACCACCTTCACTACTTTCCACCACCTTCACCACCTTCACTACCTTCACTACCTTCCACCACCTTCCACCACCTTCACTATCTTCACCATCTTCCACCACCTTCACCAACTTCCACCACCTTCCACCACCTTCACTACCTTCCACCACCTTCACCACCTTCACCACCTTCCACCACCTTCCACCACCTTCACTACCTTCCACCACCTTCACCACCTTCACTACCTTCCACCACTTTCACCACCTTCACTACCTTCCACCACCTTCACTACCTTCCACCACCTTCACCACCTTCACTACCTTCCACCACCTTCACCACCTTCACTACCTTCCACCACCTTCACTACCTTCCACCAACTTCACCACCTTCACTACCTTCCACCACCTTCACTACCTTCACCAACTTCCACCACCTTCACTACCTTCCACCACCTTCCACCACCTTCACTACCTTCACCAACTTCCACCACCTTCATCACCTTCACCATCTACCACCACCTTCACCTCATCATCCCCCTGTTTTAGAAGGCAACGAAGGAACAAGGGAGTGAGGGGTGGATGGAAGGGGGAGAAAAACAAGGGAAAGCCTGTTTATTTCCCAGCAGGCCTGTTAATCTATGTGGACTGGGAGGTAATAGGACATTTGCATGAGGGGCTGAGGGAGGTGTCAGTGATAACTACATGGTAGTGTCATCCCTTCCTAAATATGCTGAGCTTTCTCTAACCCCCTCATCAAACACCAGGATCTTTATGGGCTGTTTCATATTGTGCCGTAATGTGCTTTATTGTCCACAGAATAAGCTTTCTTTAAGGTAATTGGAAAGTGGGGGGAAACGGTCTCTCGCTATCGTCTCGATATTTAAATACATTATTTCTGAAATGTGCCCTGGCGTAATGACCCTGTCGGTGTAAAACGTGAGATTTATCTTGGCAGAGGAAATTGATCCATTTCACCTTTGTCTAATGGAAATGTTTTATCCTACCGGGTTATCTGGGGATATGTAAATGGTCCTGGAGACGGGGTGTGTGTGTTGGTGTGTGGGTGTTAGTGGGTATATGTGTGTGTGTGTGGTTATCTGATCTGTGTAAATGAATGGCCCTGGGAGCCGCTGTATAAGGAGGAGGAGGCCCTGCGAGTCAGAGTATAAAGAGGAGGAGGCCCTGGGAGTCACAGTTTAAAGGGGAGGAGAGGCCCTGGGAGTCACAGTTTAAAGGGGAGGAGAGGCCCTGGGAGTCACAGTATAAAGGAGAGGAGAGGAGGCCCTGGGAGTCACAGTATAAAGGAGAGGAGAGGAGGCCCTGGGAGTCACAGTTTAAAGGAGAGGAGAGGAGGCCCTGGGAGTCACAGTTTAAAGGAGAGGCTAGGAGGCCCTGGCAGTCATTGTTTAAAGGAGAGGAAGCCCTGGGAGTCACTGTATAAAGGAGAGGAGAGGAGGCCCTGGGAGTCACAGTATAAAGGAGAGGAGAGGAGGCCCTGGGAGTCACTGTTTAAAGAAGAGTAGGCCCTTGGAGTCACTGTATAAAGGAGAGGAGGCCCTGGGAGTCACAGTTTAAAGGGGAGGAGAGGCCCTGGGAGTCACAGTTTTAAGGGGAGGAGAGGCCCTGGGAGTCACAGTATAAAGGAGAGGAGAGGAGGCCCTGGGAGTCACTGTATAAAGGAGAAGAGAGGAGGCCCTGGGAGTCACAGTTTAAAGGAGAGGCTAGGAGGCCCTGGCAGTCATTGTTTAAAGGAGAGGAAGCCCTGGAAGTCACTGTATAAAGGAGAGGAGAGGAGGCCCTGGGAGTCACAGTATAACGGAGAGGAGAGGAGGCCCTGGGAGTCACTGTTTAAAGGAGAGGAGGCCCTGGGAGTCACTGTATTAAGGAGAGGAGAGGCCCTTGGAGTCACTGTTTAAAGGAGAGGAGGCCCTTGGAGTCACTGTATAAAGGAGAAGAGGCCCTGGGAGTCACTGTATAAAGGAGAGGAGGCCCTGGGAGTCACAGTTTAAAGGAGAGGAGGCCCTGGGAGTCACTGTTTAAAGGAGAGGAGAGGAGGCCCTGGGAGTCACTGTTTAAAGAACAAGAGAGGAGGCCCTGGGAGTCACTGTTTAAAGGAGAGGAAAGGAGAGGCCCTGGGAGTCACTGTATATAGGAGAGGAGGCCCTGGGAGTCACTGTATAAAGGAGAGGAGGCCCTGGGAGTCACTGTATGAAGGAGAGGAGAGGAGGCCCTGGGAGTCACTGTTTAAAGGAGAGGAAAGGAGAGGCCCTGGGAGTCACAGTATAAAGGAGAGGAGGCCCTGGGAGTCACTGTATAAAGGAGAGGAGAGGCCCTGGGAGTCACTGTATAAAGAAGAGGAGGCCCTGGGAGTCACTGTATAAAGGAAAGGAGAGGCCCTGGGAGTCACTGAATAAAGAACAAGAGAGGAGGCCCTGGGAGTCACAGTATAAAGAACAAGAGAGGATGGTGTACCAGTTGAAGAATACCAAACCTTTTTCTATGTACTCAGAGGACCACTATTAGCATGTTTTAACCACTCCTATAAAAATGGTATTTGTATTTATTAAAGCTCCCCATTAGTTCCTGCCAAGGCATCAGCTCCTCTTCCTGGGGTTTATTATGGATCCCCATTAGTTCCTGCCAAGGCAGCAGCTACTCTTCCTGGGGTTTATTATGGATCCTCATTAGTTCCTGCCAAGGCATCAGCTCCTCTTCCTGGGGTTTATTATGGATCCCCATTAGTTCCTGCCAAGGCATCAGCTACTCTTCCTGGGGTTTATTATGGATCCCCATTAGTTCCTGCCAAGGCATCAGCTCCTCTTCCTGGGGTTTATTATGGATCCCCATTAGTTCCTGCCAAGGCAGCAGCTACTCTTCCTGGTGTTTATTATGGATCCCCATTGGTTCCTGCCAAGGCAGCAGCTACTCTTCCTGGGGTTTATTATGGATCCCCATTAGTTCCTGCCAAGGTAGCAGCTACTCTTCCTGGGGTTTATTATGGATACCCATTAGTTCCTGCCAAGACAGCAGCTACTCTTCCTGGGGTTTATTATGGATCCCCATTAGTTCCTGCCAAGGCAGCAGCTACTCTTCCCGGGGTTTATTATGGATCCCCATTAGTTCCTGCCAAGGCATCAGCTACTCTTCCCGGGGTTTATTATGGATCCCCATTAGTTCCTGCCAAGGCAGCAGCTACTCTTCCTGGGGTTTATTAGGGGTCCCCATTAGTTCCTACCAAGGCAGCAGCTACTCTTCCTGGGGTTTATTATGGATCCCCATTAGTTCCTGCCAAGGCATCAGCTACTCTTCCCGGGGTTTATTATGGATCCCCATTAGTTCCTGCCAAGGCAGCAGCTACTCTTCCTGGGGTTTATTAGGGGTCCCCATTAGTTCCTGCCAAGGCAGCAGCTACTCTTCCTGGGGTTTATTAGGGGTCCCCATTAGTTCCTACCAAGGCAGCAGCTACTCTTCCTGGGGTTTATTATGGATCCCCATTAGTTCCTGCCAAGGCAGCAGCTACTTTTCCTGGGGTTTATTATGGATCCCCATTAGTTCCTGCCAAGGCATCAGCTACTCGTCCTGGGGTCCAGCAACATTGAGGCAGTTATATACAATTTTAAATATGACATATTACATTACATTTCACAACACTTTTCATAACACATTAAGTGTGTTCCCTCAGGCCACTACTCTACTACCACATATCTACAATACAAAATCCACACGTGTGTAGAGTGCGTGTCTTATCATGTGTGTGTGTCTGTGCCTGTGTGTGTGTGTCTCTTCACAGTCCCAGCTGTTCCATAAGGTGTATTTTTATCTGTTTTTTTAAATCTGATTTTACTGCTTTCGTCAGTTACCTGATGTGGAATAGAGTTCCATGTAGTCATGGCTCTATGTAGTACTGTGGAATAGAGTTCCATGTAGTCATGGCTCTATGTAGTACTGTGGAATAGAGTTCCATGTAGTCATGGCTCTATGTAGTACTGTGGAATAGAGTTCTATGTAGTCATGGCTCTATGTAGTACTGTGGAATAGAGTTCCATGGAGTCATGGCTCTATGTAGTACTGTGGAATAGAGTTCCATGTAGTCATGGCTCTATGTAGTACTGTGGAATAGAGTTCCATGGAGTCATGGCTCTATGTAGTACTGTGCGCCTCCCATAGTCTGTTCTGGACTTGGGGACTGTGAATAGACCTCTGGTGACATGTCTTGTGTGGTATGCATATGGGGTGTCTGAGCTGTGTGCCAGTAGTTTAGACAGACATCTCGGTGCATTCAACATGTGCATTCAATACACAATACCTCTGCATCTCGGGGGCATTCAATACCGCTCACAAATACAAGTAGTGATGAAGTCAATCTCTCCTCCACTTTGAGCCATGGGAGATGTACATGCATGTCATTAATGCTAGCTCTCCGTGTACATTTATGAGCCAGTGGTGCTGCCCTGTTCTGAGACAATTGCAATTTTCCTAAGTCCCTCTTTGTGGCACCTGACCACACGACTGAACAGTAGTCCAGGTGTGACAAAACTAGGGCCTGTAAGGACCTGCCTTGTTGATAGTGTTGTTAAGAAGGTAGAAACTAGGGCCTGTAAGGACCTGCCTTGTTGATAGTGTTGTTAAGAAGGTAGAAACTAGGGCCTGTAGGACCTGCCTAATTGATAGTGCTGTTAAGAAGGTAGAAACTAGGGCCTGTAGGACCTGCCTTGTTGATAGTGTTGTTAAGAAGGTAGAAACTAGGGCCTGTAAACACCTGCCTTGTTGATAGTGCTGTTAAGAAGGTAGAAACTAGGGCCTGTAGGACCTGCCTTGTTGATAGTGTTGTTAAGAAGGTAGAAACTAGGGCCTGTAAGACCTGCCTTGTTGATAGTGTTGTTAAGAAGGTAGAAACTAGGGCCTGTAGGACCTGCCTTGTTGATAGTGTTGTTAAGAAGGTAGAAACTAGGGCCTGTAGGACCTGCCTTGTTGATAGTGTTGTTAAGAAGGTAGAAACTAGGGCCTGTAGGACCTGCCTTGTTGATAGTGCTGTTAAGAAGGTAGAAACTAGGGCCTGTAGGATCTGCCTTGTTGATAGTGCTGTTAAGAAGGTAGAAACTAGGGCCTGTAGGACCTGCCCTGTTGATAGTGTTGTTAAGAAGGTAGAAACTAGGGCCTGTAGGACCTGCCTTTTTGATAGTGTTGTTAAGAAGGTAGAAACTAGGGCCTGTAGGACCTGCCTTGTTGATAGTGTTGTTAAGAAGGTAGAAACTAGGGCCTGAAGGACCTGCCTTGTTGATAGTGTTGTTAAGGTAGAAACTAGGGCCTGTAAGGACCTGCCTTGTTGATGGTGTTGTTAAGAAGGTAGAAACTAGGGCCTGTAGGACCTGCCTTGTTGATAGTGTTGTTAAGAAGGTAGAAACTAGGGCCTGTAGGACCTGCCTTGTTGATAGTGTTGATAATAAGAAGGTAGAAACTAGGACCTGTAGGACCTGCCTTGTTGATAGTGTTGTTAAGAAGGTAGAAACTAGGACCTGTAGGACCTGCCTTGTTGATAGTGTTGTTAAGAAGGTAGAAACTAGGACCTGTAGGACCTGCCTTGTTGATAGTGTTGTTAAGAAGGTAGAAACTAGGGCCTGTAAGGACCTGCCTTGTTGATGGTGTTGTTAAGAAGGTAGAAACTAGGGCCTGTAGGACCTGCCTTGTTGATAGTGTTGATAATAAGAAGGTAGAAACTAGGGCCTGTAGGACCTGCCTTGTTGATAGTGTTGATAATAAGAAGGTAGAAACTAGGACCTGTAGGACCTGCCTTGTTGATAGTGTTGTTAAGAAGGTAGAAACTAGGGCCTGTAGGACCTGCCTTGTTGATAGTGTTGTTAAGAAGGTAGAAACTAGGGCCTGTAAGACCTGCCTTGTTGATAGTGTTGTTAAGAAGGTAGAAACTAGGGCCTGTAGGACCTGCCTTGTTGATAGTGTTGTTAAGAAGGTAGAAACTAGGGCCTGTAGGACCTGCCTTGTTGATAGTGTTGTTAAGAAGGTAGAAACTAGGGCCTGTAGGACCTGCCTTGTTGATAGTGCTGTTAAGAAGGTAGAAACTAGGGCCTGTAGGATCTGCCTTGTTGATAGTGCTGTTAAGAAGGTAGAAACTAGGGCCTGTAGGACCTGCCCTGTTGATAGTGTTGTTAAGAAGGTAGAAACTAGGGCCTGTAGGACCTGCCTTTTTGATAGTGTTGTTAAGAAGGTAGAAACTAGGGCCTGTAGGACCTGCCTTGTTGATAGTGTTGTTAAGAAGGTAGAAACTAGGGCCTGAAGGACCTGCCTTGTTGATAGTGTTGTTAAGGTAGAAACTAGGGCCTGTAAGGACCTGCCTTGTTGATGGTGTTGTTAAGAAGGTAGAAACTAGGGCCTGTAGGACCTGCCTTGTTGATAGTGTTGTTAAGAAGGTAGAAACTAGGGCCTGTAGGACCTGCCTTGTTGATAGTGTTGATAATAAGAAGGTAGAAACTAGGACCTGTAGGACCTGCCTTGTTGATAGTGTTGTTAAGAAGGTAGAAACTAGGACCTGTAGGACCTGCCTTGTTGATAGTGTTGTTAAGAAGGTAGAAACTAGGACCTGTAGGACCTGCCTTGTTGATAGTGTTGTTAAGAAGGTAGAAACTAGGGCCTGTAAGGACCTGCCTTGTTGATGGTGTTGTTAAGAAGGTAGAAACTAGGGCCTGTAGGACCTGCCTTGTTGATAGTGTTGATAATAAGAAGGTAGAAACTAGGGCCTGTAGGACCTGCCTTGTTGATAGTGTTGATAATAAGAAGGTAGAAACTAGGACCTGTAGGACCTGCCTTGTTGATAGTGTTGTTAAGAAGGTAGAAACTAGGGCCTGTAGGACCTGCCTTGTTGATAGTGTTGTTAAGAAGGTAGAAACTAGGGCCTGTAGGACCTGCCTTGTTGATAGTGTTGTTAAGAAGGTAGAAACTAGGGCCTGTAGGACCTGCCTTGTTGATAGTGTTGTTAAGAAGGTAGAAACTAGGACCTGTAGGACCTGCCTTGTTGATAGTGTTGTTAAGAAGGTAGAAACTAGGGCCTGTAAGGACCTGCCTTGTTGATAGTGTTGATAATAAGAAGGTAGAAACTAGGACCTGTAGGACCTGCCTTGTTGATAGTGTTGTTAAGAAGGTAGAAACTAGGGCCTGTAGGACCTGCCTTGTTGATAGGGCTGTTAAGAAGGTAGAAACTAGGGCCTGTAGGACCTGCCTTGTTGATAGTGTTGATAATAAGAAGGTAGAAACTAGGGCCTGTAGGACCTGCCTTGTTGATAGTGTTGTTAAGAAGGTAGAAACTAGGGCATGTAAGGACCTGCCTTGTTGATAGTGTTGTTAAGAAGGTAGAAACTAGGGCCTGTAAACACCTGCCTTGTTGATAGTGTTAAGAAGGTAGAAACTAGGGCCTGTAGGACCTGCCTTGTTGATAGTACTGTTTAAAAGGCAGATCAGTGGTTTATTATGGACAGGGAGAAGTCTATCTTAGCTGCTGTTGTATCAACATGTTTTGACCATGACAGTTTTACAATCCATGGTTACTCCAAAGCAGTTTAGTCACCTCAACTTTCCACATCATTTGTTACAAGATTTGTCCCAAATACAATGCTTTAAGTTTTTTAAATATTTAGGAGTAACTTATTTCTCGCCACCCATTCTGATACTAACTGCAGCTCTTCGTTAAGTTGCTGCAGGGATTTCACTCGTTGTAGTAGCTGACGTGCATAGTGTTGAGTCATCCGCATACATAGACAGATTGTCAGACACTCAACGAGAAAGATCCAGTCGGACGCTTCAGTGTCGGGATGCAAATATTCTAGCAAAATGCATAGCGCATAGAATTAAAAAACTATTGTCGGATATTATTTATCCTAATCAGACAGGTTTTTTTTTACATGGATGATACATTGGATATAATATAAGACAAGTACTGGAAACAATAGACCACTATTGTAACGGTTTTCTTCTGGGGAAAGAGAGGCGTACCAAAATGCAGCGTGGTTAGTTTTGTACATCTTTAATAAAGATGAAAATACAACAATCTACAAAACAAGAAAAAAAGAACCAAACCAGTCCTATCTGGTGTAACAAACACAAAGACAGGAACAATCACCCACAAAACAGTCCTATCTGGTGCCACAAAGACAGGAACAATCACCCACAAACCAGTCCTATCTGGTGCCACAAACACAAAGACAGGAACAATCACCCACAAACCCCAACACAAAACAGGCTACCTAAATATGGTTCCCAATCAGAGACAACGACTAACACCTGCCTCTGATTGAGAACCATATCAGGCCAAACATAGAACTAGACAAACTAGACATGTAACATAGAATGCCCACTCAGATCACACCCTGACCAACCAACACATAGAAACATACAAAGCAAACTATGGTCAGGGTGTGACAACTATGAAATATCTGGGAAACCAGGCCTGGTATTCATAGCTGACTTTGAAAAGGATTTTGATAAAGTAAGACTGGAGTTTTATTGTTAATGCCTGGAATATTTACGATATTTACAATATCGGCATATCTATTTATTATGGCCATCGAAATGTTAGCTATTTAAATCAGATGCAACAATAATATTAAGTGGCCAAAAATCCAGGTGTCATTGTACGCTGATGATTCATGTTCTCTTTTAAATCCACAATGTTGATCCCTCCACAGCCTCATAGAGGATCTAGGTTTTTCGAATCTCTCTGGATTTAAAACCAAATTATGATAAATGCACTATATTATGTATTGGAACACAAAAATATTAAACTTTAACATTACTGTGTCGTTTACCAATAAAACGGTCTGACTGTGATGTGGCCATACTCTCTATTCATATCCCGAAAGAAAGAAATGATTTCACTACAATAAAAATTAAAAATAAGAAGTGGAAAGATCTTCCTACCATGGAAAGATCTTCCTACCATGGAAAGATCTTCCTACCATGGAAAGATCTTTCTACCATGGAAAGGAAAATACCTGTCTATTTGTGGAAAAATCACCCTGATTAACTCTTTAGTCATATCACAGTTTACCTAATTTCTTATGGCCTTGACTCCAACTAGCAACTTGTTTTTTTAAATTATATGACAAAAAAAGATTGCATTTTATTTGGAATGACAACCCAGACAAAATTAAATGGGCCTATGTATATAATGAACATGAATTCAGAGGGCATAAATGATTAAATATTAAAGCATTAGACCTCTCACTAATGGCTTTAGTCATACAAATGTTTTACTTAAATCCAAACTGCTTCTATTGCAGATTAGTAAGAACATTAGACAACAGGTGGAAAATATAGGCATTTAGCAAGACACCCCCAAAAAAGGAGTGGTTCTGCAAGAAACTTTTTTGTTTTTCCAGCGGTCCATGTCCTTTTTGGGCTACCTCATATCCACGGAGAGAGTGGAGATGGAGGAGCAACGTGCTCCAGTCCTGAGGAGTGTTAATGAGGTAACGTACCATTTGCAACTCCCTGCTGATTACCTCATTAACCTGACTTTTCATGTGTCTCTCCTCAGGCCAGTGGTGCCTGGTCCCCTCGCTGAGGCTGACCCAGTGGTGCCCCTTGCTGAGGCTGACCCAGTGGTGCCCCTCTGCCTCCTATGGACATCGAGGCAGGTCCGGCGTACTCGGTCCTTGAAGTCCTGAATTCGAGGCGTCGGGAGGGGCGTCTCCAGTACCTCATCGACTGGGAGGGGTACGGCCCAGAGGAGCGGTGCTGGGTTCCTGCGTCCTCAGTCGCCGCCCTGACCGACCAGCACCGTGTCCCTGTTGTCATCCCAAAGGCCGGAGTCGTACCGCTGCTGGTGCAGCTCGTCGGGGGAGGGGGGAGGGGGGGGGGGTACTGTCACAGATTCCCCCTGGTACTCCCGCTCATTCTGTTTACTAGCTCCGGAGGTCTTCGTCACTGGCCCTTCTAATCGTCACTGAACTGGATCGTCACCACCAACCCCGGACTGTCTTGTCTCAATACGCACACCTGGTTCCCATTCCCCCTGATTAGTATGTGTATATATGTGCCCTCTGTTCCCCATCATCCTTGTTGATTATTGTTCCATGTCCGTTGGTCTTGTGAGTACCTGTGCTCTGTTGTATCGGATTGTGTGTTTTCGTGTTAGTGTGCACTTGTTATTACGGGTCTCGTCCCGTGTATTTATTAGAGGTTTACACCTTGCTCTTTGTTTGGGGTACAGCCCTGTGTTAAATAAACTCAGCAAAAAAAGAAATGTCTTCTCACTGTCAACTGCATTTATTTTCAGCAAACTTAACGCGTAAATATTTGTATGAACATAACAAGATTCAGCAACTGAGACACAAACTGAACAAGTTCCACAGACAAGTGACTAACAGAAATTGAATAATGTGTCCCTGAACAAAGAGGGGGGAGTCAAAATCAAAAGTAACAGTCAGTATCTGGTGTGGTCACCAGCTGCATTAAGTACTGCAGTGCATCTTCTCCTAATGGACTGAACCAGATTTGCCAGTTCTTGATGTGAAATGTTACCCCACTCTTCCACCAAGGCTCCTTCAAGATCCCGGACATTTCTGGGAATGGCCCGAGCCCTCACCCTCCGATCCAACAGGTCCCAGATGTGCTCAATGTGGATTGAGATCCGGGCTCTTCGCTGGCCATGGCAGAACACATGGCCTGTCTTGCAGGAAATCACGCACAGAACGAGCAGTACGGCTGGTGGCATTGTCATGCTGGAGGGTCATGTCAGGATGAGCCTGCAGGAACGGTACCACATGAGGGAGGAGGATGTCTTCCCTATAACACACAGAGTTGAGATTGCCTGCAATGACAACAAGCTCAGTCCGATGATGCTATGACACACCGCCCCAGACCATAACGGACTCTCCACCTCCAAATCGATCCCACTCCAGAGTACAGGCCTCGGTGTAACGCTCATTCCTTCAACGTTAAACGCAAATCCGACCATCACCCCTGGTGAGACAAAACCGCGACTCATCAGTGAAGAGCACTTTTTGCCTGTCCTGTCTGGTCCAGCGACGGTGGGTTTGTGCCCTTAGGCGACGTTGTTGCCGGTGATGTCTGGTGAGGACCTGCCTTACAACAGGCCTACAGGGCCTCAGTCCATTCTCTCTCAGCCTATTGCGGTCAGTCTGAGCACTGATGGAGGGATTGTGCGTTCCTGGTGCAACTCGGGCAGTTGTTGTTGCCATCCTGTACCTGTCCCACAGGTGCAGTCCTCATGCCTCCTTGCAGCATGCCTAAGGCACGTTCATGCAGATGAGCAGGGACCCTGGGCATCATTCTTTTGGTGTTTTTCAGAGTCAGTAGAAAGGCCTCTTTAGTGTCCTAAGTTTTCATAACTGTGACCTTAATTGCCTACCGTCTCTGTAAGCTGTTAGTGTCTTAACAACCGTTCCACAGGTGCATGTTCATTCATTGTTTATGGTTCATTGAACAATCATGGGAAACAGTGTTTAAACCCTTTACTATGAAGATCTGTGAAGTTATTTAGATTTGTATGAATTATCTTTGAAAGACGGGGTCCTGAAACAGGGACATTTCTTTTTTTGCAGAGTTTTAATACCTGTTTGTTTTGGGCTTCGTCTCCGTCATGTTCCTGACGTACGCTGTTTTGGGTAGAATAAAATACCCTATTTCGTAATCCTGCGCCTGTCTGCTATCATTATATAACGTGACACTATTGTAAAATATACTGTGTCCGTAAAATTTATATAGGTTCAGGGCTTTGTGAAACAGCACAGTTAAAAATGTATGGCAAATAGAAATCAAAACCGGATGGTCTTCAGAGATAGAGGTGGGGTGGCAGGTGGGGTGGCAGGGTAGCCAGGGTAGTGGTTAGAGTGTTGGACTAGTAACCAGAAGGTTGCAAGTTCAAATCCCTGAGCTGTCATTCTGTCATTCTACCCCTGAACAGGCAGTTAACCCACTGTTCCTATGCCGTCATTGTAAATAAGAATTTGTTCTTAACTGACTTGGCTCACTGAGTGAGGCGTTAAATCTCACTGGCAGTAGGTGCTGATGTGAAGAGTGTGCAATCATCAGCATACATACATAGTCCAATCTTTTTTATTGTTATTATAATTTTATTACAATGGTGTTTGTTCTTCACTGGTTGCCCTTTTCTTGTGGCAACAGGTCACACATCTTGCTGCTGTGATGGCACAGTGTGGCATTTCACACAATAGATTATCAAAGTTTATCAAAATTTTCAAATTCTTTTCAAATTCTTTGTGGGTCTGTGAAATCTGAGGGAAATATGGGTCTCTAATATGGTCATGTATTTGACAGGAGGTTAGGAAGTGCAGCTCAGTTTTCACCTCATTTTGTGGACAGTGTGCACATTCTCTCTCTCTCTCTCTCTCTCTCTCTCTCTCTCTCTTTCTCTCTCTCTCTCTCTTTCTCTCTCTCTCTCTCTCTCTCTCTCTCTCAGACCTCCTATACCTCCTCTCCTTCAGGACAGTACATGATGGCAGTGAGGGGTGATGCTCCAAATAGGATGTATCTATTATGTTTTGGCTGATCTGAGACCATTTTAATTAGGCGCTGGTTTCCATATGCCAAGAGTCATGAAATGGACAGGGAATATTTTGGTGCATCGTTTGAGGAGTAATCTCCCTGTCGGAGGCTGGCTCAGGTCTGGGAGTACTGTACAAATGGCACGGTGGAGTAGAGGAGGGGATAGAGATGGAAGATAATGGACCAGACTGGTTAGAACAGCATTTAGAACCCCTCACCCTGTTGATGTCTACCCAGTTGAGTTGGCCCCCAGTTATAGACTGATACATGCTCACACAGTTACTTCTTCGTCCTGAAATTACTCACCTGTGAGTTGAACTGACCTGACCTCACTACTGAAATAAATAAATACAAATAAAAAAAGAAGTCCTGATTATTAACAATTGGCAAACAGTTGATTTTCTCTATCATTTCTGACTTCTTGAAAACATAGAAACAAGATAGCCAAGATCATCTTACTATGGTATATAACATCGCTGTACATCATGTAAAACCGCGAGGCGAACTATGGTTAGGTTACCCTACCTTTCATGTTGCATTACACACAATGACATCTTCAACTGCCATAGGATTCACTTTTGTCAGCTCACACAAGGACTCACAGCTCCCTAACGCCCCCATGTCAACCTACAGCCCCCTGGCCTGGTAACGCCCCCTTGTCAACCTACAGCCCCCTAGCCTGGTAACGCCCCCTTGTCAACCTACAGCCCCCTAGCCTGGTAATGCCCCTTTGTCAACCTACAGCCCCCTGGCCAGGTAACGCCCCTTTGTCAACCTACAGCCCCCTGGCCTGGTAACACCCCGTTGTCAACCTACAACCCTCTGGCCTGGTAATGCCCCTTTGTCAACCTACAGCCCCCTGGCCTGGTAACACCCCGTTGTCAACCTACAACCCTCTGGCCTGGTAATGCCCCTTTGTCAACCTACAGCCCCCTGGCCTGGTAACACCCCGTTGTCAACCTACAACCCTCTGGCCTGGTAATGCCCCTTTGTCAACCTACAGCCCCCTGGCCTGGTAACGTCCCTTTGTCAACCTACAGCCCCCTAGCCTGGGAACTCCCCCCCCTTGTCAAATAAAATAACATTTTATTTGTCACATACACATGGTTAGCAGATGTTAATACGAGTGTCACAAAATGCTTGTGCTTCTAGTTCCGACCATGCAGTAATATCTAACAAGTAATGTAACCTAACATTTTCACATCAATTACCTTAAAAACAACTGTAAAGGAATGAATAAGAATATGTACATAAAGATATATGAATGAGCGATAGCCGAACAGCGTAGGCAAGATACAGTAGATGGTATAGAGTACAGTATATACATATGAGATGAGTAATGTAGGGTATGTAAACATTACATAAAGTGGCATTGTTAAAAGTGGCTAGTGATACATTTATTACATCCAATTTTTCCATTATTAAAGTGGCTAGAGATTTGAGTCAGTATGTTGGCAGCAGACACTCAATGTTAGTGATGGCTGTTTAACAGTCTGATGGCCTTGAGATAGAAGCTGTTTTCCAGTCTCTCAGTCCCAGCTTTGATGCACCTGTATTGAACTCACCTTCTGGATGATAGCGGGGTGAACAGGCAGTGGCTCGGGTGGTTGTTGTCCTTGATGATCTTTATGGCCTTCCTGTGACATCGGGTGGTGTAGGTATCCTGGAGGGCAGGTAGTTTGCCCCCGGTGGCGCGTTGTGCAGACCTCACTACCCTCTGGAGAGCCTTACGGTTGAGGGCGGAGCAGTTGCCGTACCAGGCGTTGAAAATAAGAATTTGTTCTTAACTGACTTGCCTAGTTAAATAAAGGTCAAATAAAATTTGGAGTTGTACCTGGAGGATGTTTTCGCAGAATTCTGCATTCAGAGTTTCAAATTGGTGTTTGTCCCATTTAGTTAATTCTTGGTTGGTGAACGGATCCCAGACCTGACTACCATAAAGGACGATAGATTCTATAATTGATTCAAGTATTTTTAGCCAGATCCTAGTTGGGATGTCGAATTTTATGTTCCTTTTGATTGCTTAGAAGGCCCTTCTTGCCTTGTGTCTCAGATCATTCACATCTTTGTGGAAGTTACCTGTGGTGTTGATGTTTTGGCCGAGGTAGGTGTAGTTTTTTTTTGTGTGCTCAAGGGCAACAGTGTCTAGATGGAATTTGTATTTTTTGGGAACACCATTATTTTGGTCTTACTGAGATTTACTGTCAGGGTCCAGGTCTGACAGAATCTGACAGAATCTGTACAGAAGTTCTAGGTGCTAATGTAGGCCCTCCTTGGTTGGTGACAGAAGCACCAGATCATCAGCAAACAGTAGACATTTGACTTCAGATTCTAGTAGGGTGAGGCCGGGTGCTGCAGACTGTTCTAATGCCCTCGCCAAATCATTGATATATATATATATATGATGTAGAGGGTGGGGCTCAAGCTGAATCCCTGTCTCACCCCATGGCCCTGTGGGAAGAAATGTGTGTTGTTTGTGTACATGGATTTTATAATGTTGTATGTTTTCCCCAACACGCATTTCCATCAGTTTGTATAGGAGACCCTCATGTCAAATTGAGTCAAAACCTTTTTTGAAATCAACAAAGCATGACAAGACTTTGCCTTTGTCTTGTTGTGTTTGTTTGTCAATTAGGGTGTGCAGGGTGAATATGTGGTCTGTCGTACAGTAATTTGGTGAAAAGGCAGTTTGACATTTGCTCAGTAATTGCTTTCAATAAGAAACTCTACGAGTCTGCTGTTAATGATAACGCAGAGGATTTTCCCAAGGTTGCTGTTGACGCATATACCAAGGTAGTTGTTGAGGTCAAATTTGTCTCCACTTTTGTGGATTGGGGTGATCAGTCCTTGGTTCCAAATATTGGGGAAGATGCTGAAGCTGAGGAAGATGTTAAAGAGTTTTAGTATAGCCAATTGGAATTTGTTGTCTGTATATTTTATAACTTCATTTAGGGGCCATCAACACCACAGGACTTTTTGGGTTGGAGGGTTTTTATTTAGTTCATTCCAGTAGTTTCTGGTAGTTTTTAATAGCTGATTCTAAGATTTGTATTTGATAATGTATATGTTTTTGCTGTTTGTTCTTTGTTCTAGAGACAAAAAGATTGGAGAAGTGGTCTATCCATACATCGTTGTTTTGGATAGATAACTCCCCACAGTTACTGTATGTACATACAGTACCACAACCAGAAGCCATGGACTACAGGCAACATCCACACTGAGCTAAAGGGTGGAGCTGCCGCTTCCAAGGAGCAGGACTCAAACCCGGACTCTTATAAGAAATCCTTTTATTTTCTCCGACGAACCACCAAACAGGCAAAACACCAATACAGAACTAAGATTAAATCGTAGTACACGGCTCTGACACTCGTCGGATGTTCCAGGGCTTGCAAACTATTATAGACTACAATTGGTTCTATATAGATGTGTTCTATTGGTTCTATATAGGTGTGTTCTATTGGTTCTAAACAGATGTGTTCTATTGGTTCTATATAGATGTGTTCTTTTGGTTCTGGAATGATGTGTTATATTGGTTCTAGATTGATGTGTTCCATTGGTTTGAGAAATATGTTTTATGTGTTCTATTGGTTCTAGATAAATGTGTTCTATTGGTTCTAGAAATATGTTTTATGTGTTCTATTGGTTCTAGATAGATGTGTTCTTTTGGTTCTAGATAGATGTGTTCTATTGGTTCTAGATATATGTTTTCTATTGGTTCTAGATAGGTGTGTTATAGATAGGTGTGTTATAGATAGAATCGTTCTAGATAGATGTGTAGATAGATAGATAGATTGGTTCTTGATGCATGGTTGAGACTGCTTGCAGAGGATGAGACAGACATTTTGGAGAGGAGTTATTGTGGACCTGATGAGGAGGATGGCCCTGCAAAAGAACAAACCAGTGTGGTTCGTCAAGCCCACCTACTGGCGGAGTGAGGTGCTCATTGTCCTTTACAGAGCTGCTTGACGAGCCACATCACATGGATCATGTCTGGGGAATTTTGATCAAGGCAACCTACAGTACCAGTCAAAAGTTTGGACACACCTACTCATTCAAGGGTTTTTCTTTATTTTTTAAAACTTTTTTCTACATTGTAGAATAATAGTGAAGACATCAAAAGGATGAAATAACACAGATGGAATCATGTAGTAACCAAAAAAGTGTTAAACAAATTTAAATATATTGTGTATTTTAGATACTTCAAAGTAGCCACCCTTTGCCTTGATGACAGCTTTGCATTCTCTCAACCAGCTTCACGAGGTGGAATGCATTTCAATTAACAGTTGTGCCTTGTTAAAAGTTCATTTGTGGAATTTCTTTCCTTCTTAATGCGTTGAGCCAATCAGTTGTTGTGACAAGGTAGGGGTAATATACAGAAGATATATTGGTAAAAGACCAAGTCCATATTATGGCAAGAACAGCTCAAATAAGCAAATTGATTTGTTTAACACTTTTTTGGTCACTACATGATTCCATATGCGCTATTTCATAGTTTGATGTCTTCACTATTATTCTACAATGTACTTTTGACTGGTACTGTATATCCCATGGACCCCTCAACCCTCAGCACTATAACATCCCCAACAGAGGCTTGCCCTGGACAAAGCTGGAGCTGTTCTTGATTCTTTACAAAAAGCTTTTGTTGATCTTTCAATTTTGATTAGGCTCGTACATATTCCTCCCACCTCCCTTTAACACATGTAAGCATCACATTCAGAATTCCAAGCTTAATGACAGTGTCTTCTTAAAAATCGCGCAGAGTACTGGCCAGATTCATCCAGCTTGGTACAGAGCTAGTCTCCATGGAGGTTACTTTAGTTTCAGGCCCTGTTTAGTCTATGCAGATGCTATTACCTGCTTTATCCTGCTCTACTGAAATTAATTGTCATCCTTCAAGTGAATTTGTGTGTTTTATTCAAGGAACTAAGAGTTGTTTTGTCGTGAGCTGCTGGAAAAATCTTGATAATGGTGCTTACATTTTATTTCAGAAAATGTTTAGGAACCATGATGTGTGATATTATTAATAATAAAAATTATTAAAAGTAATTTATTCATGAATTCATTCCTAATTCACTGTACTTCATTCATTCATTGAATAATTAATTGTGTTTTTACCAGTGACAGCCACTAAAGCAAGCTAGCAATGACTATAATTAGCATTCAGTGACTATAATTAGCATTCAATGACTAAAATTAGCATTCAATGACTAAAATTAGCATTCAGTGACTATAATTAGTATTCAGTGACTATAATTAGCATTCAATGACTAAAATTAGCATTCAGTGACTATAATTAGTATTCAGTGACTAAAATTAGCATTCAATGGGGCGAAAAAGCATGCGTAACCTTGCGGACTAAAATGGAGATGTATTGCAAACTGATGTCAAAGGCGTGCACTGGAATTTCAAGATGTGTCCTGCTTTTATTATTTAAAAAATATATATATATATACATTTATATGTATATATTTTTTTACCTTTATTTAACTAGGCAAGTCAGTTAAGAATAAATTCTTATTTTCAATGATGGCCGAGGAACAATGGGTTAACTGGTCTAGGAACAGTGGGTTAACTGCCTTGTTCAGGGGCAGAACGACAGATTTTTACCTTGTCAGCTCGGGAATTCAATCTTGCAACCTTTCGGTTAACTAGTCCAACGCTCTAGGGCAGTAACTGCCACTAGTGGGTGGACGTGTGTGATTTACTGAACCGTTTCCGGACAAATTCACATCCGTGGACGCCCACGCACAAAAAATGGTCAGTAGTTGGAGATTCACGAAAGGTGTGCAGGGCCGAACACTGTTGGGCACGTGCCTGCAAATTTCCAAAAACGTTTACATTTTTGGACTTGTGCACTGGAGTTCTCTCTCTCTCTCTCACCCTCTCTGTCTTTCTCTCTCCCTCTCTCCTCTCTCTGTCTTTCTCTCCCCGTCTCTCTGCCTTCTCTCTCTCTCTCACTCTCTCTTTCGCTCATTCTCTATCTCTGTGTAGATACCCCTGGCTCTTTTTCAAGCCTTCGCATCACTGTCACAGCATCACGGCAACAAGATGCTGTCAACAAAGCGACCAGGGATCAACACCATAAAACATCAAACTGTCCAGGTAATACAATACAGGTGCCTATTTCCAAGTGGCTACCATAGATATACTGTACTGTGACTACTCTATACTTAAAAAAAAAAGTTGAACCTTTATTTAACTAAGCAAGTCAGTTTGGGAACAAATTCTTATTTTAACAATGACGGCCTACCCCGGCCAAACTCTCTCCTAACCCGGACAACGCTGAGCCAATTGTGCATCTCCCTATGGGACTCCTCATCGCGGCCGGTTGTGATACAGCCCGGGATCAAACCAGGGTCTGTAATATCTTCTCTAGCACTGAGATGCAGTGCCTTAGACCGCTGCGCCACTCGGGATCCCTTTAAATTCTTCTATGATAGTGGCTATACATCAAGCCTTTTCAATGTGGTTGTGGTGTGTAATAGGTTTTCCAAAACATGGGGGGGGGTGATAAATTGTGGTCCTTTAAAAAAAAATGGTCCTTCGAGCCAGATTTGGTAATTTTCTCCATAAACAGGCTAAAGGCAGCTCCATTGAGATGTCGTCAACTTGCTTCCTGTCTCTTGAAGACCCATTTCAGTTGGATACGTTCAGTTGGACATCCATGGGTATCCCCCTTTCCCTTTGATTAGTGCCACTGTGTGAGATAATCTGAAGGAAGTAGTTAAAACTTATTGGGGCTGAGATCCCGTTAACGGGATCGATATGACAACAGCCAGTGAAAGTGCAGGGCGCCAAATTCAAAACAACAGAAATCCCATAATTAAAATTCCTCAAACATAGAAGTATTTCACACCGTTTTAAAGATACCCTTCTTGTTAATCCCACCACAGTGTCCGATTTCAAATAGGTTTTACGGCGAAAGCACCACAAACGATTATGTTAGGTCAGAGCCAAGTCACAGAAAAACACAGCCATTTTTCCAGCTAAAGAGAGGAGTCACAAAAATCAGAAATAGAGATAAAATGAATCACTAACCGTTGATGATCTTCATCAGATGGCAGTCATTGGACTTCATGTTACACAGTACAGGTATTTTTTTTGTACTATTGCCATGTATGAATCTGTTATTCAATGTGTTTCTATTGGCTAATAGCAGGCCAAATACAATCAAATCATTTTAAATATATATATTTTTTCCTACCTAAATGGGGGTCCTACAAATCAAAATGATATTACCATCTCAAAAAAATTCCATATGATAGTTTAGTACAATTTAATTCATATTTAACAAAGTTTTGTTTGTTTGTGAATGGACTAAAACAATTAAGGTCCAGATCAGGAAGTGGGTCAAGTGGGCATCATAAGGTGAATGTAGTGCCCTATGGGCCCTGGTCTAAAGTAGTGCCCTATGGGCCCTGGTCTAAAGTAGTGCCCTATGGGCCCTGGTCTAAAGTAGTGCCCTATGGGCCCTGGTCTAAAGTAGTGCCCTATGGGCCCTGGTCTAAAGTAGTGCCCTATGGGCCCTGGTCTAAAGTAGTGTCCTATGGGTCCTGGTCTAAAGTAGTGCCCTATGGGTCCTGGTCCAAAGTAGTGCCCTATGGGTCCTGGTCTAAAGTAGTGCCCTATGGGCCCTGGTCTAAAGTAGTGCCCTATGGGTCCTGGTCTAAAGTAGTGCCCTATGGGCCCTGGTCTAAAGTAGTTCCCTATGGGCCCTGGTCTAAAGTAGTGCCCTATGGGTCCTGGTCTAAAGTAGTGCCCTATGGGTCCTGGTCCAAAGTAGTGCCCTATGGGCCCTGGTCTAAAGTAGTGCCCTATGGGTCCTGGTCTAAAGTAGTGCCCTATGGGCCCTGGTCTAAAGTAGTGCCCTATGGGTCCTGGTCCAAAGTAGTGCACTATAATGGGAATAGGGTGCCATTTGGGATGACGTTTTTTTGCTTCTACATGACCATGAGTTTGGTGGACAGGGCATTGCTGCCATCGCTGTCTAGACACACGGCTAGTACTTATCACCCAAAGGGTGTGTGTGTGTGTTCATGAGGGAGAGAGAGGGAGAGAGAGAGAGGGAGAGAGAGGGGGCTATTTGTATGAGTGTGTGTAAGTGATGGGGAGAGGTGTGTGGGCCTCTCCCTCTTCTCTCTCCCCCCTCTCTCCCTCCTCTCTCCCCCTCTCTCCCTCCTCTCTCCCCCCTCTCTCCCTCCTCTCTCCCTCCTCTCTCCCTCCTCTCTCCCCCCTCTCTTCCACCTCTCTCCCCCCTCTCTCCCTCCTTACTCCCGGTGTGTGTGTGCTCCTCTATCCGTGTAAACCCTCTCCTTCTCTCTTCTCCTGTCAGTAATTTGTTGCTAATCAGCTGTCAGCCCGGCAGCGATGATGAGGTGATCATCTCGGCAGACGAAGGTAATGGCCTTAAAAGTCACAGAGTCAATGTCAATGGGATCACTCGGATTCAATCACCGACCCCAGCTCCCCACCCAGCCCGCTGCTGAAGGATGGCCCCCGCTGACATTACCACTCATTTTGAGCCCAAGCATCTGGGCCCTAGTAAATAACCATCAGTAGGTGGGTCTAGCCGACAGGTCATTAGCCCTGAGAAAAATAAATATCTCCCCTCTCTCTCACCTCTCTCGTCTCCCCCCATCTCTCTACCCTCTTCTCTCTCCCCCCTTCACCTCTCCCTCTTCTCATGAATGCTGCAAGTAATTTACCACAGACCAGGACATTTCACCCTAGATTAAGTATGATGGGCCAATAACAGTCAGTGGGGGGGGGGGGTGTAAATGGAGGGTGAGGGGGTATAAGGGGGGTGGGTGGAAGGTGAAGCAACTAGATGATGAAATAAAATGTCTAATTTTATAAATATAATGAGACTCGACAGACTCCTCCTCCTTTACTATGAAGATAGACTCCTCCTCCTTTACTATGACGAATCCTCCTCCTTTACTATGAAGATAGATTCCTCCTTTCTATGGAGATAGACTCCTCCTCCTTTCGATGAAGATAGACTCCCCCCCCTTCTATGAAGATAGACTCCTCCCCTTTTCTATGAAGATAGACTCCTCCTCCTTTACTATGACGACTCCTCCTCCTTTGCTATGAAGATAGACTCCTCCCCTTTTCTATGAAGATAGACTCCTCCTCCTTTACTATGAAGATAGACTCCTCCTCCTTTACTATGAAGATAGACTCCTCCTTTACTATAAAGATAGATTCCTCCTCCTTTACTATGAAGATAGATTCCTCCTCCTTTACTATGAAGACTCCTCCTCCTTTACTATGTAGATAGACTCCTCCTCCTTTACTATGTAGATAGACTCCTCCTCCTTTACTATGAAGACAGACTCCTCCTCCTCTACAAGGAAGATAGACTCCTCCTCCTCTACTATGAAGATAGACTCCTCCTACTTTACTATGAAGACAGACTCCTCCTCCTCTACTATGAAGATTGACACCCTCTCTGTTCATGAGGCCATCTTGCCCGGTGTTCCTGTTCGCACAGATGGGGAGGAACTGCTGTTTAATAGGGTTGGAGGTGTGTGTGTGTGTGTGTGTGTGTGTGTGTGTGTGTGTGTGTGTGTGTGTGTGTGTGTGTGTGTGTGTGTGTGTGTGTGTGTGTGTGTGTGTGTGTGTGTACGCACATGTGTGAGCGTGCGTGTGTTTGTGCACGTGTGTGCGCGTGTGGGGATAACTGCTGGTTAATAGGGTCGGAGGGCAGTTATCCGCTACCAAACATATTTTGTTGTTGCTAAGTGAAAGGAGTGCTCTAATTGGGCAATTAAGGTTCCTTCCTGGTAATGGGGTTGCCCCTCCCCTCACTTCATATTAGGGCTGATTGTATTTCAAGCCCCAGAATAAAGACTTACAGACTCTGGGAGTCGCTGCCTTATAGTGTTTATGAACTTTGTTTGCAGGGTACTATTGGTGTCTCAGTTGATTTTCTGAGAGAGGTACAGTACGATAGCCCGGGTAACCATCTTTTTTTGTGCTAACATTCCTAGTACTCTGTCAACATGTTTGGCATTACAAGTACTGGTAAGGAGCGGAACGTTAGCTGTAACAGACTGGTTCCCCAGGCTAGACGTATGAGACTTTGAACCTCAATTGTTTTTTAAAATTCAACGTAAATCAAATCAAATCAAATCAAATTTATTCATATAGCCCTTCGTACATCAGCTGATATCTCAAAGTGCTGTACAGAAACCCAGCCTAAAACCCCAAACAGCAAGCAATGCAGGTGTAGAAGCACGGTGGTTAGGAAAAACTCCC
The DNA here is from genome assembly GCF_013265735.2 of Oncorhynchus mykiss. Taxonomy (NCBI): domain Eukaryota; kingdom Metazoa; phylum Chordata; class Actinopteri; order Salmoniformes; family Salmonidae; genus Oncorhynchus; species Oncorhynchus mykiss. Next base: position 79,829,449 of record NC_048575.1, on the reverse strand, counting down.
TAGAAAGGCCAAAACCTAGGAAGAAACCTAGAGAGGAACCAGGCTATGCGGGCTGGCCAGTCCTCTTCTGGCTGTGCCGGGTGGAGATTATAACAGAACATGGCCAAGATGTTCAAATGTTCATAAATGACCAGCATGGTCCAATAATAATAATGCAGAACGTATATAAAACATAATATCGTAGCGATGAAGGATAGATCTACTGTCTTATACCACTCATTTAGAGCACTATAATGTAATAATAACGATAACAGACTTCCATGTATCACATTCACAAAGTCACGTCTCACAAAAGTTAGGCACAGGCAGACAAGACAGTCAATTCAACTTTCCCACTCTCCCGAGCGACGCAGCGGTCTAAGGCACTGCGTATCAGTGCAAGAGGCATCACTACAGTCCATGGTTCAAACCCAGGCTTTATCACATACGGCTGTGATTGGGACTCCCGTAGGGCGGCGCACAATTGGTCTTGCGTCATCCGGGTTTGGCCGAGATAGGCCGTCATTGTACATAAGAATTCATTCTTAACTGACTTGCCGAGTTAAACGAAATAAATAAATTCAATGAAATCCATGAAATAAATAAATGAAAGTCAATGCAACGTGTCTAATGTAAACTCCAAATGACCTTCACAGCTTTGAACTTACTACCATCAATTCAATTAACATGTAATGACTCATCCGAACCCATTACAGATTCAAATATAATACAAATATCATTATATTAACCTCCAATTCTATTCTAATTCTATCAACATAATTCATTTAATCAATTTGAAAGTGAGGGCTATATGAATAACTTAAATATTAAATATTCTTGTTGGTTAATGTAATCTCTGAGAGACAGTGGCTCTCACTATCAGGCCAAGTTCCAGAGTTGGATGTAGAACAATTTCTCTCATTAACCCTGAACCATAAATAAAAATGAGAAATATTATCACAGGCATTACAATGCATCATAGGGAATATAATGTATCATAGGCATTACAATGTATCATAGGCATTACAATGTATCATAGGGAATATAATGTATCATAGGCATTACAATGTATCATAGGGAATATAATGTATCATAGGCATTATGATGTATCATAGGCATTATGATGCATCATAGGCATTACAATGTATCATAGGCATTACGATGTATCATAGGCATTATGATGCATCATAGGCATTACAATGTATCATAGGGAATATAATGTATCATAGGCATTATGATGTATCATAGGCATTATAATGTATCATAGGCATTATGATGCATCATAGGCATTACAATGTATCATAGGCATTACGATGTATCATAGGCATTATGATGCATCATAGGCATTACAATGTATCATAGGCATTATAATGTATCATAGGCATTATAATGTATCATAGGCATGATGATGGATCATAGGCCTTACAATGTATCATAGGCATTATAATGTATCTTAGGCATTATGATGCATCATAGGCATTACAATGTATCATAGGCATTACAATGTATCATAGGCATTATGATGCATCATAGGCATTACAATGTATCATAGGCATTACAATGTATCATAGGCATTATAATGTATCATAGGAATTATGATGTATCATAGGCATTACAATGTATCATAGGCATTATAATGTATCATAGGAATTATGATGTATCATAGGCATTACAATGTATCATAGGCATTATAATGTATCATAGGAATTATGATGTATCATAGGCATTATAATGTCTCATAGGCATTATGATGCATCATAGGCATTACAATGTATCATAGGCATTACAATGTATCATAGGCATTATAATGTATCATAGGAATTATGATGTATCATAGGCATTATAATGTCTCATAGGCATTACAATGTATCACAGGCATGATGATGTATCATAGGCATTATGATGTATCATAGGCAATATAATGTATCATAGGCATTATAATGTATCATAGGCATATTACATGTAGCAATGAGTAAGACAGACAGTGGAGAGGTCTACCGGCTCAGTCTGTGTCCCTGTCCTCAGTCTGAATGGGGGAGGCCCACAGCCAAACAGCAGAGAGAGAGAGCGAGAGAGAGCGAGATAGCGAGAGAGAGCGAGAAAGAAAGAGAGCGAGATAGAGAGAGCGAGATAGAGAGAGAGCGAGATAGAGAGAGAGCGAGAGAGAGAGCGAGAGAGAGAGCGAGAGAGAGAGCGAGATAGAGATAGAGAGCGAGAGAGAGCGAGAAAGAGATAGAGAGAGAGCGAGATAGCGATAGAGAGATAGAGAGAGAGCGAGAGCGAGAGAGCGAGAAAGAGAAAGAGAGAGAGCGAGAAAGAGAGAGAGCGAGAAAGAGAGAGAGCGAGAGAGCGAGAAAGAGAGAGAGCGAGAGAGCGAGAGCGAGATAGAGCGAGAAAGAGAAAGAGAGAGAGCGAGAAAGAGAGAGAGCGAGAAAGAGAGAGAGCGAGAGAGCGAGAAAGAGAGAGAGCGAGAGAGCGAGAAAGAGAGAGAGCGAGAGCGAGATAGAGAGAGAGCGAGATAATGATAGAGAGAGAGTGAGATAGAGAATGATAGAGAGAGAGACAGAGAATGATAGAGAGAGAGACAGAGAATGATAGAGAGAGAGAGAATGATAGAGAGAGAGAGAGAGAGAGAGAGAGACAGAGAATGATAGAGAGAGAGAGACAGAGAATGATAGAGAGAGAGAGAATGATAGAGAGAGAGAGAGAGAGAGAGAGAGAGAGAGAGAGAGAGACAGAGAATGATAGAGAGAGACAGAGACAGAGAATGATAGAGAGAGAGAGAGACAGAGAATGATAGAGAGAGAGAGAGAGAGAGAGAGAGAATGATAGAGAGAGAGACAGAGAATGATAGAGAGAGACAGAGAATGATAGAGAGAGAGACAGAGAATGATAGAGAGAGAGACAGAGAATGATAGAGAGAGAGAGAATGATAGAGAGAGAGAGAGAGAGAGAGAGACAGAGAATGATAGAGAGAGAGAGAGAGAGAGAGAGAGAGAGAGAGAGAGAGAGAGAGAGAGAGAGAGAGAGAGAGACAGTCCTGACTTGTTATAACTTTCTGGTTGTTATGTGTGAGATTAACACTATTAAATTAGCCAAAAACATATAGGTAATCAAATTGTACAACTGAAGATCACCACAGGAGGAAAAGATTGATCTTTTAACTAAAACGCTGTCAATCTTAATTGTGCTAGCTAGCTAAATTAAAATCTGACAGCTAGCATACTGGCTAGCGCCTACTGTTTACTGGGGGTAACCATAGCAACATGGCCACTAGCAGCACCAGGAACAGCAGCACTGGCAGAGACTCCCCCCATCCCCCTTTTTGTTTTTTTGAATTTCCAGAAGATATCAAATCATAGAAGGGAAGGGAAGAATCCAATTTTAAACACACAATTCAGAGGGGGAACCCAGAAACGTTGTTTGCCGACTACTTACACAACAGGACTGTTACAAACCTGTTACTTTACACAGACCACACTGCTGCCTGGCATACAGCTGCAACCAGGCATTTCAGCTGCAACCAGGCATTTCAGCTGCAACCAGGCATTTCAGCTGCAACCAGACATTTCAGCTGTAACCAGGCATTTCAGCTGCAACCAGGCATTTCAGCTGCAACCAGGCATTTCAGCTGTAACCAGGCATTTCAGCTGCAACCAGGCATTTCAGCTGTAACCAGGCATTTCAGCTGCAACCAGGCATTTCAGCTGTAACCAGGCATTTCAGCTGTAACCAGGCATTTCAGCTGTAACCAGGCATTTCAGCTGTAACCAGGCATTTCAGCTGTAACCAAGCATTTCAGCTGCAACCAGGCATTTCAGCTGTAACCAGGCATTTCAGCTGTAACCAGGCATTTCAGCTGCAACCAGGCATTTCAGCTGTAACCAGGCATTTCAGCTGTAACCAGGCATTTCAGCTGTAACCAGGCATTTCAGCTGCAACCAGGCATTTCAGCTGTAACCAGGCATTTCAGCTGTAACCAGGCATTTCAGCTGTAACCAGGCATTTCAGCTGCAACCAGGCATTTCAGCTGTAACCAGGCATTTCAGCTGTAACCAGGCATTAACCAGGCATTTCAGCTGCAACCAGGCATTTCAGCTGCAACCAGGCATTTCAGCTGCAACCAGACATTTCAGCTGTAACCAGGCATTTCAGCTGCAACCAGGCATTTCAGCTGTAACCAGGCATTTCAGCTGTAACCAGGCATTTCAGCTGCAACCAGGCATTTCAGCTGTAACCAGGCATTTCAGCTGTAACCAGGCATTTCAGCTGCAACCAGGCATTTCAGCTGTAACCAGGCATTTCAGCTGCAACCAGGCATTTCAGCTGCAACCAGGCATTTCAGCTGCAACCAGGCATTTCAGCTGCAACCAGGCATTTCAGCTGTAACCAGGCATTTCAGCTGCAACCAGGCATTTCAGCTGTAACCAGGCATTTCAGCTGCAACCAGGCATTTCAGCTGTAACCAGGCATTTCAGCTGCAACCAGGCATTTCAGCTGCAACCAGGCATTTCAGCTGCAACCAGGCATTTCAGCTGCAACCAGGCATTTCAGCTGTAACCAGGCATTTCAGCTGCAACCAGGCATTTCAGCTGTAACCAGGCATTTCAGCTGTAACCAGGCATTTCAGCTGCAACCAGGCATTTCAGCTGTAACCAGGCATTTCAGCTGCAACCAGGCATTTCAGCTGTAACCAGGCATTTCAGCTGCGACCAGGCATTTCAGCTGTAACCAGGCATTTCAGCTGCAACCAGGCATTTCAGCTGTAACCAGGTATTTCAGCTGCAACCAGGCATTTCAGCTGTAACCAGGCATTTCAGAAGCAACCAGGCATTTCAGCTGCAACCAGGCATTTCAGCTGTAACCAGGCATTTCAGCTGTAACCAGGCATTTCAGCTGTAACCAGGCATTTCAGCTGTAACCAGGCATTTCAGCTGTAACCAGGCATTTCAGCTGCAACCAGGCATTTCAGCTGTAACCAGGCATTAAAGCTGTAACCAGGCATTTCAGCTGTAACCAGGCATTTCACCTGTAACCAGGCATTTCAGCTGCAACCAGGCATTTCAGCTGCAACCAGGCATTTCAGCTGTAACCAGGCATTTCAGCTGTAACCAGGCATTTCTGCTGTAACCAGGCATTTCAGCTGCAACCAGGCATTTCAGCTGTAACCAGGCATTTCAGCTGCAACCAGGCATTTCAGCTGTAACCAGGCATTTCAGCTGTAACCAGGCATTTCAGCTGTAACCAGGCATTTCAGCTGCAACCAGGCATTTCAGCTGTAACCAGGCATTTCAGCTGCAACCAGGCATTTCAGCTGTAACCAGGCATTTCAGCTGTAACCAGGCATTTCAGCTGTAACCAGGCATTTCAGCTGCAACCAGGCATTTCAGCTGTAACCAGGCATTTCAGCTGTAACCAGGCATTTCAGCTGTAACCAGGCATTTCAGCTGTAACCAGGCATTTCAGCTGTACAACAAAGAAAGGCATCTGCAATGGAAGGCCATCAGACATTCACAGCCCAGTAAACTGTCCAACATCACAGCCCAGTAAGCTGTACAACATCACAGCCCAGTAAACTGTCCAACATCACAGCCCAGTAAACTGTCCAACATCACAGCCCAGTAAACTGTCCAACATCACAGCCCAGTAAGCTGTACAACATCACAGCCCAGTAAACTGTCCAACATCACAGCCCAGTAAACTGTCCAACATCACAGCCCAGTCAGCTGTACAACATCACAGCCCAGTAAGCTGTACAACATCACACATTCACAGCCCAGTAAGCTGTACAACATCACAGCCCAGTCAGCTGTACAACATCACAGCCCAGTAAACTGTCCAACATCACACATTCACAGCCCAGTAAGCTGTACAACATCAGACATTCACAGCCCAGTCAGCTGTACAACATCAGACATTCACAGCCCAGTCAGCTGTACAACATCAGACATTCACAGCCCAGTAAGCTGTACAACATCAGACATTCACAGCCCAGTCAGCTGTACAACATCTGACATTCACAGCCCAGTAAGCTGTACAACATCAGACATTCACAGCCCAGTCAGCTGTACAACATCAGACATTCACAGCCCAGTAAGCTGTACAACATCAGACATTCACAGCCCAGTAAGCTGTACAACATCAGACATTCACAGCCCAGTAAGCTGTACAACACCACAGCCCAGTCAGCTGTACAACATCAGACATTCATACAGATGGGCCCAAAACAGCACAGAAGAATACCAGAAAGCAACCTGTAACCAAAATATCGAAACACTCTTAGATAACTTTCTGGACACCACATTCACTCACAGTAAAGAAGGCATCAATCTAGCCGTACAAAAACACAAAAATATATTCAGGCAAACGGCAAAACAGGCACAACTGAAATTGATTAAAAAAAATAAAATTAAAAAAAAAAAGACTGGTTTGATGCAGATTGTAAAGTTATAAGGAAAAAACTTGGAACACTGTCAATCCAAAACAACAGAGACCCAAATAATGGTGAACTACGCCTTCATTACCGTGGGACTTTAAAACTCTATAAACGTAACACTCAGAACCCCCCCCCCCCCCCCCCCCCAAAAGCACAGTACAACATTATTAATATTTAAATTATGTCAATAATTGTAAATCTCCAAAGTAAGCTTTGGCAATATGTACATAATATACGTCATGCCAATAAAGAAAATTGAATTGAATTGAACAGAGAGAGAGAGAGAGACAGCGAGAGAGAAAGAGAGAGACAGCAAGAGAGACAGCGAGAGAGAAAGAGAGAGACAGCGAGAGAGAAAGAGAGAGAGACAGCGAGAGAGAGAGAGAGAGAGAGATAGATAGAGAGACAGAGAGAGAGAAAGAGAGAGAGAGAGAGACAGCGAGAGAGAAAGAGAGAGAGACAGCGAGAGAGAGAGAGAGAGAGACAGCAAGAGAGGGATAGATAGATAGATTGATAGATAGATAGATAGATAGATAGATAGATAGATAGATAGATAGATAGATAGATAGATAGACAGAGAGTGTCCACAAGTCTGAATTGGGGAGGCCATAGTACCACAGCACCTTCACAGCAGATGGACAACAAATATGTGTCGAATTCATCTGGCCCGTGATTAAACTGTGAAGAAACAACACCACACCAAATGGGGGGGATGGTAATATATTCATGAAAATGTATTCATAAACATTAGAATAGTGATCAAAGCCTTAGCACGCCAGATGAGTCAATAAAACAGAGGAAATTGACAAGCGTTGGTTATATGGACAAGGCTGGTACTAGCAGCAGGAGAGTCAGCCCCCTATCACCCTGATTGATCACCATGAGAGGAGAGAGTGTGACATGTGTTGTACTTACGCAATATATAGCTTCTGATTAGTAAACTGTTATTCCTACTAAAAAAATGGGTAACTTGAATGAGCAGATACCCCCAACGTGAGTCTGACAAACCTAGTCAGATTAGCTGTGAATCCCCAACGTGAGTCTGACTAACCTAGTCAGATTAGCTGTGAAACCCCAACGTGAGTCTGACTAACCTAGTCAGATTAGCTGTGAATCCCCAACGTGAGTCTGACTAACCTAGTCAGATTAGCTGTGAATCCCCAACGTGAGTCTGACTAACCTAGTCAGATTAGCTGTGAATCCCCAACGTGAGTCTGACTAACCTAGTCAGATTAGCTGTGAATCCCCAACGTGAGTCTGACTAACCTAGTCAGATTAGCTGTGAATCCCCAACGTGAGTCTGACTAACCTAGTCAGATTAGCTGTGAATCCCCAACGTGAGTCTGACTAACCTAGTCAAATTAGCTGTGAATCCCCAACGTGAGTCTGACTAACCTAGTCAGATTAGCTGTGAATCCCCAACGTGAGTCTGACTAACCTAGTCAGATTAGCTGTGAATCCCCAACGTGAGTCTGACTAACCTAGTCTGACTAACCTAGTCTGACTAACCTAGTCAGATTAGCTGTGAATCCCCAACGTGAGTCTGACTAACCTAGTCAGATTAGCTGTGAATCCCCAACGTGAGTCTGACTAACCTAGTCTGACTAACCTAGTCTGACTAACCTAGTCAGATTAGCTGTGAATCCCCAACGTGAGTCTGACTAATTTTGGGCGAAGCAAAGACTTTGAGACGAAAGAAACATGGCCGCTGAATAATAATGAGTTAGCAATTTAGGAGCTCCTGATTGGCTCCCTTGGACGTTGACTGTCTTGTTGTGGTTGACAGCATTTAGCTGAGACCTGGAGACAGCCGGGACACAGACTGATGTGGTTCATTATCTCCTCCATTTTCAATGGTGTCTGACTCACTAATGACTCTCTTTCAGGCAGGAACGGTCCAATGTTAGAAAACACAACAGACAAATATATTCTGATTCAATCCCCATGAACTGATTGGTCATTAGTTATACCAATCACTGGATTACTTTATTTACACTACATATTTCAGCTTTAAGCAATATACTTTTACTCAAGATTTATTAAACTTTTTTTCCCCGGATTGGATGAATGACCTAATGAGGGAACAGAGTAACCTTACCTGGCAACAGGTGTGAAGTGTCGTTGGAGGTATGATGTCATACTGGTGCCATGCATGTGGATGCCTGGCCTGGTCTGACCCAGGGATCCATGCCCGCCTCATCACTGGCACACACACCTGGACACAGCACCTGTTTCTGTCAGTGGAAAGGGTGCCATGTCCGTGGCACAGCCCTTCAGGCCTCCTCTAAGGTCAGTGCATTCTCCCCACTCCAACAATCCCTTGGATAGAGGACTGCTGCAAAACCATAAAGTACATTATACCTAATGATGCCTCGCCAAGAGTTGCTGAGTGTGGAAGAGGTAGGAAAAGGAGAGAGGAGAGGGAGGGGAGGTAGAGGGAATGGGAGAGATATATGGCTGGAGACCAGGTGAGAGCTTTGGGGGAAGCAGGAGAAAAGAGAGAGAGAGAGAGGGGGGGGGGGGGGGAAGAGAGAGAGAGTGAAAGGAGAGAGGAAAGATGGAGAGAGAAAGTAGAGAGAAAGAGAGAGAGATAGAGAGAGAGAGGGAGAAAGAGAGCAAGAGAAGAGGGAGAGAGAAAGAGCGAGAAAAGAGAGAGAAAGGAGAGAGAAAGAGAGAGAGAGAGAGAGAGAGAGATAGGGAGAAAGAGAGCAAGAGAAGAGAGAGAGAGTGAAAGGAGAGAGGAGAGATGGAGAGAGAAAAGAGAGAGAAAGGAGAGAGAAAGAGAGAGAGATAGAGAGAGAGAGGGAGAAAGAGAGCAAGAGAAGAGAGAGAGAGAAAGAGCGAGAAAAGAGAGAGAAAGGAGAGAGAAAGAGAGAGAAAGAGAGAGAGAGAAATGAGAGAAAGAAGAGAGAAGAGAGAAAGAAGAGAGAAAGAGAGCAAGAAAACAGAGAGAAAGGAGAGAGAAAGAGAGAGAGACAAAAATCGACAGTACACCGTGGCTAAATATTTGACCATGGTTACTGATCAAAACCTTAGAAAAACCTTGACAAAGTACAGGCTCAGTGAGCACAGCCTTGCCATTGAGAAGGGTAGACACAGGAAAACCTGGCTCCCTGTAGAGGAAAGGCTGTACAACCACTGCACAACAGCAGAACCTGAGACAGAGCTGCATTTCCTGACAAAATGTCAAAAATATAAAACAATTAGAGAGTGTCATTTCCCCAAATGTGAAACCCTTATTCAAGGTTTCAAAGACCTCTCTGATGAGAGTAAGCTACCCGTACTGTTGGGGGAGACGCAGAGAGCTGTGTGTTGGCAGCGCACTACACTGCTGCCTGCCATAAGATGAGGGACAGTGTCTGACAGACCAACCAACCTGCACATGTCCTCTACTGTATGCGTATTGTTATTGTTGAATGTATGGTTATTTTGACCCATGGTTATTGTTGTTACTGTTGTCCCGTTGACAATTTGATTCTCATTTTTATTTATTTCTATATGGTAAATATCCAAAATAAGTGTTTGGCAAGATGTACATTGTTGTCAATGGAATTGAGAGAGAGAGAGAGAGAGAGAGAGGGAGAAAGAGAGCAAGAGAAGAGAGAGAGAGAGAAAGGAGAGAGAGAAAGAGAGCGATAAGACTGGTGAACTGTGTATGCTCTGGTCATTCAACATGAAGGTCATTGCAGGTCACTGCAGGTCATTGCAGGCTGTCCAACACCCCTGAGGTTCGACACAACAGTTCAGACACAGATAGAACAATGAGACATATTTCACCAGATGCATGAATCTGAAGCAGCCGGTTGGCGTTTCCACTCATTACCAAATATGGCAATGAGAGGACGGAGCGAGATGGATTTTGGCCAACATTCTGCTAATTTTCTCATTGATGAAACATTTGATCTCCATACAGTTTTCTGTTTCCAAAACTAGAATCTGCAACGAACAGAGTGGACTATGTTTTGTAGACTTTACCCGTTGCCAACATTTCAAAAAATTGCGTTCTTTAGAAGGAGTGCAAGGGTCAATTGAGTTGGTGTTCCCTAACAGAAATATGCAAATAAATGCTAGAACGCGCCAATAGGATCTCGCTAGCTCGTTCTTGGCTCTGCCCACCTCCTTGCTTGTTCTGCACACCATGAATCATTTGCTCCCATTGGAATTGACAGGCTGTGGTCTATCTTGGGTTATTTATAATTTTTTGGGGTTGAAGAACCAAAATGGCCCCTCTCGCTGCATTCCCAGTTACACCATGCTCAGTGGTGGAGAAAGCCAGGGCGGTCGCTATAGGTTAGCAGGTTAGCAGTACGGTTAAAGACTTCATTTAAGGTGAGGGTTACACATGAGGTTAGCAGGTTAGCAGGTTAGCAGGTTAGCAAGTTAGCAGGTTAGCAGTTTAGCAGTACGGTTAAAGACTTCATTTAAGGTGAGGGTTACACATGAGGTTAGCAGGTTAGCAGGTTAGCAGGTTAGCAGGTTAGCAGTACGGTTAAACACTTCATTTAAGGTGAGGGTTACACATGAGGTTAGCAGGTTAGCAGGTTAGCAGGTTAGCAGTACGGTTAAATACTTCATTTAAGGTGAGGGTTACACATGAGGTTAGCAGGTTAACAGGTTAGCAGGTTAGCAGGTTAGCAGGTTAGCAGTACGGTTAAACACTTCATTTAAGGTGAGGGTTACACATGAGGTTAGCAGGTTAGCAGGTTAGCAGGTTAGCAGTACGGTTAAACACTTCATTTAAGGTGAGAGTTACACATGAGGTTAGCAGGTTAGCAGGTTAGCAGGTTAGCAGTACGGTTAAACACTTCATTTAAGGTGAGGGTTACACATGAGGTTAGCAGGTTAGCAGGTTAGCAGGTTAGCAGTACGGTCATTTGTGTTTATTTTTGGCATGAATCTGCTTCCATACGCAACGCAGATAAATGTCACATTGATTATTTAATAGCCACTCATCTTGGACAAATGTCAGATATTGTTTTTGGATGAATATGTTGGTCATTGTGTCAAATAGAGCGGCCTCAATGCTTTGTTGTCCCGGCTGGTTTAATCAGTCTGAACGAGTGTTTCACAGGACATTGTAAAGCCCTTCCTCATCAGACGGACTGCGTCTAACGGAGTGTGTGTGTGTGTGTGAGTGTGTGAGTGTGAGTGAGTGAGTGAGTGAGTGTGTGAGTGAGTGAGTGTGTGTGTGTACGTCTAGAGGTGGAAAAAGTACTCAGTTGTTATACTTGAGTAAAGATACCTTAATAGAAAATGACTCAAGTCAAAGTGAAAGTCACCCAGTAAAATACTACTTGAGTAATCAAATTCCATATATAAGGCAGAACATACAGCAGGATATTATTTTATTTACAGACAGCCAGGGGCACACTCCAACACTCAGACATAATTTACAAACTGTAAGGGCGTTCGTCTGTAGGAGGAAGAGAAGCGGACCAAAGCGCAGCGTGGTGGTTATTCATGTTTTAATAAATCGCTACACATGAACAAACTAACAAAAACAAGAAATGTGAAAACGCAAAACAGTCCTATCCTGTGACACCAAACACAGTGACAGGAACAATCACCCACAAACACACAGTGAAACCCAGGCTACCTAAGTATGATTCTCAATCAGAGACAACTAATGACACCTGCCTCTGATTGAGAACCATACTAGGCCGAAAACATAGAAATGCCCCAAAACATAGAAAAATAAACATAGACTGCCCACCCAACTCACGCCCTGACCATACTAAATAAATACAAAACAACAGAAATAGAGGTCAGAACGTGACACAAACACACTATTTGTGTTTAGTGATTCCGCCAGATCAGAGGCAGTAATCAAATCAAATTTATTTATATAGCCCTTTGTACATCAGCCTAAAACCCCAAACAGCAAGCAATGCAGGTGTAGAAGCACGGTGGCTAGGAAAAACTCCCTAGAAAGGCCAAAACCTCGGAAGAAACCTAGAGAGGAACCAGGCTATGTGGGGTGGCCAGTCCTCTTCTGGCTGTGCCGGGTGGAGATTATAACAGAACATGGCCAAGATGTTCAAATGTTCACAAATGACCAGCATGGTCGAATAATAATAATCACAGGCAGAACTGTTGAAACTGGAGCAGCAGCACGGCCAGGTGGACTGGGGACAGCAAGGAGTCATCATGTCAGGTAGTCCTGGGGCATGGTCCTAGGGCTCAGGTCCTCCGAGAGAGAGAAAGAAAGAGTGATTCACACTGGACACCGGATAGGACAGGAGAAGTACTCCAGATATAACAAACTGACCCTAGCCCCCCGACACATAAACTACTGCAGCATAAATACTGGAGGCTGAGACAGGAGGGGTCAGGAGACACTGTGGCCCCATCCGATGACACCCCCGGACAGGGCCAAACAGGAAGGATATAACCCCACCCACTTTGCCAAAGCACTGCCCCCACACCACTAGAGGGATATCTTCAACCACCAACTTACCATCCTGAGATAAGGCCGAGAATAGCCCACAAAGTTCTCCGCCACGGCACAACCCAGGGGGGGTCGCCAACCCAGACAGGAAGATCACGTCAGTGACTTAACCCACTCAAGTGACGCACCCCTCCCAGGGACGGTATGAAAGAGCACCAGTAAGCCAGTGACTCAGCCCCTGTAATAGGGTTAGAGGCAGAGAATCCCAGTGGAAAGAGGGGAACCGGCCAGGCAGAGACAGCAAGGGCGGTTCGTTGCTCCAGAGCCTTTCCGTTCACCTTCACACTCCTGGGCCAGACTACAGTAGGGATGACAAGGCGTTATATTGACAGATGCGTGAAATGAATTATATTTCCGTCCTGCCTGAGCATTTGAAATGTAACAAGTACCTTTTGGTGGCGAGGGAAAAGCTAAAGAGTAAAAATGTACATATTTTCTTCAGGAAAAGAGGAGTAAAAGTAAGAATGTAGTGAAGTAAATGTAAAATCAAGTACAGATACCCAGAAAATGG